>NC_092039.1:30506307-30823333 GCF_003086295.3 Arachis hypogaea | reverse complement strand
GGGGCATAAAGCCGCAAATTGTCCTGAAAAGCAGAAACAAGGTGCTGGGAAAGCACAACAGATTGGTCGGGTGTTCACCACTTCAGCTGTAGGAGCTGAGGGATCTGAGACACTTATTCGAGGTAACTGTGAAATGGCTGGTCAAACTTTAAATGCTTTATTTGATTCAGGAGCATCACATTCATTCATTGCATTTGAGAAAGCCCATGAGTTAGGACTGAAGATTGTAACTTTAGGTTATGATCTAAGAGTGTACAATGCTACCCATGAAGCCACGGTAACTAGGCTAGGATGCCCGGAAGTTTCCTTTAGGTTCAAGCAGCGTGATTTTGTTCATAATTTAATCTGATTACCGATGATCGGTCTTGATCTTATCTTGGGATTGGACTGGTTATCTAAGAACCATGTTCTGCTAGATTGTTCTACAAAGTCAGTGTACTTTATGCCGGAAGATACTGAAGGGCCGGTCGTGGTGAATAATTATTACTTGAATTCGATGATGGTAAACTGTTTCGGAACCGAATGTCAGGGTATCATGTTGTTAACCGTGGGCGTTTCGGGTGATGATCAAAGGTTGGAACAGATTCTGGTTGTGTGTGAGTTTCCATAAGTGTTTCCCGATGATATTGATGAGTTTCCACCTAACCGAGAGGTTGAGTTTGCTATTGAATTGGTGCCCGGGGCGGGACCAATCTCAAGTGCTCCTTATAGGATGTCACCGTTAGAGATGAACGAGCTAAAGTCTCAGTTAGAGGATTTGTTGGGAAAGAATTTTATACGACCAAGTGTCTCTCCGTGGGGTGCTCCAGTGTTACTAGTGAAGAAGAAGGATGGGAGTATGCGGCTCTGTGTGGATTACAGGCAGCTGAACAAGGTTACAATAAAGAATAAGTACCCATTGCCGAGAATTGATGATCTCATGGATCAGTTACAAAAAGCTGGGGTTTTCTCCAAGATCGATTTGCGATCCGGTTATCACCAGATAAGGGTGAGGGGTGAGGATATCCCTAAGACCACTTTCAGGACTCGTTATGGTCATTACGAGTACACTGTAATGTCTTTCGGGTTGACGAACGCTCCTGCAATGTTTATGGACTACATGAATAGAGTTTTCCGTCCGTTTTTGGATAAATTCGTTGTTGTCTTCATTGATGACATACTGATTTATTCCAAGACTGAAAAAGAGCATGCGGAACACTTTAGGACCGTGTTACAGATTCTAAAGGAGAAGAAACTCTATGCAAAACTGTCTAAGTGTGAGTTTTGGAAGAGTGAGGTGAAGTTTTTGGGCCATGTGGTGAGTAAGAAGGGAATAGCCGTAGATCCAACTAAGGTGGAGGCTGTGATGGATTGGAAGCAACCAACCACCGTAACAGAGATAAGGAGTTTTCTGGGTTTAGCTGGCTATTACTGAAAGTTTATCAAGGGCTTTTCACAGATAGCTTTGCCAATGACAAAGTTAACCCGCAAAGACACTCTGTTTGTTTGGACTCCTGAGTGCGAGGAGAGCTTTCAGACATTGAAGAAAAAGTTGACCACTGCACCTGTGTTAGTGTTACCCGAGCCGAATGAGCCATTTGAGGGGTATTGTGATGCCTCATTAAAGGGTCTAGGGTGCGTGCTGATGCAGCATCATAATGTGGTGGCGTATGCCTCACGACAGTTAAGACCGCATGAAGTGAATTATCCTACACACAATTTGGAACTCGCTGCGGTTGTGTTTGCCTTGAAGGTGTGGAGGCATTACCTCTATGGGGTTAAGTTCCAAGTTTTCTCTGATCATAAGAGCTTGAAGTACCTCTTTGATCAGAAAGAGCTTAATATGAGGCAGAGAAGGTGGATGGAATTGTTGAAGGACTACGACTTTGAGTTGCATTACTATCCGGGAAAGGCGAACGTAGTGGCGGATGCGTTAAGTTGGAAGTCGTTATATGCGGCTTGGATGATGCTTCAAGAGGAGAAGTTGCTCAAGGGATTCGAGAGTCTGAAAATTGGTGCTCGAGAAGTATCCGGAACTTTGTGTTTGAGCCGATTAGAAATCTCAAGTGACTTTAAGTCCAAACTCCTAAAGGCTCATCAAAATGATAAAGCGTTATGGAAGGTGTTACCGGCTATTGAGCAAGGAAAACAGTGGAGAGTGTCGGAAGAAAAAGATGGGTTATGGAGATTCAAGGGTAGGATCATTGTGCCGGATGTTGGCAGTTTGAGGCAAGATATTTTAAAGGAGGCACACAAAGGCGGATTCTCCATTCACCCGGGAAATACTAAAATGTACCATGATTTAAAGGCGATGTTTTGGTGGCCGGGTATGAAGAATGATGTGGCGGAATATGTTTCAAAGTGCTTAACTTGTCAAAAGGTAAAGATTGAACATCAAAGACCTTCCGGGATGTTACAACCTTTAGAGATTCCACAATGGAAGTAGAAAAGTATTGCAATGGACTTTGTGTCAGGATTGCCAAGGACTAAGGCTGGTTTTGATGCTATTTGGGTGATTGTGGACCGACTGACGAAGTCAGCTCACTTTTTGCCCATTCGGATAACTTACACCCTTGAGGAGCTAGCACGGTTATACATAAAGGAGATTGTGAGACTTCATGGTGTACCTGCTACTATAATCTCTGATAGAGATCCTCGCTTCACTTCAAGGTTTTGGGGTGCATTTCAGAAAGCTTTTGGAACCCGATTAAGCTTGAGCATGGCTTACCATCCTTAAACAGATGGTCAATCTGAGAGGATGATCCAACCACTAGAGGATATGTTGAGAGCTTGTGTTTTGGACCAACTGGCGAGTTGGGATCGGTATATGCCATTAGTGGAGTTTGCATACAATAATAGTTATCGTGCGAGCATCGGAATGGCTCCGTATGAGGCCTTGTATGGGAGGAAATGTCAATCTCCGCTATGTTGGTATGAAGCTGGAGAGAAAAGCTTGTTGGGGCCGGAAATGATAGCTGAGACTACTGAACAAGTCAAGAAAATCCGTGATAGGATGCTTACGGCGCAGAGTCGTCAAAAGAGTTACGCCGATCAGAGGCGAAAGCCCTTAGAATTTGAGGAAGGAGATCATGTTTTCCTTAAGGTTACTCAAACTACAGGAGTAGGTAGGGCGATTAAGGCAAAGAAGTTAAATCCTAGATACATTGGTCCATTTCAGATCCTGGAGAGAATTGGACCGGTGGCGTATCGGATGGCTCTACCACCTCATCTTTCGAACCTGCACGACGTGTTTCACGTGTCGCAGCTTTGGAAGTACACTCCTGATGCTAGCCATGTGCTGGAACCTGAATCGGTTCAGCTAAGGGAAGATTTGACGCTTCCAGTGGCTCCAGTCAGAATCGATGATACTAGTATCAAACGGTTGCGTGGAAAAGAGGTTTCAGTAGTCAAAGTGGCTTGGAGTCGAGGTGATGTTGAGGAACACACTTGGGAACTTGAGTCGGAGATGCGAACGGATTATCCGCATTTATTCTCAGGTATTTGCATTTGAATTTTGTGGGCAAAATTCTCAATTAGGTGGGTAGAATGTAAAACCCGGTTAATTAACAGCTAATTAACCTATAAATGAGAATTTATTCTAGAAAGCCCAAAATGTGATTTTTGTGGCTAAATATGATAGAGGAGATTGAGACGAGAATTTCGGTACCAATTTTATAGAATTCAGATCAAGATTGGACCGAACAGGCCAAACCGGGCCAACCAGACCCAAAGTGGGCCCTTGGCCCAACATAACTAAACCAAAACCCTAGTTTTCAGCATTCTCTCTCCTCACTAAACACACTCACATGCTGAAAATGGAGGCCATGGAGGGAAGAACACTCTCTCAAGTTCTTTCTCTCACTTGATCTTCAAACCACCATAACTTTTGATCTAGAGCTCCGATTGCCGCTCCATTTGCGGCCATGCATTCACCGCAGAGAGCTCTACAAAACCCATACAATTAATCTTGAGGTAAGTCACGTTTTGCTCTTCGAAATTCCAGCCTTGTTTTCGAGTTTTATGAGCAAAAATATTGAGATTTTGGGCTCTTTGATGTTATAGGACCCAACTCTCTTGAAGAAGAAGGCTAATCTTGTCTCCTTAGACCTTGGGTGTGGTAAGATTCTCAACCCTAGTGTAATTTGTTGTTCTATGATGTTTGGGTATTGAGATGTTGTGTGTGGGTATGATGATTGTGGCTTAGGTTGTGTATATGTGAATATTGGAGCTTGAGTGGTGATTTTGAAAAGCTTGAAAAAGGGATTTGATGGTGAAAAATCTGTTCTTGGAGGTGTTGAGGCCTTGAGAGCTTGTGGATAAGTGATTTGGAAGTGCTCCGGTTGAGCTTGGAAAATCGGCTAAGGTATGGTTTCGGTTTCCCGTATCTAATATGTAATGTGGTAGGAAATACTTTGACTAGAGGCCCTAAGATAGGCATTGAATTGTTGATGTTGTTGAATTGTTGATATATATGATGTGGTCATATATGTGATGATGATTAATGATGCCTTGATGGTATGATGTTTGAGAAATATGCATGTTGTGATATATGCTTGATGATTGGTTATGGTTGAATTGTGGGTTGAACCATGTTGATGGTGAGTATGATATTGATTGTGTACAATGATGATTTAGTGGAATTGATGTTGTTGAGAATTGGCATGAGGAAGAGTATATGATATGTCAATATATTTGAGTTTGAGCCACTTGGGTGAAGTGGGTTAAAATGATGAGATAGTGATTTTGATAAATTGTGGTAAAGTGTCAATGTGTGAGTTGAGGAGGCTTGATGTTGAAATTTATATATTTTGATTGATTTCAAATAAAAGGGATGAAAATGGCATGTTTTGATTGATTTTGAAAAGAGTTGAATATGGCTTGTTTTGAAAATGGCATGTTGTGGTTTTGTATGAAAAACATGGTTTTTGGGCATACTTTGATGGGACATAACTTGGACTACGGATCTCTATTTTGTACCAAATCTGTTTAGAAATGAAATTGGATTCGGGATGTCCCTGCCGTTCGAAAAACGGGTGAAAAACGATTTAAAATGAGGAAGTTATGTCCGTCGGAAGATTGGGGTTGAAACTGTAAATTCTGCAGCTTTTAACTTAGAAAATTTTTTAGTAGAATGACCCCCCCGCGCGTAGGCGCACTTGGCGCGTACGCGCCGTTCTTCTCGAAAGCGCCATCCACGCGTGCGCGTGATATGCGCGGGCGCGCCGATGTGCTGCACCCAATGCCTAGTCATTTTCCCGAGAGTTATGCTAGAACTGTGCCAGTTTTGTGCCTGGGGCACGAGAGTACCCACGCGTACGCGTGGTTGACGCGTGCGCGTTGCTTGGCTATTTTTCAATCCACGCGTTAGCGTGCATGACGCTTACGCGTCGATGAGTTTTTGAGACCAGCCACGCGTGCGCGTGGAGTGCGCGTACGCGTGGACCTGTTTTCATCCCAAAGTTGATTTTTGAGTTTTAAAAGCCAAATTTCATACTTCTAAGCCCCCGATCTCACCACTTATGTCTTAAATCATTATGATATGTCTAGCTATGAGAAGAAGGGCTAGTGAATGTGGTAACTTGCGAGTGAAGCAAGGGAAAAATGAATGATCAAAGAGGATCAAAGATGATTATGTGAGATGCGGAGGATGGTGGTGGAAGTGCTTGTTATGCCATGGGCCGAAAGGCTGTAATTGTTGATGAAACGGCCGGTTATGGATTTAACCGTGAGCCGAGTGGCTGGTTATGGATTTAACAGTGAGCCGGATGGCTGGATTATTGCCGTGTTACGGCGGGACCATGATTATGGCTATGTATAAACGCATATATATGCTGTTGAATGAATTGTGAATGTTGCACTTCCCTTATCAGAGATGAGAGTTTCCCTGGGAGAAAGCAGTGGCTAGCCACCACGTGCTCCAGGTCGAGACTTGAAGCTCTTTTGACCCTATGTCGTCAGGGTGGCCGGGCACTGTGAAATTCCCGGACGAGCTCACCCCCAAAAATATTCACCAGTGATGGTGATGGATAAATATTCACCAGTGATGGTGATGGATAAATATTCACCAGTGAGGGTGATGGATATGGATCATGATTATGATCAAGTTATAATGAGCATGACTCAAGTTGGGGAGACACGACAGAGGGACAGTCCAATGGTTAACTGCCAGGACTTGTCGGGTTGGCTCTATAACTGACAGATGATATCATCAGCCACTAGGGACAGGCATTCATCATATGCATACTATATGAATTGTTTGAGATTGCCTATTTGACTGCATATTACTTGCTAATTGTCTAAATGCCTTAATTGTTCCTATTTGTATATTCCTTGTTTGATATAACTGTGTTTGCTACATTATACTCCTGCTGGTGGTTGGGAGGTTTGAAGGAATTGGACAGGGAAGTATTAGTTAGACTGAAGAATCTTTAGTTAGATGCCCTTTTATGGTTTAGCTTGTTTATAAGCTTTGAATTATCTGGTGGAAGTTCTAGGATTGCCTTCGGCTTTCCTTTATTATTATGTATTATATATGTGGAAGTTGTTACCATGCTGGGGACCTCTGGTTCTCACCCATGCGGATTTTGTGGTTTTCAGATGCAGGACGTGAGGTTTCCCGCTGAGGCATGCTGGAGACTTCTAGATTTGTGAAGATCCTTTGTTCTCGGGGCTTTGTTTTGGTTTATATGTTCTGCTTAGATACTTTTATCTCCATTAAATAATACAAACTGTGATGACTCCTCTTATGGGAGAATTTTGGAGAATAGGTTTTATGTATTTGTGTCCCTTTGGGTTTCCTTTGGGGTTTTCCTTATTTTATCATATGTATATATTGTTATGCTCGGACCGGTTATCTTCGCAGCCAGATTTTGAGTCTTGATATTCCTGTTTTTGACACTCCTTTGTATATATATAATCTCGCGTTGGTTTATCCTTGCTCGTTACGTTATCGATCGGAGTGTTGCGATTTTTGTTTACCCCTTTTTCTACAAAGGCTCCTAGTTATAATCAGTCATTCATACTACTATACGTACTAATTTTTATTTTAGAGGTCATAATACCTTGCCATCTCTGAATTATGACTTAAGCATAAGACTCTGTATGGTAGGGTATTACACTTTTTCTAATCCGGGATCCCACACTTTATTTTCACACCCTTCTTGAAGTTGATTATCATTATTAGTCCATCCGGGTGGTAAGTAAGGTGAATTCTCTATATAGTGGCCAACAATCCTCCTAGACCCATCTATTTGAGCACTACTCCAACCTTTATATTTCATGTTTGATGCATCAACCATAATGAGCCTTGATTTGCAACGCCCACCACAAAACCTTTTCCGCTTACGCTTCATCCCACAAACTTCCCTAAGTTGGCCATCCGTTTCAAGCAAACCATATTCAAGTGGGATAATAAAGCTAATAGAAATGAATTTCACCCACTCAAATGAAGATGTAGATGGCAACCTAGGCAAAGATGCTTCCAAAGATCTTGACAAAGCATAACCAACCCTCATTCTTCTATTTCTAGGGACTTCCACCTCTTCACAAGATCTCTTAATCTCAAACCTTTGTTCAACAATTTTATCTAAACCTTTTCCTTTACTCAAATCATAATAGGGAGGGTGAGAAAAATTTACCTCCTCAACGCTTTCAAATCCAACCGGAGAAGGTTCTTCATGCTCAAAGGATTTTTCACCACTAAGACTTGATGCTTGATCTTCATCACCAAGGGAACTCAATTCTTTCTCTATCCCATCCAAGTCTTCATATGGAATATGCCTTGGAAGGTGTGCAATTTCCTCCCTAGCATCAATTTCAATCATCTTGGAGGGGTTTTCTTCAACTCTATGTTCCCATGGAGGCTCCACATCTTCTAAGTCTTCTACCACTTCTTCCTTGTCTTCAACAATTAAAGCTTCCTCCAATTGTTCCAATACAAAGCAACTTCCCTCATTTCCCACTGGAGTTTCCAATCTCTCCTTCATGCTATGTTCTCTATTCGATTCTCCACATGTAGCCATGAGAGTTCCTTGAGTGTTCAAGCATTGGGAGGCTAATTGATTTGTTACCGCATCCAAGGCGGCCATAAAATTTTGCACATCCCTTTTCATCTCTTCTTGCCCTTGAACAAGAACACCAAGGGTTTCATCCATTAGAGATTGGGGTGTGTGGAAGGGTTCATTAAATTGGGGGGAGGGTTCATAGTAGGAAGGTGGTTCTTCTTGGTAGAGTTGTGGTGGTTCTATGTTTTTCACTCTTTCCACTTGTTGCACAACACACTCCATGGTTGCTTGAAATTGATCCAATACTTCCTTGAGACGATCCCTTGACTCTTGTTCCTCTTGGATAATATGATTAGGATCATGTGGCTCTTGGATCAATGGATATGAGTATTCTTCCATGGGAGGTTGTGGTGGAAAGTAGTATTTATCTTGTGGTTGAAAATTTTCATATATTGGATGTGGTTCATCTTGGTAATAATGTGGAGAAGGTGGCTCTTGAAAATATTGATGTTGGAATGGTGGTGGCTCTATATGTGGTTCATATGGCTCATATGGTTGTTGGTAGGATGGATATGGATTAGGGTCATATGAAGGTGGTTGGTAAGAAGGGGCTTGTGAGTATGGTTGAGAGTTATGTTGAGGATATGGTTCATAGGCATATAGTGGTGGTTCTTGAAAGTCACAAGGTGATTCACCATAGCCATTGGATTGATATGCATCATAGAATGGCTCTTCTTCATAGTGCATTGGTGGAGGTTGTTGCCAAGAGGATTGATCATATGCATATGGCTCCTCCCACCTTTGGTTATCCCATCCTTGATACACATTCTCATTATAGTTCTCATCACCTACAATATAATTGTAACTACACTCAGCCAAAATGAGAATTCATGGTGAAAAGAAAAAATAAAAACAAAAGCTAATAGAAAACAAAAGAAACAAAATTCTACAACTAGCAAATAAAGCAAAAAGTAAGATATTCACACTATTCACATATGTACAATAACCAATAACATAACACCATTGCAATTTCCCGGCAACGGCGCCATTTTGATGATTAGATTTTTGACGGTTTAGAATTTCACAAATGAATTCTCGTTGCAAGTATAGTTTCTAAACCAACAATAATCCTTTCATACAAAAGATTGTTTGTCACAAGTAACAAACCCCTAAAATTAATAACCGAAGTATTCAAATTTCGGGTCGTTCTCCCTAGGAATTGTAATGAAGTGTTTTGTTATTGGTTGTGAGTTATTTTTGGGGTTTTAATAAGAAGCATGAAAGATAAATGGCAAGAAAGTAAACTAAGGCCTAAAAAGATCTTGGCAAGGGTTGGTGGTCAAGGATCTCTATCCTAATCACTAACCACAATATGAGAATTGGCAAGAATTAATCTCATTAAATCATCCTCTAACTAGTAGTAAAGGAAAGTCAAATGAGCTATATCAATCCTAGTCCATAAGTCCTAACTCTCCACTAATTCAATAAGTGAGAACTAGAGTCAATGGATCCCAATCATCAATTACTTGGACATTAGTAACTCAAGAGGTCCTAAGTTACCTTTTCAAGCCAAGAGTATAAAATTCTACTCTAAAATCCAACCAAGCATTTTCTCAAACACTTGGAAGGCACAAAAGAAAAGTATAGTAAATCAACAACAAGAATTAATTCTAACAACAATCAAATGTAAAGAATTAACAACAACAATTAAAGGAAACAAGATCTACATGAATTACCTCTTATTGAATTGAAAGAGAAAGGAAGGAACAAAAGTAAATCTACAACAAAATACAAGAACAATATAAAGGAAATTACAACAAAAGAATAGAGGAAGATGAATGTAATAACAAGGAATTAAGAGGATAGAAATAGAAGAAGATGAATTAAAATCTAGATTTAAGAACTAAACCTAATCTTAATCCTAATCCTAGAGTGAAGTGAGAGCTTCTCTCTCTAGAAACTAATTCTAACTACTAAACTAAGCTAAACTAAACTAATGGTAACTAACATCTAGAGTATGAAAGTATGTTTATTCCCCCTTCACTCCTTGGGTTAAATAGTATCAGAAATGAGTTGGATTGGGCCCACAAGGCTTTTGAATTCGCTGGCCACGTTTTGCTTTAAGTGAACCAGGTGGCAGCAACGGTGCGTGCACGTACTATGTGCGTACGCGTCACCATGCGCGGTTCAACCATAGCAAATCTTATATCGTTTCGAAGCCCCGGATGTTAGCTTTCCAACCCAACTGAAACCGCATATTTTGGACCTCTATAGCTCACGTTATGGTCGATTAAGTGCGAAGAGGTCGGCTTGACAGCTTTTGCGATTCCTTCATTTCTTCATGAGTTCTCCATTTTTACATGCTTTTCCTTCATTCCCTTGATCCAATCTTTGCCTCCTAAATCTGAAATCACTTAACAAACATATCAAGGCATCTAATGGAATCAAGGTAAATTACATTTAGCTATTTTAAGACCTAAAAAGCATGTTTTCACTCTTAAGCACAATTAAAGGAGAAATTATAAAATCATGCTATTTCAATGGATAAATGTGAGTAAAAGGTCATAAAATCCCTTAAATCAAGCACAAGATAAACCCTACAAATGGGGTTTATCACTACACTCTCTACCTCTTAATGACCCTAAAATCTGATTAGGGTTGTGACACAATGGGTGCAAAGAGACACCCTCAAAATGTTAGGCTCGGGCCTCACAAAGGAGAGAAAAAATCTAACAATTTTTTGTTTAAATTATATTATTTTGTTAATTTTATTTTCTGTTGAAGAGAAAGATAAAAAAATAGAGAATGAGAGAAAAGAGAGAGAAAGATAAAGATAAAGAATGAGAATGAGAGTCAGAGTTTGTTAATTTTGAAAGAAAATTTTTTTATTTTAATTGTAAACAAATATCGGATGACAAAAATAGTAGAGAGAAATAAAAAAATTGAGAGAGGTAGATGAGAGAACTTAGAAAGGGAGTTGATTAATTTTGAAAAAAAAATATTTTCTTTCAATTTTAATAAGAGAGTATCGTGTGACACATTTGATTATTAAATTAGATAGTAATATATGATACATAATATATGTATATTTCAATTTCAATTTTAATATTTTAATTTTAATTTTAATGCAATTAAAGAATGTCATGTTGAACATTTTGATTGTCAAATTTGTAATTAGTCATTGATATTGATAATGATATATAAAATAGATAGAGTGGTTAAAGAAATGAGAAAGATAGAGAAAAGAAGAAGGAGGAGGGGAGAACTCTTTAATTTTGGAGGAAAGATTTGATTTCAATTGCAATGGAGGAGTGACATGTGGCACATTTTGGTTGTAAAATTAGTAAGGAGGAGAAAATAATTCTTTAATTTTGGAGAAAAAAATTAATTTGAAAAAATGACATGTGGCACATCTTAATTATAAAATTAGAGATATAATATCTAATAGATAGATGATAGATGATAGATTTGCAATTGAAATAAAAAAGCGGGAAGGTATTTGCAGTTAGAGTAAAAAGGGGAAAACATTTCTAATTTAGATACACTAAGGAGATGCCATGTGGCAATTTTTGGCTGCAAAATTAGATATATATAATAGATATATAAATATATCAGAATTATATATAGAGTGAGAAGGATAGAGAGAAATAGAAAAAAAAAGAGAGAGGTAGATGAGAGAATTTAAGAAGAAAGTTTATTAATTTTAGAGAAAAATATTTTCTCTCAAATTTAATAAGAGTGTCATGTGACATATTTTGTTATTACATTAGATAATAATATATAATATAATATAATATAATATAATATAATATAATATAATATAATATATAGATATATTTTAATTTTAATTTTAATATTTTAATTTTAATATAAAGAATGTCATGTTTCACATTTTGATTGTCAAATTTATAGTTAGTCATTGATAATGATATATAAAAGAGATAGAGTGGTTGAAGGAATGAGAGAGATAGATAAAGGGAGAGGGAGAAGGGGAGAACTTTTTAATTTTGGAGGGAAAGATTTGATTTCAATTGCAATGAGGAAATGACATGTGGCACATTTTGGTTGTAAAATTAATAGAGATGAGAGAAGAACTCTTTAATTTTGGAGGGAAATATTTGATTTTAATTGTAATGAGAGAGTGACATGAGGCATATTTTGGTTGTAAAATTAGTAGGAAGAAAGATAGAACTCTTTAATTTTGGAAGAAAAAATTTAATTTTAATTACAATAAAAAAGTGATATGTGGCACATTTTGATTTAAAATTAGATATATATAATAGATAATGTAAATAAATTATTATTTTAATTATCTACCACACATTGTGCTACCTAGATAAAAAAAAATTAAGTACACAAACCGAAAACTATGTACCCGAAATGTGACCGTTAAAGAAAAAAAGGACATGGTTGCAGCTAAGATATGTATAATTGCTTAGTTGTACATAAATTAAGTGCTAAGTACCTGAGATATAATTATGTAGAAATTTTAGTTAGTGTATTTGGGATATGTACATATTTATTCAAATAATTTAAAATATCAAAATTATAAAATTTTTTAACTTAAAATTTAGATGAATATAATTAAAATGAACTTAATTTAATCTAATACAAATAAATGTATTCGTATTATTGAATTTGTATGATTAATTAGGTTTATTTATTCGATTTAAAAAAATGGTATAAAGGTTAAGAGTGTTCATAGATCTACAGTAAAAATTCACATCCGATCCAAAAATTACGGATACGATCAGATCGGATAGATCTGATCCAAGGATCTGCAGATTCGCACAATAATACTTAATATATATATATATATATATATATAGTATTATATTTACTTATTTGTATGTTTTAGTCAGTAGTTATTATTCATATATTGTATTATTTTATTTTTATTATTTAAGAGAAGTTTGATTAAAAATATTTTAAGAATAAATAGGTTTAAAAGTGTGAAAGAAACATTTTTATTGAATTTTTTACATAGAAATATGATTAAAAAGAGAAGGTTCAATTATGCGGATATACCCAATATCTGATTCGATCCGACACTAAAAATGCGGATATCATATCCAATCTGATCTAATGAAAATTGTGCAGATCGGATCAAATTTTTGGTCATATCCAATCCGATCCGATCCGTGTACACCCTAATAAAGTTTTTAATTAAAAAATTAACCATTTAAAATTATAAATGCATCCAAGATATGTGCAAAACTAATTCAGGATTTGATTCGTCGATATAATATTCTAGATAGTGTAGTGTTGGTTTGATTTTTATTTTTTTATTTCATCTAATTTTATTCAAATAATTTAAAAATTTAAAATTACAAAATTTTTAATTAAAAAATTTAGATGAATATAATTTAAATTAAAGATTTAATTCAATCCTATTCCTATGTAGTAAGCCTAGTGGTAGGTATAACTTATCCTGTTCAGGGGTTGAGTTCTCCTTCTCCTGAAGTGGAAGAGGTATGCGTCGACTCTTAGAGAACTAGCACTGGTAGGCACCTACAAAGGCACTTTGACGCTCAAATAAGAAAGATGTGAGATGAGTATAATGTGTATTCAGAGTCAATAACATACCTTTCTTATTTTAGTTTCTTTTTTATAGAGTGTTTGAATTCTAACGTGCTATATTGTTACTAAGTTGACCTATTATTACGGAGCTGTTGGGATATTAGCTTGATTTTGTGGTAACCACTCTTGAATGTTATTTGAGCTTATACCAAAAAATCCGTTAAAAAGAAAAAACACGTATATTTGATTTAGCACATTTTATTTATATAGTTTTGATTTATAGGTAGTGTAGGTCGAGGTATTAGTAACAGATCATCACCCAAAAGCTTGACCTGTGATATTTTGCAATAAGATAGATCGAGATTTAGATAACTTTTGACGTATAAATCGGCATTGTAATAATAAGTGGTAGCTCCCAAGCTCAACTTGAAAATAATAGTCATGTTAGAGAACAGAGTATAAATTAAATAAAAAATAAAGCTAAAAGTTATTATGAATAATGATAATATGGTGACCACTAAGCTTGACCAATTTATCTTTAACAGAAGCAGGTTGAGCTTTTATGAAAATCGAGTTATAACTCCGTAGGATATGAAAGAGATGTGATTTGTGTTATAATTCGAAGATATGAGGATTAGCTCCCAATATCAATTTGATCATCTTAAAAATAAAGTTGGTCAAGTTTGTCATTGAAAAGAGTGTTGTATATATCAGTGTATTTTTGGAGGAGCTCATTAGTTGATTGTTTGTTGGATTGACCCTGACTAATAGGTGTCGGCTTACTTTGACTGATTCTGACTTATAAATGCCAATTTTTTGGAGTGATTTTGACTTGTAATTGCTGATTTGTTTGAAATGATTCTAACTTATAGGTGTCGGCTTGTTTGAGATTGATTCTGACTTATAGTTGCTAGTTTGTTGGAAGTGATTTTTATTTATAATTGACGATTTGTTTGAAATGATGCCGACTTATAGGTGTTGGCTTGTTTCGATTGATTCCGACTTATAACTGTCGGTTTACTTTTGTATGTCAACTTTAATATTAGTTTGTTGTAATATGTGTAGTGTGTAGAAAAACTATTAGCCGAACTAAAGGCAAGAATAATAATTAAAAATAAAGAATGATGAAGTTAAAAATAATATTTTATTTATTGAAGATTACCCTTTTAACATAGAAGTTATAGGATAAAGTGCCTCGTTAAAATCCCTTTAAGCAAAATCCAGTATAAAAAAAATCTTGTGAGTGGGAAAAAAGTAAATTTTTGAGTTTTGACTTACCACCTAGCTATGGTATAGCTTCCGAGATGCTGCGTTCTAAATACCAAGTAGTTCTTTGCCTAGTAGTGTTTGAAGGGTATAAATCCCTTTGCTGATCACTTTGCTAATTCAAAAAGGGTTTTCTGGTCGTCTTCTTTTGATTGAGTTGGTTTATTTATTCACCGAGTTTGTCTAAGTTCTTCGATTTTCATTTGTCCATTGTTTTTTCTCGAAATTTTGCTAAAGTTTTCAGCTTGGTGACAGCAATAGTCTCCTGGAACTTGCTAGAGAGAAGATCACTCTTAAGGGCATGGAGGTGGACAATGAGGATCTCTATTACTATCTTATTGGACCTTGCCATGTAGTCACAGAGACTTTCGTATTGACCTTGTTTGATTGTGCTAAGGTGTTAAAATCATGGACATAGATCTTGGATGCTGCAAAATTATTGGTAAAGAGATCAGCCAGTTCCGAAAAAGTACAGATAGAACCTGCAGGTAAAGATGAAAATCAGAGTAAGACAGCAAAATATGGAAAAAAAATCATAATATTGTGTCAGAAGCATCGTGAAGAAACATCATCGAATGAAACTTGGTGACATGAATATTGGGGTCACTAATTCCATCATAGGATTTCAGTGTTGTTGGCAGAGTAAAGTTTCTAGGCATTTGGAAGCTCATGATCTCTTTTTAAAAAGGGTTAGTTCTTTCTACTGATAATTTTTGAATGACTACAACCGCGGTCTTGACTTCCGAGGTATGGTTGTCATCATCATTACGATTACCAGGATTTTTTTGTTTCTCTTCATTGTTTCGACCATTTTGTTTCTAGTTTAATAACTCGGTCACTGCTAAACTTCTCCTTTCAGCAACTCATTGAAAACCAATAATTTGGCCTTAGTGCGAGGAAGAGGAGGTGGATTGTTTTGCTCTTCCACCATTGATTATAACTTACAAAATAGGATAACAAATTAGACAAAGAAGATGATAGTAGGGTTAGATTTAAACTTAGGCCCCACGGTGGGTGCCAAATATTCTTGTGTGGTAAGCCTGGCGATAGGTATAACTCGTATTATTCAAGGATTGAGCTCTCCTTCACCTGAATTGTAAGAAGTATGTGTTGGCTCTTAGAGAACTGGCAGTGATGGACACTTGCAAAGGCACTTCGACGCTCAGGTAAGAAAGAGTGTGAGATGAGTATAATGTGTATTCAGAGTAAATAACAATTAATGAGTATAATTGAATTAATCGAGAACGTTAGGGACAAAATTGAATGAAATTGAATGTTAGGGTTATTTTTGAAAAAAGTTACAAACGTTAGAAACAAAAAGTATGCTTTACCCTTAGATTAAAAAAAAATTAACAATTAAATTTTAAATAATCCGATATATGCACAAAGCCAATTTAGGATTTGATACGTCGATATAATGTTCTGAATAGTATTGTGTTGGTTTTATTTTTATTTTTTCATTTCATCCACTTTTATTCAAATAATTTAAAATATTAAAATTACAAAAGTTTTAATCTAAAATTTAGATAATATAATTTACATTAATGATTTAATTCAAGCCAATATAAATAATATTATTGTACTCACATTTAAAAATTTTTTAAAAATTAATTAAACAATACTCTTAATTAACCATACGAATACAATAATACAAGTATGTTTATTTGTATTGGATTAAATTAAGTTGTTAATTTTCATTATATCTATCTAAATTTTAAATTCAAAATTTTATAATTTTAAGATTTTAAATTATTTCAATAAGTATATACATATATTAGGTGATCCGTTAGCTATAGCCTGGCCCAATTATATCTAAAAATCGAAATCCAAGTGAAACAATAAACATGACTTATCTTCAGTTAAGAGAATCTCGGTCTCAACAACCCACTCAGAAACAAACTAAAGTGGTTACCGAAAGATTAGGAAACTATCTCAACCTCTCTAAAGAGGTAACATTCTATAAATACCAAATCCTAACCACATAAAGAGATACGCTATTCATTCTAAATAATATTATACTCATTTTCTACTCTTACTAACTTAAGCATCAAAGTGCCTTTGTAGGTGCCTGCCACCGTCATTTCTCTTGAAGTCGACGTATACCTCTTCCACTTCAAGCGAAGGAGAGCCCGATCCTTGAACAGGACGAGTTATACACTATCCGAGGCTTATCACGTAGGAGCATTTGGCGCCCATTGTGTGGCCGAGTTTATTTAACCCCACTATCATTTTTTCTGTACGATTATTTACCCTCTTTTGTAGGTTATAATCAACAGAGAAAAAGAAAAATAATTCACCTTCTCCTCCTCCCACCATAGCCGAACTATTAGTTATTAATGAATTGCTAAAAGCAAAAATTTAGAGGATAATCGAGCTTTTGAACCAAAACGAATGAAGTGATGAGAAAGACTAGAAGAACCCTAGTAATGGTGACAGCAGTGACGACCACATCTCGAAAATAACGACCGCGGTAGTAGTCACTCCAAAGTTATCAACAGAGAGAACAAGTCCTTCCAAAATCTCTAATAACATCATCTAATGGTACATAATTTTAGTTACTTCAATGTTTTTATTAGAAATTTTAAATTAGCACAATTATACAAGCATTTGATCAAATAACGAAGTTAATTTTGTTATTTCTGATGTATAACCAAAAGCTAAATTACATATAATCCAAAAAATTTAAACCAACTTACAATGAACTTCTCTCGTTGTCATTTACGTTGTTATTACCATAAATACTATTTTGCTTTTCAATCGCCTTTTGATTGCTCGGTGTTAGTCCATACTATTTTATTCAAGTTTTTCTTCACTCTCTTCAATTATTTGCTCTCAACAATGGGGTTTAACTTTAGCTTTAATCAACAAATTCAAAACATGTATTTGCAATCCTCAATACAAAAAAGAAAATTTGAAATTAACTTGAAAAACAATCGAAAGGCGAATAACCTCAAAAGATCAAATTGATAAGTCATGACACCACGGTAAAACAATGCATATTTCTTATATAATTCTTTTATTTTAAATTTCAATATATCATAGCCTCTTATAAGGCATACACTATTCTAAGTACTTGAATTGCTTCACTTTTACGTATTTCACCATTTTATATACCAATCCTAAACACACAATATTTCGTCATAAAGTGTCGGTCTATACAATATCATTTTAGATAGACTTCTTTAAGTATATTTGGTGCCATTGTTTCTACTATACATTTCTATGTCGAATTTTATATGCAGGATAAGACAGTTGTAGTAATACATGTCGATCAGAAGAAAGTCAAGCAGTGCTATAGACAAACTCACCAAAATAACCCTGGCAACAATATCGCCATGTGGACTATAACTTGAAAAGTTTGAACCTTCTAATAGATCTCGACTCCAAAATCAATATATAAGACTAGCCTAAAGGTGTATTACAACTAAGCCTATAAGTCAAAACACGGTGATGTGCTCTTTTTTCATTAATAAATTATATTTACTCTTTTACTTTCAATTTTCTCTATTAATTTCATTCATCAATGTTCCTAATTGATCTATAAGTATCTCATACACAATCAACCAAAATAACTAACTTTGCCACGAATCTTCAAAATCATATACATGTGACTCTCCGACCAAGATATACTTCCTTATAAAGCGCCCAAGTTACCGAGTTATCTGCAACCAATTTTTCTTATACTAGAACGAACTTACAATTAGGATGGTCAAATTCTTAAAAACAAATTACATATCAATCGATATTAAGTCAATTGCTCAGGGTTATCCAAAGGATATCCTAATCCATTATTCAAACTCTATTTTTCTTACCGAACTATAATTCGGCTCTTAAGTAAATTGCAATCCTTTTTTATTATCTGATAGCCAATTTCAGATACTATCTACAAACAAATGTTCTCCATAATCTAAACAAATATCTAAAGACATCTACTAGTCCAATGATCAATATTCAAACCACAACAAATGGCTTAATTAACTAATCAAAACTAAGCTATATTTCGGCTTTCAAACACATAAGATGCTAAGCTATTTATTATGTTCCATTATACCTACTAATTGACAATCATAAGTTGAAATCAATCCAAATAAATTGGCATTTATAAGTGATGAGCGGATAATTTATACGCGTTTTGGCATTGTTTTTATATAGTTTTTAGTAAGTTTAAGCTACTTTTAGGGATGTTTTCATTAGTTTTTATGTTAAATTCACATTTCTGGACTTTACTATGAGTTTGTGTGTTTTTCTGTGATTTCAGGTAAATTCTGGCTGAAATTGAGGGACTTGAGCAAAACTCTGAAGAAAGGCTGACAAAAGGACTGCTGATGCTGTTGGAATCTGACCTCCCTGCACTCGAAATGTATTTTCTGGAGCTACAGAACTCCAATTGGCGCGTTCTCAACGGCGTTGAAAAGTAGACATCCAGAGCTTTCCAGCAATATATAATAGTTCATACTTTATTCGAAGATTGACGACGTAACTTGGCGTTGAACGCCAAGTACATGCTGCTGTCTGGAGTTAAACGCCAGAAAAATGTCATGATCCGGAGTTGAACTCCAAGAGAAGCCTCAGCTCGTAGATTGATCAAGCTCAGCCCAAACATACACCAAGTGGTCCCCGGAAGTGGATTTATGCATCAATTACTTACTCATGTAAACCCTAGGAGCTAGTTTATTATAAATAGAACATTTATCTATTGTATTAGACATCTTTTGACCATCTTTTGACAGTTTAATCTCTTTGAATATTCGGTCACTTGATCATGGAGAGGGCTGGCCATTCGGCCATGCCTGAACCTTTTACTTATGTATTTTTAACAGTGGAGTTTCTGCACACCATAGATTAAGGATGTGGAGCTCTGCTGTACCTCAAGTATTAATGCAATTCTATTTTCTTTTATTCAAATCTCTCTTATTCTTATTCCAAGATATTCATTCGCACCCAAGAACATGATGAGTGTAATGATGAAAGTGACGATCATTATCATTCTCACTTATGAACGCACGTGATTGACAACCACTTCCGTTCTACATGCAACAGAGCTTGAATGTGTATCTCTTAGATTCCCCAACAGAATCTTCGTGGTATAAGCTAGATAGATGGCGGCATTTATGAGGATCCGAAAAGTCTCACCTTGTCTGTGGTATTCCGAGTAGGATCCTGGGAATCCGGAAAGTCTAACCTTGTCTGTGGTATTCCGAGTAGGATTCCGGTAATGAATGACTGTGATGTGCTTCAAACTCGCAAGTGCTGGGCGTTAGTGACAGACGCAAAAGAATCAAGGGATTCTATTCCAGTAGGAGCGGGAACCAACCAGTGATTAGCCGTGCTGTGACAGAGTGCGTGAGCGTAGTTTTCACTGCGAGGATGGGATGTAGCCATCAACCATGGGTGATGCCTCCAGACGATTAGCCATGCGAGTGACAGCCGCATAGGATCATTTTCCCGAGAGGATTGAAAGTAGCCACTGCTGATGGTGAACCCCTATACACAGCTTGCCATGGAAAGGAGTAAGAAGGATTGAGTTGAAGCAGTAGGAGAGCAGGCGTCCTTGAGCCATACAGTATCTCCATTCGCTTATCTGAAATTCCCACCAATGAATCTGCATGAGTATTCTATCCCTTTTATTATTTATTTTCTTATTTCTATTTTCGAAAATCCCTAAACCAATTTAATCTGCCTAACTGAGATTTACAAGGTGACCATAGCTTGCTTCATACCAACAATCTCTGTGGGATCGACCCTTACTCACGTAAGGTTTATTACTTGAACGACCCAGTACACTTGCTGGTTAGTTGAACGGAGTTGTGTCCACTCGTGCCAATTTCAAATTCCATTATTTTACAATTACGTGCAACTACAGCACTAAGTTGATGAATGCAACTCAAAGAATAGTGATCACAATTTCGTCCACCAAGTTTTTGGCGCCGTTGCCGGGGATTGTTCGAGTATGGACAACTGACGGTTCATCTTGTTGCTCAGATTAGGTAATTTTCTTTTCAAAAATCTTTTTCAAAAATTTTTCTTTTATTTTTCGTTTTTCCAAAAATATTTTCGAAAAAAATAATAGAAATACAAAAAAATCATAAAATCATAAAAATCAAAAATATTTTGTGTTTCTTGTTTGAGTCTTGTGTTAATTTTTAAGTTTGGTGTCAATTGCATGCTTTTAAAATTTTTCTTGCATTTTTCGAAAATCTCATGCATTTATAATGTTCTTCATGATCTTCAAGTTGTTCTTGACAAGTCTTCTTGTTTGATCTTGATGAATTCTTGTTTAGTGTTGGTTGTTGTTTTTCATGTGCATTTTTGCATTCATATTTTCCATGCATTAAAAATTTCTAAGTTTAGTGTCTTGCATGTTTTCTTTGCATCAAAAAATTTTCAAAATTATGTTCTTGATGTTCATCATGATCTTCAAGGTGTTCTTGGTGTTCATCTTGACATTCATAGCATTCTTGCATGCATTCATTGTTTTGATCTAAAAATTTCATGCATTGAATATTTTTGTTGTTTTTCTCTTTCATAATTAAAAATTCAAAAAAATCAAAAAAATATCTTTTCCTTATTTTCCTCCAAATTTTCGAAATTTTGGGTTGACTTGGTCAAAAATTTTTAAAATTAGTTGTTTCTTACAAGTCAAGTCAAAATTGCAATTTTAAAAATCTTATCTTTTCAAAATCTTTTTCAAAAATCATATCTTTTTCATTTTTTTTATAAATCTCGAAAATTTCAAAAATCTTTTTCAAAATATTTTCAAAATCTTTTTCTTATCTTTATATCAAATTTTCGAAAAATTAGCTAACAATTAATGTGATTGGTTCAAAAATTTGAAGTTTGCTACTTTCTTGTTAAGAAAGGTTCAATCTTTAAGTTCTAGAACCTTATCTTGTAGTTTCTTGTTAGTTAAGTCTTTTTAAAAAAAAAAAATTAAATCTTTTTCAAAATATCTTTAAATTTTTATCTTATCTTTTTATCTTTTATCTTATCTTTTTCAAAATTTTATCTTTTTCAAAATTTGATTTCAAAATATCTTATCTAACTTCTTATCCTCTTATCTTTTTCAAAATTTGATTTCAAATCTTTTTCAATCAACTAACTAACTTTTTGTTTGTTTCTTATCTCTTTCAAAACCACCTAACTACTTTTCCCTCTCTAATTTTCGAAAATTCTCTCTCTCTTTTTCAAAAATTCTTTTTGTTTTAAATTTTAATTTTAATTATATTTTGTCTTTGATTTTCGAAAATACTAACCTCTTTTTCAAAAATAATTTTCGAAATCTCCCTTCTCTTTTCTTCTTCTATTTAATTAATTAATTACTAACACTTCTCTTCACCTCTCTTCATCTAAGAATCCAAACTTCTTATATCCCTTGTATTTGGATTCTTCATCCCTTTCTTCTTCTACTAACATAAAGGAATCTCTATACTGTGACATAAAGGATTCCTCTTTCTTTTCTTGTTTTCTTCTCTTTCATATGAGCAGGAACAGGGAAAAAGGAACTCTTGTTGAAATTGATCCAGAACCTGAAAGGACTCTGAAGAGAAAATTAAGAGAAGCGAGATTACAACAATCCAGAAATAACCTTTCAGAAATTTTCGAACAGGAGAAGGAGATGGCAGCCAAAAATAATAATAATAATAATGCAAGGAGAATGCTTGGTGACTTCACAAAGCCAACATCCAAGTTTGATGGAAGAAGCATCTCCATTCCTGCCATTGGAGCCAATAACTTTGAGCTTAAGCCTCAACTGGTTGCTTTAATGCAACAAAACTGCAAGTTTTACGGACTTCCTTCTGAAGATCCTTATCAGTTTTTAACTGAGTTCTTGCAGATCTGTGAGACTGTAAAGACGAATGGAGTTGATCCTGAAGTTTACAGACTCATGCTTTTCCCTTTTGCTGTAAGAGACAGAGCTAGAATATGGTTGGATTCACAACCTAAGGATAGCCTGGACTCTTGGGATAAGCTGGTCACTGCCTTCTTGGATAAATTCTTTCCTCCTCAAAAGCTGAGCAAGCTGAGAGTGGATGTTCAAACCTTCAAACAAAAAGATGGTGAATCCCTCTATGAAGCTTGGGAAAGATATAAGCAGTTGACCAAAAGATGTCAATCTGACATGTTTTCAGAATGGACCCTATTAGATATATTCTATTATGGTCTCTCTGAATTTTTGAAAATGTCATTGGACCATTCTGCAGGTGGATCTATTCACCTGAAGAAAACGCCTGAAGAGGCTCAAGAACTCATTGACATGGTTGCAAACAACCAGTTCATGTACACCTCTGAGAGGAATTCCGTGAATAATGGGATACCTCAGAAGAAAGGAGTTCTTGAAATTGATGCTCTGAATGCCATATTGGCTCAGAACAAAATGTTGACTCAACAGGTCAACATAATCTCTCAAAATCTGAATGGATTGCAACATGCATCCAACAGTACTAGAGAGGCAGCTTCTGAAGAAGCTTATGATCCTGAGAACCCTGCCTTGGCAGAGGTTAATTACATGGGTGAACCTTATGGAAACACCTATAACCCATCATGGAGAAATCATCCAAATTTCTCTTGGAAGGATCAAAAAAAGCCTCAACAAGGCTTTAACAATGGTGGACGCAATAGGCTGAGTAATAGTAAGCCATATCCATCATCTCCTCAGCAACAGACAGAGAATTCTGAACAAAACACTTCTAATTTAGCCAATATAGTCTCTGATCTGTCAAAGGCCACTTTCAGTTTCATGAATGAAACAAGATCCTCCATTAGAAATTTGGAGGCACAAGTGGGCCAGCTGAGTAAGAAAGTCATTGAAACTCCTCCCAGTATTCTCCCAAGCAATACAGAAGAGAATCCAAAAGGAGAGTGCAAGGCCATTGATTTAATCAAAGTGGCCGAATGCACTAGGGAGGAGGAGGACGAAAATCCTAGTGAGGAAGACCTCCTGGGACGTCTTTCAAGCAAGAAGGAGTTTCCTATTAAGGATCAAGAGGAATCTGAGACTCATCCAGAGACCATAGAGATTCCATTAAATCTCCTTCTGCCATTCATGAGCTCTGAAGACTATTCATCCTCTGAAGAGGATGAAGATGTGACTGGAGAGCAAGTTGCTCAATATTTAGGAGCTATCATGAAGCTGAATGCCAAGCTATTTGGTAATGAGACTTGGGAAAGTGAACCTCCCTTGCTCATTAGTGAACTAGATACTTGGATTCAGAAAACTCTACCTCAAAAGAGACAAGATCCTGGTAAGTTCTTAATACCTTGCATCATAGGCACCATGAGCTTTGAAAAAGCTCTATGTGATCTAGGGTCAGGGATAAATCTTATGCCACTCTCTGTAATGGAGAAGCTGGGGATCATAGAGGTACAACCTGCCTTGTTCTCATTGCAATTGGCAGATAAGTCATTGAGACAAGCTTATGGAATAGTAGAGGACATGCTAGTAAAGGTTGAAGGCCTTTACATTCCTGCTGATTTCATAATCTTAGACACTAGGAAGGAAGAGGATGATTGCATCATCCTTGGAAGACCTTTCCTAGCCACAGCAGGAGCTGTGATAGATGTCAACAGAGGTGAATTAGTCCTTCAATTGAATAGGGACTACCTTGTGTTTAAGGCACATGGCCATCCCTCTGTGACAAAAGAGAGTAAGCATGAAGAGCTTCTCTCAGTTCAGAGTCAAGAAGTGCCCACACAGTCAAACTCTAAGTTTGGTGTTGTGAGGCCACAACCAAACTCTAAGTTTGGTGTTCAGACCCCATATCCAAACTCTAAGTTTGGTGTTGGGACCACACTAACATTGACCTGATCACCTTGTGGCTCCATGAGAGCCACTGTCAAGCTATTGACATTAAAGAAGCGCTTGTTGGGAGGCAACCCAATTTTATTTATCTAATTTTATTTTATTTTGTTTCTTTGTTATTTTTGTGTTTAATTAGGTACATGATCATGAGGAGTCACGAAAAAAATCAAAAAAATTAAAAACAGAGTCAAAAACAGAAGAAAAAAATTTTTCACCCTGGAGGTAGCGCAGACTGGCGTTCAACGCCAGTAAGATGCATCTGGCTGGCGTTCAACGCCAGAACAGAGTACCATTCTGGCGCTGAACGCCAGAAACAAGCAACAACCTGGCGTTAAACGCCAGGAATGTGCACAGAGAGGACAAACTGGCGCTGAACGCCAGTAACAAGCATGAAACTGGCGTTCAACGCCAGAAACATGCATTACATGGGCGTTGAACGCCCAGAACGTGCACCAATGGGCGTTTGAACGCCAGAATGATGCACGAAGGCAATTTACATGCCTATATGGTGAAGGAATGGTATTTCTTTTCACCTCAGGATCTGTGGACCCCACAGGATCACCTCAGGATCTGTGGACCCCACAGGATCCCCACCTACCATATTCCCACTTTTTCTTTTAATCCTAATCACACTCTCCTAATCCAAATCTCATTTCACTCTTTCCCATGTCACACTTCCCAAAAACCTTCACCAATCACTTCAATTCCTCTTCCCAATTACCCCATTCACCATTCACATCAACCCTCTCTTCCCCATAACCCCACCTACCTTCATAAAATTCAAATTCAATTTCCCACCCATTCCCACCCAAATTGGCCGAACACCACCCTCCCCTCTCCCTATAAATACCCTTCCATTCTACTTCATTTTCACACAACACAACCCCTTCTTCTCCCACATAGCCGAACCTACTTCTCCCCCTCTTCCATCTTCTCTTCTTCTTCTTCTTCTACTCTTCTTTTCTTTCTCGCTCGAGGGCGAGCAAAATTTTAAGTTTGGTGTGGTAAAAGCATAAGCTTTTTGTTTTTCCATTACCATCAATGGCACCTAAGGCCGGAGTATCCTCTAGAAAAGGGAAAGGGAAGACAAAAGCTTCCACCTCCGAGTCATGGGAGAAGGAGAGATTCATCTCCAAGAGCCATCAAGACCACTTCTATGATGTTGTGGCAAAGAAGAAGGTGATCCCCGAGGTCCCTTTCAAGCTCAAAAAGAATGAGTATCCGGAACAAAATAGCCGACAAGTCCTCACCCATGGCACGGCTAGCCTTCCCTCACCTTATTTGCCATCTATGTTACTCAGCTGGAGTTATCATAGATGGAGATGTCTCCATTGAAGAAGACAAGCCCATCATCAAGAAAAGGATGGAGCAAGCAAGAGAAGCTCCTCACGGCCCTCAAGAAGTGCATGAGGAAGCTCATCATCAACAAATTCCTGAGATGCCTCAAGGAATGCACTTTCCTCCCAACAACTATTGGGAGCAACTCAACACCTCCTTAGAAGATTTGAGCCATAATGTTGAACAATTAAGGGTGGAACATCATGAGCACTCCATCATTCTCCAAGAAATAAGATAAGATCAAAGAGCAATGAGGGAGGAGCAACAAAGGCAAGGAAGGGACATAGAAGAGCTTAAGGACATTGTTGGTCCTTCAAGAAGAAGACGCCACTAAAGGTGGATTCATTCCTTGTTCTTTATTTCTTTCTGTTTTCGGTTTTTAGTATTATGTTTATCTATGTTTTGTGTCTCTACTTCATGATCATTAGTATGTAACCATGCCTTAAAGCTATGAATAAAATCCATTAATCCTTCACCTCTCTTAAATGAAAAATATTTTAATTCAAAAGAACAAGAAGTACATGAATTTCGAATTTATCATTGAATTTAATTTAATTATATTGATGTGGTGGCAATACTTTTTGTTTTCTGAATGAATGCTTGAACAGTGCATATTTTTGATCTTGTTGTTTATGAGTGTTAAAATTGTTGGCTCTTGAAAGAATGATGAACAAAGAGAAATGTTATTGATGATCTGAAAAATCATGAAATTGATTCTTGAAGCAAGAAAAAGCAGTGAAAAAGGAAGCTTGCGAAAAAAAAAAAGTGGCGAAAAAAAATAGAAAGAAAAAGAAGGAGCAGTAGAAAAAGCCAATAGCCCTTAAAACCAAAAGGCAAGGGTAAAAAGGATCCAAGGCTTTGAGCATCAATGGATAGGATGGCCCAAGGAAATAAAATCCAGGCCTAAGCGGCTAAATCAAGCTGTCCCTAACCATGTGCTTGTGTCATGAAGGTCCAAGTGAAAAGCTTGAGACTGAGTGGTTAAAGTCGTGATCCAAGGCAAAAGAGTGTGCTTAAGAGCTCTGGACACCACTAACTGGGGACTCTAGCAAAGCTGAGTCACAATCTGAAAAGGTTCACCCAGTTATGTGTCTGTGGCATTGATGTATCCGGTGGTAATACTGGAAAACAAAGTGCTTAGGGCCACGGCCAAGACTCATAAGTAGCTGTGTTCAAGAATCAACATGCTTAACTAGGAAAGTCAATAACACTATCCGAAATTCTAAGTTCCTAGAGAAGCCAATCACTCTGAACTTCAAGGAAAAAAGTGAGATGCCAAAACTATTCAGGAGCAAAAAGCTACAGTCCCGCTCATCTAATTAAATTAATGTTCACTGATATTCTGGAATTTATAGTATATTCTCTTCTTTGATCCTATTTGATTTTCAGTTGCTTGGGGACAAGCAACAATTTAAGTTTGGTGTTGTGATGAGCGGATAATTTATACGCCTTTTGGCATTGTTTTTATATAGTTTTTAGTAAGTTTAAGCTACTTTTAGGGATGTTTTCATTAGTTTTTATGTTAAATTCACATTTCTGGACTTTACTATGAGTTTGTGTATTTTTCTGTGATTTCAGGTAAATTCTGGCTGAAATTGAGGGACTTGAGCAAAACTCTGAAGAAAGGCTGACAAAAGGACTGCTGATGCTGTTGGAATCTGACCTCCCTGCACTCGAAATAGATTTTCTGGAGCTACAGAACTCCAATTGGTGCGCTCTCAACGGCGTTGGAAAGTAGACATCCAGAGCTTTCCAGGAATATATAATAGTTCATACTTTATTCGAAGATTGATGACATAACTTGGCGTTGAACGCCAAGTACATGCTGCTGTCTGGAGTTAAACGCCAGAAAAACGTCATGATCCGGAGTTGAACTCCAAGAGAAGCCTCAGCTCGTAGATTGATCAAGCTCAGCCCAAACATACACCAAGTGGGCCCCGGAAGTGGATTTATGCATCAATTACTTACTCATGTAAACCATAGGAGCTAGTTTATTATAAATAGAACATTTATCTATTGTATTAGACATCTTTTGACCATCTTTTGAAAGTTTAATCTCTTTGAATATTCGGTCACTTGATCATGGAGAGGGCTGGCCATTCGGCCATGCCTGAACCTTTTACTTATGTATTTTCAACGGTGGAGTTTCTGCACACCATAGATTAAGGATGTGGAGCTCTGCTGTACCTCAAGTATTAATGCAATTCTATTTTCTTTTATTCAAATCTCTCTTATTCTTATTCCAAGATATTCATTCGCACCCAAGAACATGATGAGTGTAATGATGAAAGTGACGATCATTATCATTCTCACTTATGAACGCACGTGATTGACAACCACTTCCGTTCTACATGCAACAGAGCTTGAATGTGTATCTCTTAGATTCCCCAACAGAATCTTCGTGGTATAAGCTAGATAGATGGCGGCATTTATGAGGATCCGGAAAGTCTCACCTTGTCTGTGGTATTTCGAGTAGGATCCTGGGAATCCGGAAAGTCTAACCTTGTCTGTGGTATTCCGAGTAGGATTCCGGTAATGAATGACTGTGACGTGCTTCAAACTCGCAAGTGCTGGGCGTTAGTGACAGACGCAAAAGAATCAAGGGATTCTATTCCAGTAGGAGCGGGAACCAACCAGTGATTAGCCGTGCTGTGACAGAGTGCGTGAGCGTAGTTTTCAATGCGAGGATGGGATGTAGCCATCAACCATGGGTGATGCCTCCAGACGATTAGCCATGCGAGTGACAGCCGCATAGGATCATTTTCCCGAGAGGATTGAAAGTAGCCACCGCTGATGGTGAACCCCTATACACAGCTTGCCATGGAAAGGAGTAAGAAGGATTGAGTTGAAGCAGTAGGAGAGCAGGCGTCCTTGAGCCATACAGTATCTCCATTCGCTTATCTGAAATTCCCACCAATGAATCTGCATGAGTATTCTATCCCTTTTATTATTTATTTTCTTATTTCTATTTTCGAAAACCCCTAAACCAATTTAATCTGCCTAACTGAGATTTACAAGGTGACCATAGCTTGCTTCATACCAACAATCTCTGTGGGATCGACCCTTACTCACGTAAGGTTTATTACTTGGACGACCCAGTACACTTGCTGGTTAGTTGAACGGAGTTGTGTCCACTCGTGCCAATTTCAAATTCCATTATTTTACAATTACGTGCAACTACAGCACCAAGTTGATGAATGCAACTCAAAGAATAGTGATCACAATTTCGTCCACCAATAAGTCAGAATACAAACTGACCTATAAGTCATGCAAATCTCATACTAATCGGCATCGTATACATTATGCCCACAAATCAAATTCCAAACCGATCTATCACGTCAATCCACTGATAATTGCTATAAAATGACATACTCCCACAAGTTAGTCAATAGTTCAGTGGCAATCAGCGCTATCTATTTGGCCTATCAAAAATGGTCCTCATTAATTACCACTGATCATACATATTCAATCTTGCAGTTTCAAGAACACATATCAATTAACCTATCTTTTATAGTATCTATAGTTATCTATAAATATTCGCCAAAGCAGATCAACATTTACTTTCTTACATTTTTTATCTATATTTCTATTCTTTTTCAAATAACACAGAACTCCTACCAACCCTAAAAAAAAAACAAATATCTATATACAACTCAAAAACAATCTCTTGATAAAATCATTCCAAAATCATTAACTGACATATAGAACAGTTATCATGCAATTATTGCAAATCATGCTACCTTTATTGCCTCTTAAGTTCCATCAATAAAGCATCCTCAATTCACCAACTAACAATCTACATATTAAAGTAACAATTTGACGATACTCACTCATCATCTATAGTGAGTTTATCATATTTGCATAAGCATATACAAAATGCAAACACAATATATCAGTTACCAAAACAACCAGGTTCAGCTTACAAAGTTCGATAACAAAACATCAGTCAGAAACAAATTAAGGTAGTTACCAAAATATCAGAAAAATATCTCAACCACTCCAAAGAGGTTACACTCTATAAATAGAGAATACTACCTACGTAAAATGTACGTTATTCACTTTGAATAATATTATACTCATTTTCTACTCTTACTAACTTGAACATCGGAGTGCCTTTGCAGGTGCTTGTCGTTTTTCTTAAAGTTGACATATACCACTTCCACTTCAGGTGAAGGAGAGCCCAATCCTTGAATAGGACGAGTTATACACCATTCGAGAGTTACCACGCAGGAACATTTGGCGCTCACCATGTGGCTGAATTTATTTAACTCCACTATAATTTCTTTTATACAATTATTTACCCACTTTTGTAGGTTATAATCAATGGCGAAAGAGCAAAACAATTCACCTTTTCCTCCTCCCACTATATCCAAACTACTAATTATTAGTGAATCACTAAAAGCAGAAATTTGGAGGATAATCAAACTTTTGAACCAAAACGAATGAGGTGATGAGGAAGACCAGAAGAACCCTGGTAAAGGTGACAGTAGTAACGATCATACCACAGAAATAATGACCGCGGTAGTAGTCACTCTAAGTTCATCAACAAAGAAAACAAGTCCTTCCAAATTCTCTGGTAATAGCATTTAATGATACACAATTTTTCTTACATACAATGCATTTTCGGTTTCATGTTTTCATTAGAAATTCCGAATTAGCATAATTATGCAAGCATTCGATCAAATAACGAAGTTAATTTATTATTTCTGATATATAACCAAGAGCCGAATTACTTATGATTCAAATAATTTAAGCCAACTTATGATGAATTTCTCTCGTCATTTACATTGTTATTGCTATGATTACCATTTTGCTTTTCAACCATGTTTTGATTGCTCGATGTTAGTCCATGCTATTTTATTCAAGTTTTTATTTATTCTCTTCAATTATTTTGCTCTTGGAATAATGGGGTTTAGCCTTAGCTTTAACTGATGAATTCAAAACACGTATTTACAATACAAAAAAAAATCCAAAATTAACTTGAAAGACAACTGAAAGAAAAATACCCTTAACAAATCAAATGACAAGTCATATACCACGGTAAAACAATGTGTATGCATAACTTAGCTTGCTTATATAATTATTATATTTTCAATTTCAATATATCATAGTTTCTTAGAATGTATACATTATTCTATATACTTGAATTGCTTCACTCTTATGTATTTTACCATTCTATATGTCAATACTGAATACACAAGATTTCGTTGTAAACTGTCAATCAGTATAATATCGTTCTAGATATGTCTGGTCTTATTGTTTCTGCTATACACTTTCACCTCAAGTTTTGTATACAAGATAATATAGTTGTAACAATACGTGGTGAATAGAAGAAAGTCAAGCAGTCTATAGACAAACCCACTAAAACAATCCCAACAACAGTACTACCATGCGGACTATAACTCGAAAAGTTTGAATCTTCTAACAAATCGCTCGACTCCAAAATTAATATATAAGACTGACCTAAAGATGTATTACAGTTAAGCTCATAAGTCAAAACATGGTGATGTGCTATCTTTTTATTTATAAAATATCTTTGCTCTTTTACTTTCAATTTTCTCTATTAATTTCATTTATCAGTATTCCTAATTGACCTATAAGTTATCTCATACACAAATAAACTATTCAGTCATGAATATTCAAAATCACACACTTGTGATTCAGCTCACCTCTTCAACCAAGATATACTTCCTTATAAAGCGACCACGTTACTGAATTATCTGCAACCAATTTTTTCTTGTACCAAAATGAACTTACAATTCGAACGATCAAATCCCAAGAACAAATTATACTTCAATCGATATTAAGTCAACTGCTCAGGCTTATCCAAGGGATATCCTGATCTATTATTCAAATTCGGCGTTCCTTACCAAATTATAATTCAGCTTTTAAGCAAATCATGATTGTTACTCCTTTTATCCTTTATTATCTGATAGGCAATTTTAGATACTATACACAAACAAATATCCTCCACAATCAAAACAAATATCCAAAGATATCTACTAGTCCAGTAATCAATTAGTAACAATATTCAAACTAGAACAAGTGGCTTAATTAATTAATCAAAACCAAGCTATACTTCGGCTTTCAAATACATAAGATACTAAGCTATCTGTCACTTTAAACAAACCGACACCTATAAAATCATTTTAAACAAATCGACCTATAATTCGGAGCAAATGCCATGCTTATCAGTATCGTATACGATATGCCCACAACCAAATTCCAAACCTACCTATTACACCAGTCGACCGATAATCGCTATAAAATTACATTCTTCTACAAATTAGTCAAACAACTCAGCAGCAATCAACACTACCTATTTAACCTATCAACAATGGTCCTCATAGATTACTACTAGTCATTCCTATTCAATCTTGCAATTTCAAAAACAACACATATCAATTAACCTATCTTCTATAATATCTATAGTTATCTATAGATATTTGCCAAAATAGATTAACATTTACTTCTTTACATTTTCTTATCAATATTTCTATTCTTTACAACTTAAAAACAATCTCTTGATCGAACTACTCCAAAATCATTAACCGACATATAGAACGGTTATCATGCAATTAGCGCAAATCATGCTACTTCTATCAATTTACACATCAAAGTAACAATTTCACAATACTCACTAATCATCTGCAGTGAATCTATCATATCAATTAATTTATCTTCTATAATATATATAGTTATCATGCAATTGACACCGACCATCTTTCTCTGAGGTTGATCCACCTCAGTACCACCCTCAACTTTAATATTGCCAGTTGATCCTTCTTTCTCCGCATTTCTTATCATAAAATAGGCATGCAAAATGCTCTCAGTTACTTTTGGTGCTTGCTCACCTACAAACACAAAACACAAGTTTAATAGGCATAAATATATCATATAAAACTCTACACTGATATACAATTACCTATATAATCAGCTATAACCTTTCTATCCGACTCATATTCCAATAGTTCAGCCATAGATAATAATCTATTATCTGACACCCGCTCAACTAGAAAATCCACAATCATCTCTTCTTTATCACCCTTATAATCTATCCCTAAGATATGCCTTGGTTGTAAATTTCAATATAACAAAAACCTCTCCATCAACAATTCATCTATATAAAAAGGATAATGTTTCTTTGTTTACTTAACCGTCACAAATATTTCTTTGAACCCTTTGAAAGAAGATTTAAATGCACTAAAAGCTACTCGGCCTGAATTCCTGCTAAAAGTCACCTAAACCCCTCTGTTCATCCCCTTTGAATGAATCAACACAAAGAACACCTCCAATGAAGGCTCTAATTCCATGAACATCATCAAAACCTCAAACACCCGAACAAAATCCCATTCTTTGGATGTAGTTGGGACGGATCACATCTTAGCTGGACAAGTACATGGTGTTCAAACTCAATAAATGGAAACCTAATATTTAAATCAACTAAAACACATGAATACATGAAGAAATATTTGAAACCCTCTCCTCTATGAAAAATACGATTAGAAGCCGCGCATGGCAGAAGCTCAATCTTCATATCCACACCTTCCCTAACCTAACAAGTCGTACCTAACTGCGACACACTATCACTATCATCAAACACTAATACACACTTCTTCACCAAATTGGACATTCAACTGAATGGATCATACTTGTCCCATATAAACTCCTCCTTAACCACATCATCATCATCATCATCATCTTTTTTTTTCCTTTTCTTTCTATTTTTCCACTCCCATTCTGTAACTTAGAAGCAACTACATGAAACCAACACGCGGTATAGAAAAGACAAGGCAAGAAAAAAAAAACAAGCTAACCTTTCTTATTCATCTTCAAAATCCAAGACTCTAACGAAAACACCAAATGACCTTAAGTACCGCCTGTGCACTTTTCAAAGAAACCCTAACCCATGTTCTACAAATCCTTCACCACAGTGAATATGATCAACGACCACAATCACAACTCTTTATCTCCAAACTTCATTTGAGCCGCTTATCCAATTCCACTTCCATCAAAAGCACAACCAGTCATTATAACCTTGGTAACTGCATATGTTAAGATATTTATAACATATCTATCATTTACTATTTTACTTTATCTTTCCTATTTTATTTTTGTTCTAACAATTACTCTAACGTTTCACTTTTAAACAGTATTTTTTCCAACTCTTACACCCTCAGATTGGGGGCTCAATCTCACATCACTATTATATGACAACTCCTAAAATTGTTTTACTTTATTCACCAATTATTTATCCCAAGCTTTTCCCTATAACATGGTTCTCATTTTTCAATTACAACAAAATTGATTTTGGGGGCAACTACTACTACTACTACTACCATGATTCAGATTTACAACTCGAAAGCTCAACCTGTCCTATTGAAAAATACCATAGGTCAAGTTTGGGGTTGTGATTCGTTAGCTATAGTTTGACCTAATTATATCTATAAATCGAAATCGAAGTGAAACAACAAACATGACTTATCTTCATTTAAGAGAATCTCGGCCTCAATAGCACACTCAGAAACAAACTACGGTGGTTACCAAAAGATCAGAAAAATATCTCAACCTCTCTGAAGATGTAACATTCTATAAATACAAAACCCTAATCACGTAAAAATGTATATTATTCACTTTGAATTGTATTATACTCATTCTATACTCTTACTAACTTGAGTATCAGAGTGCCTTTGCAGGTGCCCGCCATCACCATTCCTCTTGAAGTTGACGTATAACTCTTCCACTTTAGGCAAAGGAGAGCTAAATCCTTGAATAGGATGATTTATACCCCATCTGAGGCTTACTTCATAGGAACACTGGCTAAAATTTCTATATGATCATATCGCAGGTATTCAACACCCAGTTTATGTACAACTAGCATTTAAAACTGTCATATCCTGGATACATAGTCCCCGATTTGTGTACTTAATAGTTTTTTGGTATGTGTATGCAAGATATATAATGGGTGTCTAAAAATATAAATACACTTAGTAATACACGTATTGGTAAATTAAATATTTATTTTATTTATAAATAAAAGAAATCCTAGAGTAAAATATCTTTTGATTCATTTCTATCTATAAATACTTTGGACGCTGACAAATTTACGTATAAAAAATAAGATTAAAATGATACCTATAAAAGATGAATTTTTCTCGATAAAACTACCAAAATACTAAAATATAATAAGAATTCCTAAATTACCATTTTCTAACCCTAATAAAAAATTTTCAAATTTTATTTTTCAACATCTCGACTACCATAATCATAACTTATCAAACATAAGTATCAATCTTGCTTAAATAAGTAATAACTAATCAAAATTACAAAAATAAAAAAATAGCAATTGAGTTGATCAAGGACTTTGAAGGTGGCCTTGTCATATCTAGCATTAGCCTCTTCGACAATGACTTTGGAGAAACCTTCGGCGGTAGCCGATATTGGTCTGTGTGTCGAAGAAGATGCTAACCTTCTTCTTGTCGTTATTGACCTCGGGCTTAGGCTCCTTTTCGATGATGCACTTAGGAAGCTCAATGGGCTTGGAGTTCTGTGATCTAAATTTAGCAATGATACAACCAATGAAAATTGACGCCGAAGTACTGAGCAGCATCATGAACTGACGGTTCTCAAGTATCATGGCGTCAAAGTCACCAACAACCTCAGAAGAGACGTTAGAAGGCTCAAGCTTGTCTTTGATTATGGCAGACATCAGATCCAAGGGCAAAATCTTGATAGAGATGGATGACTCTTTCATAATAATAAATTGAAAATTGAAAAATTGAAAAATTAGAGGAAGAGCAGTAAGTTGATCTAATTTGGAGGATTTGGTGGTTGGTGGAAGTAGTTAGGAGTTGTGTATGTGTGAAAGAGAGACTATATATGGTAGGAAGAAAAGTGTAAGAGGGGGTCATGTTACATTGGAAACTCAGTCTTTGTTCTTTATGATGTTGGTGGTGATGAAGGTAATGGTGGTGGTCAAGTGGGAAAGGAGAGATGATGACCATTGGTAGAGACAAAAGGTATTAGTGGAGGTGGGGTGGTCATGATTGTTAAGGGAACAATGATTTGTAGTGGGAGTTGGAAAGGATAAGCACTCACTAAGGATTAAGAGTGGAATGAGTTTGGAAATAAAATTAGGGTTAGTAAAAAGGGTAGTTTGAAACGTTTTTAGGGTTTTTAATTTTTTGGTAGTTTAATCTATCTTTTATGGAGTAAATAGTCAAAGAAAGATCATACGTTCTCCAAATTAGTTTCCGAAAGATTAAATTAATCAAAATCATCCTCGAAAGATATAAAATAAATCATGTTAGTCCATCCATCCATTATGTCACTAACGACATTTAGTTTTGCTTACGTGGCACATTAGCTTAACATGTTAGCAATACCATGGCTAAACAATAGTTGATGACAAGATATGTTCAGGGAACTATGTCAAATTAGTCCCAGAAAACACAAACCATAATCCGTTCTTCTCCATAAATGTCATTCTTGTTGCAGCAATAAATTAGTTTTTACAGAGGCCAAATCGTTGTCAAACAACATGATAGGTAGCGTAACTGGAGGGCGCAGTCGACTACTGCCGTAGTCACACGGCAACAATGGTTCGAGCTCTTCACTACAAACAAGGAGGAAGAATATGGACCAAATGTACTTTTGTGGGTTGAAGATAGTGATCAAAAAATCTGGGACAACAGAAAATCTAGATAAATTTTTCTATACTTGTTCAAGATACCAGGTGAATTATGAATATAGTCTTCTTCAACCTACTTGACAATTTGTGTGGGTTTTTGAATTTTTTGTAACCTAATCTTTTGCAGAAGGGCAGCCACTGCAATTAGTTTAGGTGGGTTAAGGATAATGAGTATGAAGGATTAGATAGTGGTTTAAAGGGAGATACTGAAACTAATGCAGAAGTAGAGAGTGATCTTATTGATTAGAAACTTAACCTATCATGGAGAATGATGAGTTTGGAAGTTGAATTTAGAGTACTTAGGATGCAAATGTATTTTGGACTAATAGTTATAAGTGTGGTTGTTGTGAACATTTTTATGTTGTTTATTTTCTAGTGAAACATTAAGGTGGTATAGTAGATGTTGTGATATAGGTTTTGGTTGTATGGTCTGATTGTATAGTAGATGAAACTTTCAACAACTTTTATTTTTTGACCATATCATCATTTTATAAAATCACAAAAATAACATAGAACATGAAGCGAAATAGCATTACCATAACATAATCATTGGTTTGTCATATACCATTGTTTCAAGCAAAAATAGCAACACTGTTTTAATATCATCATAACAAAGTAGCATCACAAAAAGCTAACATCAGTATGTTCTTCCTAAAGGCTACTATAAATTTATTTAAATGGCTATACAAAAAACACAGCTATCAAATAAACCATGTCTACCACGTTGTTTACAAATGAAAACTTTTGATCCTTACAAAATAGCAAGTACTAAGTCCTATACATTATGTCTTCAAATCATGCTTTGTCTTTCTACTTGGGAGGTGAACCCTAGAGTTGGAACAAATGTCATCAAACTAGCAAGCTTCTTGGCTATTGCAGAGCTACTACCCTTGATGGTTTCAGTAGATACGATAATCGGTGTGTGAGCAACAGGTTGTGAAGAGGCATTTTCTCTTGCTTTTTCCTTGATGACTTGGAGTTTTGGAGACCTACCTCTAACTTTACCCTACATTAGACAGTATTCATCATTAAACAAATAGCATGTGCGTCTTCAACAACATAGGATCATGAAAATTGTATAAAGATTCAACTTGACATTCATTAGTTGAGTTCTGTGATTGTTGTATTGGTGGAAGTTAAATAGTTTGGATAATAGAAATTTCAGTCTGTTCATCTGTGTTGGCTAGTAGGAGTGGAAGGAGTGTTTGAATAGGGATAGTGTCAGCTGTAGCAGGGACAGGAGCATCATTTGAAACATGGATAAGAGCACCAACTGTAGCAGGGGCTGGTGATGCTACAACTGCAAGCTGCAATTGTATTTGCCTTGCCTTTTCTTCAGCATACTCTTGCCTTTTATTTTTGTAAGTTCTCTTGTTGCGGCCTATCTTACCATAGTATATGTACCTAATTGTGTTGTATTTCATTTTTATCTTTGTCCTTGTGCTAGTAGATTTTTCGTCTTTGTCTTTTCTTCTCTTTGTTGTTGGTATTCCTAGTTTGGGCTTTATTGGTGGTGGAAGAAAGGCCAGTGAACTAGTTTTCTTCCACAGTTCTTGTCTCTTAACTGGATTCATATTGAATTGATATGTTCTTATGCATGCCTCCATTGTCAACCATTCATGGCAGTACTCCTCTGGCCTCTTGTAATTTTTATCTTGAATGGCCGAGATTGCGTGCATATAAGGCATGCCTATAAAAATGTATGAACACTGAGATATTTATCTAACTACGAGATAAGAAATTTATATTTGAATTGAATTTAGTTAGGAGTTGTACCTATCAATTTCCAAAACCTACAAAAGCAAGTATAGTTACTTAAAGTCTATGACCATATTAGTTAGTCATCCTTGAACTTCATATAGAACCTCTTTCTCATCACCAGACCAGTGAGGAATCCAATTCCTAGATAACTTGATCAATGACTCTAGTTTACCTTGCTGCAATGGAAGAAGAATTCTTTGATATAATTCACGAGCTTCTGTCTATTATCAATCATACTTTTCATAATGATTCTTTGCACTTCCTCTATTAAGGCCAGAATAGCCTTTCCTCTATCATGATTTATCTTTGCATTGATGGATTCACAAGCGTTGTTGCATATGTTATCGAATTTTGACACTTTATTGAAATAGGCCTTAATCCATGCTTCTTTGGGCCACTTATCTTGATATTTCCAAGCCTTCTCGTTAATTCTCTTCACTTTATTCATATTCCTTTCAAAGTCGACTCGAGTTCTTGTTCTTGCACACTCCTAAATTAAGTCTTTTAGCTCGAGGCTGTTCCATTGTTTTGAGAAGTTCCTTCAGGTAGCGTTTGTTTTAAGGTACTAAGACAGAGGCTGCAAGACTGAAACTCAGTATCATGTTTGTTGGTTCAGAGACTGATACTAAAATTTCTGTCTCTGTCCCCAAAATTTTAGTATTTCAGTACCTCCAAAAAGTAGGGGCACAGGAGACTGAAATTTTTAGAGACGAAGACTGAAACTTTAATAATATTTTATACTTAAAATACCCCTATTTCAATTAATTAATTCCAATTTTACCATTTGTATAAATTAAATTAGAACTTCATTCTTGTTTCAATTTATGTCTCCCACTTTGCCCCAAATAGAATACTAAGATTTATTTCAGTTTCTGTCTCTTAGTCTCTGTCTCTCAATCTCAATCTTTTAGTATTTGTCTCTCTACCAAATGCTACCTCACATATACCAAACACAGAATTTGCGATAAACTCTTGACATAACTTCTTGCATTGCGGGGATCAATCCCGTCACAAACAAACAAATTAAATCTTAGAAGATTTGAAATCAAACAAGTCCTCAAAAGATATAATATTAAATCAATTTAATCCCGGACTAATAAAAATGTAGAAAAAAATTTAAGATCCGCAGGGATGCTTGTTTCCTGTTGATGAGCGGATAATTTGTATACTTTTTGGCATTGTTTTTAGTATGTTTTTGTTATGATCTAGTTAGTTTTTAGTATATTTTTATTAGTTTTTAGTTAAAATTCACTTTTCTGGACTTTACTATGAGTTTGTGTGTTTTTCTGTGATTTCAGGTATTTTCTGGCTGAAATTGAGGGACCTGAGCAAAAATCTGATTCAGAGACCAAAAAGGACTGTAGATGCTGTTGGATTCTGACCTCCCTGCACTCGAAGTCGATTTTCTGGAGCTACAGAAGCCCAATTGGCGCGCTCTCAACGGCGTTGGAAAGTAGACATCCTGGGCTTTCCAGCAATATATGATAGTCCATACTTTGCCCAAGATTTGATGGCCCAAACCGGCGTTCAAAGTCACCTCAAGAAATCCCAGCGTTAAACGCTGGAACTGGCACCCAAATGGGAGTTAAACGCCCAAACTGGCACCAAAGCTGGCGTTTAACTCCAAGAAGAGTCTCTACACGAAATTTGCTTCATTGCTCAGCCCAAGCACACACCAAGTGGGCCCGGAAGTGGATTTTTATGTCATTTACTCATTTCTGTACACCTTAGGCTACTAGTTCTTATAAGTAGGACCTTTTTCTATTGTATTAGTAGACTTTGGTAGCTATCTTCATTTTTATGCTATCTTAGATCTTTGGGAGGCTGGCCATTCGGCCATGCCTAGACCTTATGCTTATGTATTTTCAACGGTGGAGCTTCTACACACCATAGATTAAGGTGTGGAGCTCTGCTGTACCTCGAGTATTAATGCAATTACTATTGTTCTTCCATTCAATTCCGCTTGTTCTTTATCCAAGATATCACTTGTTCTTCAACTTGATGAAGGTGATGATTGACGCCCATCACCATTCTCACTCATGAACAAAGTGACTGACAACCACTCTTGTTCTACAAGCATTCGAGGCTCTAGTGAATATCTCTTGGATTCTTTAATCAGAGTCTTCGTGGTATAGGCAAGAACTGATGGCGGCATTCAAGAGAATCCGGAAGGTCTAACCTTGTCTGTGGTATTCTGAGTAGGATTCAATGACTGAATGACTGTGACGCGCTTCAAACCTGTAACTTACTGGGCGTTAGTGACAGACGCAAAAGAATCACTGGATTCTATTCCGGTAGGGGAGGGAACCACACCGGTGATTGGCAGCACTGTGACAGAGTGTGTGCATTAGCTTTCACTGCGAGGATGGGAGGTAGCTGCTGACAACAGTGAAACCCTACACGAGTTTGCCATGGAAAGGAGGAAGAAGGATTGGATGAAGGCAGTAGGAAAGCAGAGAGACGGAAGGGAAGGCATCTTCATGCGCTTATCTGAAGTTCCTACCAATGAATTACATAAGTATCTCTATCTTTATCCTTGTGTTATTTTCGTTCATCACCATATACATTTGAGTTTGCCTGACTAAGATTTACGAGATGACCATAGCTTGCTTCAATACTAACAATCTCCGTGGGATCGACCCTTACTCACGTAAGGTTTATTACTTGGACGACCCAGTGCACTTGCTGGTTAGTTGTGCGAAGTTGTGTAATGCCATGGTATTGAGCTACCACGTTTTTGGAGCCATTACCGGGGATTATGAGAGTTGTGAAAAAGTATTGTTCACAATTTCGCGCACCAAGTTTTTGGCGCCGTTGCCGGGGATTGTTCAAGTTTTGAGCAAGCTTTGGTAACATCAGTGCCAAGATCCGGCAACAACATCAAGTTTTTGGTGTTATTGCCCGGGATTGTTTAGGCTGGACAACTGACGGTTCATCTTGTTGCTTAGATTAGGTATTTATTTTTTCGAAATTCTTGAAGATGAATTCTAGAGTTTCATGATGATTTGTTGAAATCTGGCTGGCTGAGAAGCCATGTCTAATCTGATTGGACCGAGGTTTCAACTCATCACCACAAGAGCTTGTTGATTTCTTATCAATCTTGCTTTTGGAGCAGTGATCTGCTAAGGCTTGGCTGGTCTCTGGCCATGTCTAGTGTTTTGGACCGAAGCTTTCTCTGAAAGCTTGGCTGGCTGTGAAGCCATGTCTAATTCCTGGACCGGAGTCTTAGACTAACATTGCACTGATTCCTGGAATTCTCATTAAGAATTTTGATACCTTTTTCCATTCAATTTTCGAAAAACACAAAAAAAAAATTACAAAATCATAAAATCCAAAAAGATATTTCTTGTTTGAGTCTAGTATCTCATGTTAAGTTTAGTGTCAATTGCATGTTTTTGTTCTTATTGCATTCATGCATGTGTCTTAAGGATCTTCAAGTAATTCTTGATGATTTTCGTGCTCTGATCTTTGAATTCTATTGACTTGAGTGTTTTGTGTGTCTCATATGCATTTTCATCTTGTTAGTGTCAGTAGTATACAAACTGCTAAGTTTGGTGTCCTGCATGCATTGTTATTTGATTCTTGTTGCATTTTGGTTTTTCCTTATTATCAAAAATCCAAAAATATTTTTAATTAGTGTCTTTTCAAGTCAATAATACAGAGAATTGAAGATTCAGAACATACAGCAGAGGAATTGCACAGAAAAAGCTGGGCGTTCAAAACGCCCAGTGAAGAAGGACAGACTGGCGTTTAAACGCCAGTCAGGGTACCTGGTTGGGCGTTTAACGCCCAAAAGGGTATGGTTTTGGGCGTTAAACGCCAGAATGGATACCATTCTGGGCGTTTAACGCCAGGATGGCCAAGGGAGGAAGATTTTGTTTTTCAAATCAAATTTTTTTTTAGTTTTCAAAATCTTTTCAAAATCAAATCTTTTTCAAATCAATTTTTCAATCAAATCTTTTTCAAAATTAACTTCTTTCCTTTTTCAAAGGTACTCACTATCAATTAATGATTTGATTCAACATTTTAAGTATGTTGCCTTTTCTGTTGAGAAAGGTTTAATGATTGAATCATATCTTTTCTTGTTAGTCAAGTTTTTAATTTTCAAATCAAATCTTTTTAAAATGTTTTCAAGTCATATCTTTCAAAATTGTTTTCAAATCATATCTTCTTAACCACATCTTTTTCAAAATAGTTTTCAATCAAATCTTTTTGATTTCTAATTTCAAAAATCTTTTTCAAAAATCATTTGATTTCTTTTCCCTTTCTCATTTTCGAAAATTAAGTAATGTTTTTCAAAAATATTTTCAAATTTCCCACTTAATTTTCGAAAATGACTTCCCTCCTTCTCACATCCTTCTATTTATGGACTAACACTATCCCTTAATGCAAAATTCGAACTCCATTCTCTCTGATAAGTTCGGATTTTCCCACTCCTATCTTCTACTCTTCTTTTCCTCTGACACCTAAAGGAATCTCTATACTGTGACATAGAGGATTCCACATCTTCTTGTTCCCTTCTCTTTCTTATGAGCAGGAGCAAAGACAAAGGCATTCTTGTTGAGGCTGATCCTGAACCCGAAAGGACCTTGAAGAGAAAGCTAAGAGAGGCCAAAGCACAACTCTCTTTAGAGCACCTAACCGAATTCTTCAAGGAAGAAGAACACATGGCAGCCGAAAACAACAACAATGCCAACAATGCAAGGAAGGTGCTGGGTGACTTTACTGCACCTACTCCCGACTTTTATGGGAGAAGCATCTCTATCCCTGCCATTGGAGCAAACAACTTTGAGCTTAAGCCTCAATTAGTTTCTCTAATGCAACAGAATTGCAAGTTCCATGGACTTCCATTGGAAGATCCTCATCAGTTTTTAGTTGAGTTCTTGCAAATCTGTGACACAGTCAAGACTAATGGGGTTGACCCTGAGGTCTATAGACTGATGCTATTCCCTTTTGCTGTAAGAGACAGGGCTAGAACATGGTTGGACTCTCAACCTAAAGAAAGCCTAGACTCTTGGGAAAAGCTAGTCAATGCCTTCTTGGCAAAGTTCTTTCCACCTCAAAAATTGAGTAAGCTTAGAGTGGAAGTCCAAACCTTCAGACAGAAGGAAGGAGAATCCCTCTATGAAGCTTGGGAAAGATATAAACAATTGATCAGAAAGTGTCCCACTGATATGCTTTCTGAATGGAGCATCATAGGTATTTTCTATGATGGTCTCTCTGAACTGTCCAAGATGTCTTTGGACAGCTCTTCTGGAGGTTCTCTTCATCTGAAGAAGACGCCTACTGAGGCTCAAGAACTGATTGAAATGGTTGCAAATAACCAATTCATGTACACTTCTGAAAGAAATCCTGTGAACAATGGGACTAGTCAGAAGAAAGGAGTTCTTGAGATTGACACTCTGAATGCCATTTTGGCTCAGAACAAAATATTGACTCAACAAGTCAATATGATTTCTCAAAGTCTGTCTGGAATGCAAAATGCACCAAGCAGTACTAAGGAAGCTTCATCTGAGGAAGAAGCCTATGATCCTGAGAACCCTTCAATAGAAGAGGTGAATTACATGGGAGAACCCTATGGAAACACCTACAACCCTTCATGGAGGAATCATCCAAATCTTTCATGGAAGGATCAACAGAGACCCCAACAAGGTTTCAATAACAATAATGGTGGAAGAAACAGGTTTAGCAATAGCAAGCCTTTTCCATCATCTTCTCAGCAACAGACAGAGAGTTCTAAGCAGAATACCTCTGACTTAGCAACCATGGTCTCTGATCTAATCAAAACCACACAAAGTTTCATGACTGAAACTAGATCCTCCATTAGGAATTTGGAAGGACAAGTGGGTCAGCTGAGCAAGAAAATTACTGAACTTCCTCCAAGCACTCTCCCAAGCAATACTGAAGAAAATCCAAAAGGAGAGTGCAAGGCCATCAACATGGCCGAATTCTGGGAGGAAGATGGGGGAGTGAACGCCACTGAGGAAGACCTCAATGGACGTCCACTGACCTCCAATGAGTTCCCCAATGAGGAACCATGGGAATCTGAGGCTCAAACTGAGACCATAGAGATTCCATTGGACTTACTTCTGCCATTCATGAGCTCTGATGAGTATTCTTCCTCTGAAGAGGATGAGTATGTCACTGAGGAGCAAGTTGCTAAATACCTTGGAGCAATCATGAAGCTAAATGACAAGTTATTTGGAAATGAGACTTGGGAGGATGAACCCCCTTTGCTCACCAAAGAACTGGATGACTTGTCTAGGCAGCAATTGCCTCAAAAGAGGCAGGATCCTGGGAAGTTTTCTATACCTTGTACCATAGGCATCATGACCTTCAAGAAGGCCTTGTGTGACTTAGGGTCAAGTGTGAACCTTATGCCTCTCTCTGTAATGGAGAAGCTAGGGATCTTTGAGGTGCAAGCTGCAAAAATCTCATTAGAGATGGCAGACAACTCAAGAAAACAAGCTTATGGACTTGTAGAGAATGTTTTGGTTAAGATTGAGGACCATTACATCCCTACTGATTTCATAGTCCTAGAGACTGGGAAGTGCATGGATGAAACCATCATCCTTGGCAGACCTTTCCTAGCCACAACAAAAGCTGTGATTGATGTTGATAGAGGTGAAATGATCATTCAAGTGAATGAAGAATCCTTTGTGTTTAAGGCTCAAAGATATCCCTCTGTCACCATGGAGAGGAAGCTTGAAGAGCTTCTCTCAAATCAGAGACAAACAGAGCCCCCACAGTCAAACTCTAAGTTTGGTGTTGGGAGGCCACAACCAAACTCTAAGTTTGGTGTTGAACCCCCACATTCAAACTCTAAGTTTGGTGTTGGGAGGTTCCAACATTGCTCTGAGTATCTGTGAGGCTCCATGAGAGCCCTCTGTCAAGCTATTGACATTAAAGAAGCGCTTGTTGGGAGGCAACCCAATGATTATATTTTATCTATTTCCCTTTGTTATTTTATGTTTTTTGTAGGTTGATGATCATAAGAAGTCACAAAATCCATTGAAAAAGCAAAAACAGAATGAAAAATAGGAAGAAAAACAGCACACCCTGGAGGAAGAACTCACTGGCGTTTAAACGCCAGTGAGGCTAGCACTTGGGCGTTTAACGCCCAGTCGGGCACCATTCTGAGCGTTTAACGCCAGAAAGGGGCACCAGACTGGCGTTAAACGCCAGAAAGGGGCACCAGCCCGGCGTTTAACGCCAGAAATGGCTCAAAACGTGGATTTTGATGCCATTTGGTGCAGGGATGCCTTTTCCTTGACACTACAGGATCTGTGGACCCCACAGGACCCTACCATCACTCTCTCTACTCTTCCCCCATTCACCAATCACCTCAACACCTCTTCCCCAAAAACCCTTCACCTATCAAATCCCATCTTTCTCTTCACCACTCATATCCATCCTTCATAAATCCCCACCAACCTCACCCTTCAAATTCAAACCACTTTCCCTCCCAAACCCACCCATAATGGCCGAACCATTCACCCCCTCTCTCCTATATATACCCTTCTTCAACCCTTCATTTTCACACAACCTAAACACCACTTCTCCCCCTCTTTGGCCGAAGACACTACCATCTCCCTCTTCCTCATTTCTTCTTCTTCTACTCTTTTCTTTCTTCTTTTGCTCGAGGACGAGCAAACATTTTAAGTTTGGTGTGGTAAAAGCGTTGCTTTTTTTTCGTTTTTCCATAACCATTATGGCATCCAAGGCCGGAGAAACCTCTAGAAAGAGGAAAGGGAAGGCAAAGGCTTCCACCTCCGAGTCATGGGAGATGGATAGATTCCTCTCAAGGGTGCATCAAGACCACTTCTATGAAGTTGTGGCCTTGAAGAAGGTGATCCCCGAGGTCCCCTTTTCACTCAAAAAGGGTGAATATCCGGAAATCCGACATGAGATCCGAAGAAGAGGTTGGGAAGTTCTTACCAACCCCATTCAACAAGTCGGAATCTTGATGGTTCAAGAGTTCTATGCAAATGCATGGATCACCAAGAACCATGACCAAAGTGTGAACCCGAATCCCAAGAATTATCTTACTATGGTTCGGGGGAAATACTTGGATTTTAGTCCGGAGAGTGTGAGGGTGGCGTTCAACTTGCCTATGATGCAAGGAGATGAGCATCCTTACACTAGAAGGGTCAACTTTGATCAAAGGTTGGACCAAGTCCTCACAGTCATATGTGAAGAGGGCGCACAATGGAAGCAAGATTCAAGAGGAAAGCCGGTCCAATTGAGAAGGCATGACCTCAAGCCCGTAGCTAGAGGATGGTTAGAGTTCATACAACGCTCAATCATTCCCACTAGCAACCGGTCCGAAGTTACCATAGACCGGGCTATCATGATCCATAGCATCATGATTGGAGAAGAAATAGAAGTTCATGAGGTTATAGCCCAAGAACTCTATAAAGTGGCGGACAAGACCTCCACTGTGGCAAGGTTAGCCTTTCCTCATCTCATTTGTCACCTCTGTTATTCAGTTGGAGTTGACATAGAGGGAGACATCCCCATTGATGAGGACAAGCCCATCACCAAGAAAAGGATGGAGTACACAAGAGATCCCACTCATCATGAGATCCCTGAGATCCCTCAAGGGATGCACTTTCCTCCACAAAACTATTGGGAGCAACTAAACACCTCCCTAGGAGAGTTGAGTTCCAACATGGGACAATTAAGGGTGTAGCACCAAGAACACTCCGTCATCCTTCATGAGATTAGAGAAGATCAAAGAATCATGAGGGAGGAGCAACAAAGACAAGGAAGAGACATTGAGGAGCTCAAGCACTCCATAGGATCTTCAAGAGCAAGAAAGAGCCGCCATCACTAAGGTGGACCCGTTCTTTGATCTCCTTGTTCTTTATTTTCTTGTTTTTTGAATTTTTGTGCTTATGTTTATCCATGATTGTGTCTTATGATCATTAGTGTCTTAGTGTCTATGCCTTAAAGCTATGAATATGAATCCATCACCTTTCTTAAATGAAAACTGTTTTTATCACAAAAGAACAAGAAGTACAGGATTTCAAATTCATCTTTAAAACTAGCTTAATTAGATTGATGTGGTGGCAATACTTTTGTTCTCTGAATGTATGCTTGAACAGTGCATATGTATCTTGAATTTGTGGTTCATGAATGTTGGCTCTTGAAAGAATGATGAAAAAGGAGACATGTTACTGAGGATCTGAAAAATCAATAAAATGATTCTTGAAGCAAGAAAAAGCTTTTCAAAAAAAAAAAACGAAAAAAAGAAAGAAAAAGAAAGAAATAAAGTTGTGATCCAAGGCAATAAGAGTGTGCTTAAGAACCCTGGACACCTCTAATTGGGGACTTTAGCAAAGCTGAGTCACAATCTGAAAAGGTTCACCCAATTATGTGTCTGTGGCATGTATGTATCCGGTGGTAATACTGGAAGACAGAGTGCTTTGGGCCACAGCCAAGACTCAATAAATAGCTATGTTCAAGAATCATCATACTTTACTAAGAGAATCATTAGCACTATCTGGATTCTGAGTTCCTAAAGAAGCCAATCATTCTGAATTTCAAAGGAAAGATTGAGATGCCAAAACTGTTCAGAGGCAAAAAGTTAAAAACCCCGCTCATCTAATTAATACTGATCTTCACAGATGTTTTTGGAATTCATTGCATATTCTCTTCTTTTTGTCTTATTTGATTTTCAGTTGCTTGGGGACAAGCAACAATTTAAGTTTGGTGTTGTGATGAGCGGATAATTTGTATACTTTTTGGCATTGTTTTTAGTATGTTTTTGTTATGATCTAGTTAGTTTTTAGTATATTTTTATTAGTTTTTAGTTAAAATTCACTTTTCTGGACTTTACTATGAGTTTGTGTGTTTTTCTGTGATTTCAGGTATTTTCTGGCTGAAATTGAGGGACCTGAGCAAAAATCTGATTCAGAGACCAAAAAGGACTGTAGATGCTGTTGGATTCTGACCTCCCTGCACTCGAAGTGGATTTTCTGGAGCTACAGAAGCCCAATTGGCGCGCTCTCAACGGCGTTGGAAAGTAGACATCCTGGGCTTTCCAGAAATATATGATAGTCCATACTTTGCCTAAGATTTGATGGCCCAAACCGGCGTTCAAAGTCACCTCAAGAAATCCCAGCGTTAAACGCTGGAACTGGCACCCAAATGGGAGTTAAACGCCCAAACTGGCACCAAAGCTGGCGTTTAACTCCAAGAAGAGTCTCTACACGAAATTTGCTTCATTGCTCAGCCCAAGCACACACCAAGTGGGCCCGGAAGTGGATTTTTATGTCATTTACTCATTTCTGTACACCTTAGGCTACTAGTTCTTATAAGTAGGACCTTTTTCTATTGTATTAGTAGACTTTGGTAGCTATCTTCATTTTTATGCTATCTTAGATCTTTGGGAGGCTGGCCATTCGGCCATGCCTAGACCTTATGCTTATGTATTTTCAACGGTGGAGCTTCTACACACCATAGATTAAGGTGTGGAGCTCTGCTGTACCTCGAGTATTAATGCAATTACTATTGTTCTTCCATTCAATTCCACTTGTTCTTTATCCAAGATATCACTTGTTCTTCAACTTGATGAAGGTGATGATTGACACCCATCACCATTCTCACTCATGAACAAAGTGACTGACAACCACTCTTGTTCTACAAGCATTCGAGGCTCTAGTGAATATCTCTTGGATTCTTTAATCAGAGTCTTCGTGGTATAGGCAAGAACTGATGGCGGCATTCAAGAGAATCCGGAAGGTCTAACCTTATCTGTGGTATTCTGAGTAGGATTCAATGACTGAATGACTGTGACGCGCTTCAAACCTGTAACTTACTGGGCGTTAGTGACAGACGCAAAAGAATCACTGGATTCTATTCCGGTAGGGGAGGGAACCACACCAGTGATTGGCAGCACTGTGACAGAGTGTGTGCATTAGCTTTCACTGCGAGGATGGGAGGTAGCTGCTGACAACAGTGAAACCCTACACGAGTTTGCCATGGAAAGGAGGAAGAAGGATTGGATGAAGGCAGTAGGAAAGCAGAGAGACGGAAGGGAAGGCATCTTCATGCGCTTATCTGAAGTTCCTACCAATGAATTACATAAGTATCTCTATCTTTATCCTTGTGTTATTTTCATTCATCACCATATACATTTGAGTTTGCCTGACTAAGATTTACGAGATGACCATAGCTTGCTTCAATACTAACAATCTCCGTGGGATCGACCCTTACTCACGTAAGGTTTATTACTTGGACGACCCAGTGCACTTGCTGGTTAGTTGTGCGAAGTTGTGTAATGCCATAGTATTGAGCTACCACGTTTTTGGAGCCATTACCGGGGATTATGAGAGTTGTGAAAAAGTATTGTTCACAATTTCGCGCACCACCTGTTGTTCAAATTTTTTGGTGAACATTTTGAACCCCTCATCGGCAGGTGTGGGCAAGATCTCTGGTAATAGGCCAAAATAATCTCACTATTGAGTAAACCAGTTCGAAAAATGATAATTGGTATTTTTCTTGAAGTAGATGATCCAGGAATGTCTATTCTGGTTATTTTGTAACCAAAATACTCTTGTCCAGGTGTCCACATAATCCCAATAAGAATATCATATTGGGTCAAAAGGTTGGGAAAATTTCTTGGTATTATTTGAGTTTTTTCCAAATTAGATAGGGGTGAGTACTTTTAATATTTGAATGGTTGATTGGGTTATGTTGGTGGCGTCTTTGGGGTCTTTGTAATATTAAACCGAGACTGAATCTGAATCCACTAGTATGAATTCATAAAACTATCTGGTTTTGTTTAAAGTTGTTGGTCTAAAATGGAATCATTGTGGGTAGACTTTGGAGATTACCTTAAAAGGTGATTTTTCCTAAAAATCGGGTTCCATTAAGAGGACAGATGAGAATTTATTTTTTGAAATGTATGTGGATTATGGTTTTGGTTGGATATTTAGGGGTTGGGTCTAAATTGATTGGGGTAATTTTGTTTGGGTAATTGTTTTACCTTTTGGGTCATTACATATGGTCTTTTGGGCAGCAACTTTTGATAAAAGTTTGGTTAGATTGATTTCATTATCATCTGAGCTGTCACATATATCATCCCAGGATTTTTTGTGAAGTTTTGAGAGACCTACATCTTGTAAGGCTAACAAAGTTTGGATTGGGAGAGCATAGTTTGCCTTTGTTTGTTTTGTCGTTCGGCTACTTGGAGTTTGAGTAAATGAGTCAACTAATTTTTTTGAGTTCTTAGTAGATGACTCAGGTGACTCTTGGGTTATTGGGATCGGTTGTTAGGTGGATGACCCAGTTGGGGTGCTTGACCCTGATTTTTTATTTAGCCCTGGTAGGGTTAGGCGGATGCCTCTGCCTCTTACAGAGGCTAATGTTGCCCTTTTAGGCATGTGGCGGCTTTCCCTGCAAATATTCATGGGTAAGGTAATCAGGGAGAGAGTTTGAGATTCCTTGAATGTATTCAATTTCAAAATAAAAAATGCTTAAAATTGCTTGTCAGCGAGCAAAAATGTGTTTGGATGCAAGATTTTTTACATCTTTTTGTAAAATGTCTTTGACAAACTTACAATCTACTCTGACAAGAAATTTTTGGTTTAATAAATCATATTGAAAATTTGAAATGCATAAAAAATTGCTAAAACCTCATTTTTTATGGTTGAATAATTTTGTTGGGAGGTATTCCAATGCTTAGAAGTAAATGCAATGATACGTTCTTTATTATTAAGTTTTTGTTTTAGGATGCCACCATAACCCAGATATGAAACATCCGTCTCAACAATTTTAAAAGCCTGTGGAACAGGGAGGTAAAGACAAGGGAGTTCCTTGACATTGAGTTTGAGTTGTTTGACAATCCTTGTATGGGTATCTATCCAAGGAGAAGGTTTTTTTCCTAGACGCTCATGGAGAGGTTTGATAAGGGTGCTTAGATTTGGAATAAAATCTGCTACATAATTTATGCAGCCAAGGAATCTTTGGAGTTGATTCTTTTCCAAAATGTGATCAGAAAATTTATCTGCAAATTGGATGGCTCTGTCAATGGGTGTAATTGTTTCTTGGTGAATTATGTGACCAAAGAAACGGATTTTAGTTTGGAATAAACCAATTTTTGATTTAGAAACTGCTAGACCATTATGCTTGATAGTGTGCATAAAAGTTTTTACATGTTTAAAATGATCATGCAAAGACTAGGAAAAAATTAACACATCTTCTATATAGACGATGGCAAAGCCAGAAAAAGGATTGAAAATGTCATTCATGATTTTTTGGAATTTGGATGAGACATTTTTTAGGCCAAAAGACATCACATTCCATTCGTACTAACCGAAAGGTACTGTGAATGCCATTTTGTATCTATCATCCTCGATAATTTGGATTTGCCAATACTCATATTTATGTCAAATTTTGAAAAAATACTTGCTGAGTTTAGTCTATTTAAGAAATCTTTTTTGTTTGGAATAGGATACATAATCCACTGGAGATCTTGGTTTATAGGCTTATAATTAATAACCAACCTAGGGGTGCGTCTTTCCAATTCGACTTGTTTGTTGACATAGAAAGCTGAACAAGACCATGGACTTTTACTGGGCCTAATAAGCTTTTTGTGCAAGAGGTCTGTAATTTCTTTTTGGCAATATTGGAGAAGTTGTTTATTCATTTGTATGGATCTAGCCTTTGTTGGAATTTGGCTTTCTTTAAAATCCTTTTCATAAGGAAGATCCACAATATGTTATTTTCTATTCCAGAATGTGTGAGACAAATCTGAACATATTGTTTCTTGCATTTGTTGAAGAAGGGATTTAACCTTTTGTTGGATTTGAGGCTTTTGTAACTGGGTTTCAAGGGTTTTGAAGGAGACTTCTTCTTTCAAGAAGTTAATTTGGTTAGTTTTGAATTGGAGTAGGTTAAGGGTCCTATGAACTGAGGTTGAAACAAATTGGAAGGTTGTTGGGGTTCCTCCTATATAGGTAGTGATACTGTCGTATGACATCATTAATGGAAAAAGAGCTCTAATAAAGGGTGACACCAAAATGACTTGATTTCTTAAATCTTGGACAAGGAAGAAGAGTGTTTTTATCCGTAAAAGACCATTTTTTATGACAGTCTTAGAAAGCTTGTACTTAATTTGTAAACGGTCGTTGTTAGCTGTGCTAAGGCGCTCTGCAGTTTTTTCAAAATATTTTGTTGGGATTAATCCTTCCAAAATACAATTTTTATCAGCACCTATATCGAACAAGGCTACTGTTTCCAAAACAAAGTTTTGGATGACAATTCGAAAATTGATATAGAATTTCATGATGGTTAATTGACTGACTAACCGCAGAATTTCTACCACTCATCTTCTTGATCATCCTTTGAGAGTTGGACAATTTGGTCATCCTCTTTATTTTGAAAAATTTGGTTTTAAAGATTTTGATCATTCTGAGGCTCTTCGTCAAAAATATTAGACACGCAATTTTGGTGTTGTTGTTGTTGTTGTTGTTGTTGTTGTTGTTGTTGTTGTTTTATGAGATGAATCTCTTTCTTGAGAATATTAATCTCATTTTGAAGGTCCTGAATAGTAACAGACTTAGAAACTTGTTTTTCGAGTTTTTTGAAAATAGGTTTGACATCATACTTGTTTTTTTATAACCAGGGTTTTGGATTTATTTTTGGTCTCTAAGGTTTGTTTGAGCTTCTAAAGGAAGCATTTTCTCTGTTCATGGTTTGAGATAGCATTTATGCATCGAAAAGAAGATCTTGTTCTTGTGTGATGACATTGAGCTCAAAATATTCATCAGATAATGAGGATATATCATCATCATGTTGGATATTGTTTAAGTCCTTCGAAAATTCATGTTCTGATTCTTCTTTAGAGCTTTCAAGGAGGAGGTTATTAATCTGTTCCTCAATCTGAGGGTCAAGGTTGAGGTTGTTGATCTTTTTCTTGAGCCTACAGTACTTACTAATATGACCCGATTTTTCTCAATTAAAGCAAATAATTTGTTTTTGTGAGGTTCATTATCTTTGTCTTTCCTTTGTCTAGGCGGAGGCTTGTAATGCTTCCTGGGTTTCCATTGCCGTGGGATTGGATCGAGCCATCGGGTTTTTTGGTTAGACTGTTTTGTTTTCTTCTTACTACAGGAGGGTAGGCCAAACTGTTCACAGAAGAAACCTAGATCTTTTTTGTTTTTGACCTTTTCACGGGCTAGTTGCCTTTGAATTTTGTCATCTTGTAAATTTTTTAAGGCCACTTTTTGGACATAAGAAACTAATTGGCCATAAGTTAAAGAATTGTATGGAATAATTCCATCCGGAGTTAAGCTTCTGATTTTGTCCCTAACTTTATCTCAGAGGAATTTTGGGAGTCCGGCTAAGAACTTTTCTTTCCAGAACGACTATTGGCTATCTTCTCTAGTGAAGATTCTGGTTAAGAAGGTATCTTTATACCACTTGAAATCAGACAGGGATTTGCATTTGAGATTGGATAGAAGTTCAGCAGACCGATCTTTCTACAAAGATGGATCGCCTATGAAATCGTTTGCTATTGTAGATCAAGGTGCTAACAACATCAGGGATGGTTTCTCCATTCTCATTTAGAATAGGTTCGCCATTATCATTGGTTTTAACTGCTGAAAGGATGGCATCTTTTTCATCATTTGTAAGATAATTATCCCACCATCCTTTAAGCTGTCCTAAAAATCTGACATAATAACATTTGCTATTGCTTCTTCGGAGCTTTCATGGGAAGTTTGATAGGCCGTACATACCATTGTCATATGTTGTAACATATGCATGATGTTGTACTCCGTTTTTCCATATATGTTCCATTCATAGACGTTGTTCGCATTGAAGATGTTGAAGCCTAGCTCTCTGTCTTCCAAAACTAGGTCAGGAGCAGTATTTTGGAGATGATAGTGTTGATAAGGTTTAGTAAGACCTTTCCATTTTGTAATGGAGGTGGTCATGATGGGGTTGATTATGGGTGAATCTGAACCATTGTCTGAGTCTTGTGACTCTTCATGGAGAACATTAATGGACGTTTTAGCTGATTGCCTAGTAACTCTTGTGGATGATTCAGTGGTTTGTGGAGTGTCAGGGATGGTCATTTGGCTGAGAAGATAATTTATTTTATGTACAAGTTCAGAGGTACCTGAATCTTGTTTGAAAATAGAAGATTTGAGGTTTTGTCTAATCTTTGGGTTGATCTTAAAAGGTTTAAATAGGGATTTTCTAGAGTTTTAGGATATTCATGGGTACTTGTTACTTAGGGAGCTGAGCTTTTGGCCTAAAGTTTGGAGATATTTGTTGGTATAGTTGGCCTGTTCTATGATATTCTTGATATCTATAGACCCAATGGGTTCGTCTAAAATTTTTGTTTTGAAGGGTGAGGCCATGACAGGAGTTTGTTCAGCATCCCCGTTATCTGTAAGGATGAACTTTTCTGTTAGGGAAAATTCTGACTTAACCAATTCCCCCTCATGGATTTTCCAGGTGGAACACGTTCACAGAATGAGATGTACTAATATATGCCTTAAAAGAATAGTCTATATTATTTTTGATGCTGTAAGCATGGAACCATTCAAAGAAAGAAATCTGCATCTTAGCTTGGTTGAGGAAGTGATACTATTGCTCCCAAAAATAAGAGATTTGATGAGCCTTAAAGGTTTTCAAGTACCATCTCTTTTGAAGTTTCCATTCTTCAGAGTTGACATTCCTTCGCAAGGATTCCCTATCTATGACAAAGTCTTTAGTTAACATTGACATTGACATCATCATTTAAGGAGGAATATGTTGGAGATTGAATAGACTGTTAATCTATACCCTCTTCTTTTTGGTAAATAGGTCTAGGAATACTAGAGTTTGTTTATAACCCTGTAAGGTTGATTTCTGGGTTGGCCATCCTAATTCGTGAATTAGGAAGAGAGGAATGAGATCTTATAGAAAAAGACCTCCTTGCTGAGGCGAATTCAGATTTGTAAATAGATGCAGCTTTAGACCTCGATGAAAAAGAATTTCTTCTGTCAAAGAAGATTTCTACCTTTCCATTCTCATCTTGTTTAATCTCTTGTAATTTGGGGGGGGGCTTGTCTAGGTAGAGTAGGTATGCCACGCTCTATAGACCAAGATTCAGTGAGATCAATTTCATCATATTTAATGAGACGGGGTATAGTAACGTTTGCTTTGGTCATGTTTGTAACAAAAAGATTTGTCTCACAGTTGGTTGTTTTTAAATGACTCTGGAGTTACAAGTGTTTATGACCTTGTACTGAATCCTATAGATTAAGGTTGCAGGAATGGATCCTTCTTTCATGTCAAGACCATGAAGTCGGATGTTGAGAAAGAGTGAGTCTAAGATATTTCGATCTAGCAAACTCACAGTTTTGTTCGGGAAGCAATTGAAATAGACCAGACCGTGTCCTAGGCTTGTTTCAACAGTTACTATAAGAGAATCATGGAAGTTATTATGCCTAATGTCTCTTAGACACATAAGAATGGAAGCATTTAAACCTTCTCTAATGAGTGGTTTAACTGCAACCTGAACACATCCTATATGAAGATATTTATATTTACGGATATGTTCTTGGATAGATTGTTTGTTTAAAAGGTGGAATTCCTCACTGGACTCTAGTCCAAGAGGAATATTGTTTTCGACAGTTTTGAAAATATAATCAGATTTGCCGGCACACTTGGTTTCTTCAGGAACGTAGAGTTCATCCTGAGAAATGTTTGGTATTTTCTAGTTGTATATAGCCTGATTGATATCTTCAAAACATACTTCTTCTTCGATGATGTTATGTTTTGGAGAGAGTTCCTCAGGACGAGTAACTTTCTCAGAAAGAACGCTGGATTTTGTGTGGGATGAAGAAGGACCGTGTGCAAAACATCGAAAAAGGCTGCGGAAGAAAGACATTTTGAAAACTTACTGATATCATTGCTCTCCTCTGATTCTGTAGGAATATGCCGATTAACAATAGACCACCACTCATCCAATGAATACTGAATTTTTAACTCTTTTTTATTTTAAAGAACTAAAAACCTAATTTTCTAGATCTATAGCCACCAGGAGTTCTTAGTATTTTGTTCTTATCATTTACAGGAAACCAACTAAAATAGTCTTATTGCCCCAACAATAGATCTTACTGCTACAACCTTATAAATGATAAGAAGAAATAACCTGTACTTCTAAATTTGGGAACTAGCTTTAAATATTTTCAACGAAAACATAAATATTAATAAATATATATCAGTATTCATGTGGATCAGAGTTAGTCTATTAATAATCTATTATATATATATATATATATATATATACATAGTTTTAGATGTTATTTTAAATATTTTTTTGGATGTCACAGTTTTTAAATATTGGGTGTTATATAATGTTGCATGTAGTTTTTTTTTTATGTAATCCTAAAAAATATGAATATTAAGCATTTTTATTACTTTATATAAAATGGGGATTTGGATATAAAATGTGGTATGGACGTTATTATTGTAGAGTTTTTAAATGTTCAACTCAATAAAGTTCAGATGTTATTATATATTCTAAAATTTAAAAAATTAAAGATAGTTTTTTGGATGGCTTAAGTAAACATATAACATAATATATAAAAGTTAAAATATATGTATAAAAGAAAAAATATAAAATGTTTTCAACTACCATCCCTATTGACTAGTTTTTAAAGGATACTCTTATTGAAATTGAGGGATATAAAAGAAATGAAGAAGAAAATTGCTAATGAATAATATAAAAGAAGTGATATGAGAATATAAAAAATATTATGTATTTTTGTTTGTAATTTTTAAAAGATAGAAATATTTTTAAAAGCACTTAAAGTGAAGTTTTTTAAAATTAATTTTTGTTTATCAAAATTAAAAAAATAAATATAACTTCATATATTAATTTATCTCCAAATATAAATATTATATTTATGTCTATTATAAAATTTTAAAATTTTAAAAATTATTTTATCTAACGCAATTATTATATCTTGTGTTTATTAAAAAATTTTAATTTAATTTAATAAATATAAATGCTATAATTTTTAAAAAGTTATATTTTAAAAATTAGTTTTTATAAAATTATTTTAAAAAATAAAAGTTTTACTAAATCAAACCTTAATGCTTTAACGTGAAATACTTAATATTAATGTTTGCGTTGTAACTTAAATATACAATATTAATAATTATGGACTAATTTGAACTAATTTTGTATTATCTCTCAAATATTTTTTTATTTATATTTTGGGGTTAAAGTGTTTTAGGATTACGTAGTTGTATAATCAATGAAGTATTAATGGGTCAAAATATTTTAATCAATGAGCATGTGTAGGGAATTTTTATTAGAAAAATGTTAGAAGCAATCATAATTTATTATCTTTGACCATTTTCATTTAGTCATTAACTCAATTTTTTTTAGTTTAATTTTTTAAATTTAATAATTTAATAATATATTTTATTTATCTCATACTTTTAAATATTAATGACTAACTAATGATTAAAAATAATAAATTCTGAGTAGCATTCCTCTTTTTATTATATTGGTGAGCATGTATAGAGAATTTTTATTATACTAAATTTTTTTTATTCATTAAATGATATTTAATTTTTTTATATCTTTGTATTTCTATTATTAATCAAATGGTATCAAATAAAATTCGATTATTTTGGTTCAAGATTTCTGTATTAAAAATATATGTAATATACATATAAATATATATAAATGTAGAGGTTGATTTTCAGTGTTAATAAAGTAATTAATAATAACAAATTTTTATGCTCACTTAAATTTATTTAAAATAAAACAATTTAATCATAAGTGGACAATTATTTAAGATCAAGATTGTAAAAGTACAACTCATCTTTAAATACTTTTTATTAAAAAAAAGTGCTACCTCTTTTTTTTTTTTAATTAGACGCAAACCATAATTCTATTTTAACCTGTAGGTCAAGTTAATCATTTACTTTTTAACTTTCAAATGGACTAAATATATTTTTTTTACAAAAATAAGAACAAAAAAATTAAAATTCATAATCTACTACTTTATTTATTATTTCTAAGAGCAAGCTAACTATTGCATTATTATGTTTTTATAAATTATTGCATTATTATTATATTTTATGTTTTATTTTTAATTTCTTAAAATTGTTTTTTTTTTGTCAAAGTTATATAATTTCATTAATGAAAATTGGTCCAATTTGGACTATAAACAAGAATTGTAATAAGGAGAATAGGAAATTTTAACTTTAATAAAATACTTAAACATAAAGAAACTAAAAAGATAAAGTAAAAACTCAAAGGTCTCATCTTCTTTCACGCACACTTCTTCTGGCCATCTTTACCATAGTTATTGAAGGGGTGGTTTTACCTTTAAATACCCAGGCATTTTTTGTTAACCAGATTTGCCATAAGAAGTTTGCTACTACTGCTCTTTTTTCGTTTGGATTTTTCTTCATTCTCAAATCTTCTTCCAGCCGAATCCACTACATCCATGGTTCTCGAGCTTGAAGCTGTCATGGCAGATTTGAACATTTCCAAGCTTCAGTCCCATCTAGACACTCCCAGAAATAATGAAAAATATTTTTTGTGACCGATTGCATTTTGGGTACCAGAGTTCGATGGATTGTATTCAGACATTCAACCTTTCTTTCACAGGGAGTCCTCCATGCATTAGTTTCCAGAGAAAATTTTTTATTTTTGATTGACAATTAATTTTCCATATGCTCTTCCAAAAGTCCTTTCCTTTGCATTGTTCTCACAGGTATTCGGTTGGTGGGTGGTAGAAGTTAAATGCTATTTTGTATTCTGAAATAATAGTGAAGCTGTCCCCTTTCTCCAGCATCCAGGTAACTCTATCCTCCATCTCATGAATTGGAGAGTTGATTATTGATGTAGCTATTTTTGGATTGAAATTGGACTGAATTAAGTTTTGGTTCCATGTTTTGTTTGAAAGCTGTAATTGTAAAACCCATTCTAGATTATCAGTCCTTGCAGTGGTAGTAATAAGAGTAAAACATAATCCTTCACCCATGAGTCTTCTCGGATTCTGATGTTAAATCTCCTTCATACTTCCCATAGTATACCCTTTTCTACCACCTTTCTATCCTCAATAATACTCCTCCAACCCCATGATGGGTTATTACCAACCTCTGCTCTTAGGAAGTTTGAATATCTATAATATTTGTTCTGTAACACTTTACTGATGAGAGAATTAGGTCTGGAAATTAACCTCCAACCTTGCTTTGCGAGCATAACAAGATTAAAAGCCTTCAAATCTTTAAAGTTTAGTCCCCCTTGCATTTTTGGTTTGCAATAAATTCTCCATCCAATCCACTGCATCCTGTTTTCTGATTTTTTCTGCCCCCATCAAAACTGGTATATGGCTCTCTGGATCTCTTCAATTAGTATCTCTAGTTGTAAGACCCAGAACCCTTAAAAAGTCTTATTATGATCAAGTCTCAAATCATATAGTTATTTATAGCCTTAATTTCAGAAATTATTTTATTAAAGATAATTAAGGCAAGTTTTGATTTATTGAATTTGAAATGAGTTATAATTATTATCCAATTTTATAATTATTGGATTATTTTCTATATTTGGATTATGAATTTGGCAATTATGAAATAATAGGAGTTTTACATGATTTGGATTGGATAAGTAATATTTTAAATATTAATACTGCTATTTTGAAAAATGAAGAAATTAAGTATATTATTTCTAATTATCTGATTTGAACCTTTTATTGAAAATAATTTGTGAAAGTGATGAACAAACAGTATTTTCTGTATATAATTAGTGTTGGATTCAATTGAGTTTCAATTACTATATTATTCCCAATTTTATGTGAAATGATTATATTGCCCCTAACCCTAAGTTTCAAAAAAAAAGAAGAAACCTTAATCATATGCCCAGCAGCCGCCACCCTTCTTCTCCCCTCAGCAAACCTGCAACACACATGCTTTCCCCCTTTCTTTTCCAAATCCATATGCAGTAGCAATAGAGAGAAAGAGAGGCAGAGAGCTACGGTAGAAGAGGAGATAAGCCATGCTGCGCCGCCGCCATCATCGTCCTCACAGCGCCTCACCGTGAGCCGCGCTACTATCGCCGATCACCTCGCTGTCATGCCCAGATCGCGTCCAGTCCTCGTCACCGTCGCTCATCCTCACCACTTCCAGCTGCGTTGTCCCTGCCAAGCCATCGAACCTGCCTCGCTGCCGAGCCACCATGCCTTGCCATCGAACCAACCCGCTGCTACCACTGTCACAGAGAAGAGGCGTTGAAGAGGGGGCAGAACTCGAGTCTCGTTTCCACCGTCCATGGGGCCTCGAGCTGCGTCGCTATCACCGGCAAGAGGGGGAAGACGCGACCTGGAGGAGCAAGATAAGTCCTTCTACCTCCGTTGTTCTGGTCAGCTGAGAAAGGGAAAATGCTACCTTTGTGCTTCACGGTCGCCGACGAGCACGGAGAAGATGAGCTATGGTCGCGTCACTGCACTTTAGAGGGCTATGCTTAGCTGCCATTGTACCATCCTGCTTCACCGTGGCTGAGCTCTGCCACTCCCTGCCCCTTTTGGCTTGTGATGTTGTTGCAGGAATTGCTACAGGAAGAGGAGCTGGCTGAGTCACCATGATTTGGGCCGCTGTGACTTCCGGGATCATCGACAGAGCTCCGGGCTGAGTTTCTCCCACTTGAGACCTTGCTGCCGTCGTCGAAAAAGTGTGCCGGTAAGGGTTTCGAATTTGGTCTTTGTTTCTTGTGAGATTCTGGAGTTTTATTGTTGCGGCATGTTGGTTTCAGTCAACGTTGCCAGAGTCGGGTCACCGCAGCCGCTAGAGGTGGCTGCCGGGGCTACCGCTCAACCGATTCAGAGGCTGTATCGGTTCAGTTCAGCCGTTCTTTCTTTGTTTCAGTAAGTATTTATATTTCGAAATGTCCTGCGTTAGTGTCCTGTACGTGTATTAAAGCCTTTACGGTATTAATGTTCTTAGGATTTAGTAACTGAGGTTGCTTGTTGTAACTTAGAGCTATTTGTGCTACTGCGAAAACATGTGGGGCTGTGCCTTGAAGCTGTCTCTGGTTTTGGGTTGAGGCGAAAAGGACTATATGACGCGTTTGGGTTATGGTTATGCGTTTTGAGTTAGGGGCGCTTTCCAAAAACTATGTTTTATGTATTGGGATTATTACATATGGATACTGATGTGAGATAATGTATTTGGTGATTGTATCAGCCTTATGTATTGATTGATTATCTCGAATGATTATGGATGTTTGTTTGGCTTAATTGTTGTGCGGCTTTGTGAGATGTAGTGTTTTGAAGTTGATTCTTTAAAGATTTGAAATCTGATTTTTAATCCGTTGAGGATTGATTGAATTGAGTTAATTATTTTGATGATGTGAAAAGTCGAATGCACTTTTGAATTCAGCCTAGTTTACTTTAATTGACTGGGTTTTGACAAATGATTTGTTGTTGAGCCGCTTCTTTAAAGCTTTGGAAATGAGTTAAATCGGTTGGTATTGACTTGATTTTTGAAACGGTTTCCTTAAAATATGGAATTGAGATGACTGTTAGATTTGGCTTGCCTTGAACTAATTTTGGATTTTGGGCTGTTGAAAAGGATTGTGGAACGGTTTAGTTGGGACCCGAACCGGGTGGCAAAGTCCAAGTTTTAGGGGAGGTGCTGCCGAAATATCTATAAAATTCGAGTCTTTATTGAAATGTTGTCTGAAAAATGATGAGTTAAAGACTTCTACTATTTTATTTGAATCACCAAGAAAAGGATGATTCATGCTTTCGAAATGAGTTAGTAAAGAGGAAATTGTGATTTAGTCTTGCTTCTTAAGAAAGGCATTGTATCTCTTTCAGGAGAAAGTTATTTAGATGAAACTTGTGTTTTAAAGCTGTTTGAATGTGAAAAGGGTTTATGCCTTTGAATTTGACTTGGGGGTTTCAGTTAAAGAAGTTTCAATGACTTTGAAAGAACCTGAATGTCTATTGACAAGTTTCATTTTGAAATATTTTGAGAAAGGTTTTAAGTACTCTTTGAATTCTGAATTTTTACAAGACTAAAACAATTTTGAACAGCTGAAACGCTTTAGAATTTATCATGGGGGTTGAAGTTGGTTTTGCCTAAGTAAAGGAAACGGCTTTGAAAGAAGTAAATGATTACGTGACTCGATTTGGTTTTTATATCCTATTTTATTACTCAAATCGGAAAGCCAAGGTTTTAATGATTTTAAATGAATTTGGCAAAATGAGTTATGTTATTCTCCCCTAAAGACTTGGGACTCTGCCGAGAACCTTTGTTATAAAATCCCATTGTTGGATGGATGATTTTGAATATTTCAAAATGAGTCTTTAACTTTCCATGGTTATGGAAGTTTTGAAAAGAGGATGCCGAAAGTGGCATTATTTTCAAAGGGGAATTTACCTCGAGTAAAAGTGGCTTATGAGTCTAAGATGATTTGAGAAATGAGATCTTTAAAGCAAAGGCTGAAAAGAGTTGAAACTTGATTTCAAAGTGAAATGAATTGAGAAAAAGTGATTTATGGCATAAATGCCGATTTTATGAATTTGATGATGTTGAATGGAGGAAGTGTTGTTTTGTTGTGAGCCGGAATGGCTGTGTATGATTATGAATTTTGGCTAGTTCTGGATTGAACCGTGAGCCGGATGGCTGAGATGGATGTTGATCCATGGCTGAGAATGAAAGCATATATGCTGAGATATTGATAATTTGTGATATTGCACTTCCACTATCGGAGATACGAGTTTTCCTGGGAGAAAGCAGTGGCTAGCCACCATGTGCTCCAGGTGGAGACTCGAAACTCTTTTGACCCTATGTCGTCAGGGTGGCCGGGCACTGTGAAATTCCCGGATGAGCTCACCCCCGTGAATATTCACCAGTGAAAGTGATGGATATGGATCATGATTATGATCATGATTATGTTGAGTATAACTCGAGTTGCGGAGACACGACATAGGGACAGTCCAATGGTTAGCTACCAGGACTTGTCGGGTTGGCTCTATAACCGACAGATGGTATCATCAGCCACTAGGACAGGCACGCATCATATGCATCTATGTGACATTGTTTGGGTGTGCATATTGTACTTGGTTTGCCTTTGTGACTATTTGAGATTAGCTGCTACTTATTCTACTTGCTGTAACTGTTTGTTTGTACTTGAACTTCCTATCTGTGTTTATAACTGGGACTCTGTTGGATTGTGGTGATTGATTGTTGGATTGGATTGTTTGGGCCTAGGGCCGTGGTTGAATTGAGATAGACTGATGGTTGGTTTCGGTTTTGTGTTTCTGGTTTGGAAAAATATGAAAGGCTATTTTGGTTCAACATAAACCTTTTGAAAGACTTTTGAATATTGTTTTAAATGAACAGTTTCCTCTTTCAGAAAAAGATTTTATATTTCTCTTTTATTGTAAACCATTGTTTTTTAAAAGAGGCATAAGACGGTTATTGATCACTGGTACGGTTTATCTTCACGTATCCTATTACAGTAATTCCCAAAAATCCTCTACTAAGAACCCTTTCGAGGATGATGTTCTCACCCCCTTACATTTTTCCCCTTTCAGGATAAGGACGCAGAAGTCACGAAGAGTATATTTAGTTGTTGTTGAAATGCTCTGTATTGCTTTAGATTATTATTTATTGTACCCTTGCCTTTATCTTGATATATTCTGTAAAAGGGATAGGAATTGTATTGGATAATACTTGTAATATTATTTATATATATATGTATATATATGGAGGTACTCTTTATGAGTTTTTGTAAGTTGTATGGTATCTATGGATGTACTTTGTCGAACGAAAGTATCTTTGGGAGCGGTTTTGCGGTTTCAAGTTTTAAACAGGCTCATATTTTAGTATTAAATAGTATAAGTGTCATCGTAATGTCCGAGCTATCAGAGTAACGCAGCCGGAAGCATGAGCTTTAGTAGTTAGGGTGTTACACGAGTAACTTGAAGCAACTTAGTGTGCATATATGGGTATCGCCGTTGCCACCACCTTAATAAGCACTTCGCATCCAATAGAAGATAATAAAGCCCTCTTCTAGTGGTTGAGCTTTTGACACACCGTATCTTTAATGTAGTTAAATATCGCTTTCTTTGATCTCTGAATCACTGCCGGTAAACCCAAATATTTGTTTTGATTGCCAAATGAGGGACAAGGAGAATCTCCGCCAAATGGTCTCGGACTGAAATTGGTGTGTTCTTACTAAAAAAGAATGATGATTTGTTCAAGTTTACCTTTTGGCCACTAATTTCTTCATAATTCTATAGAACCTGTAGCAATCTCTAGCACTTTACTTCTGAAGCGTTGCTAAAAAGAATTGAATTTTCTGCGAAGAAAGATGATTGATTGTCGGACACCTTTGATTGAGTCTCAAACCAGATATTTCCAGCCTCTGTTCTTCTCTGTGGAGCAGATGGAAGAGTCCCTCTACGCAAAATAAAAATAGATAGGAAGATAGAGGATCACCTTGTTGTAATCTTCTACATGGTTTAAAATAACCATGAGGTTGACCATCCATAGTAATAGAGTAAGATACCGTCGTCACAAGTTCCTCAATCCACTTCATCCATCAATCACAGAAACCTAGCTTTTTCATCACCTTCCAAACAAAACTTCATTCCACCCTATCATAAGCCTTGCTCATATCCAGCTTTAATGCCAAATCATAATTTTCATGCCTTTTATTTTTGAGAAAATGCATCAATTCATGTACAATTAGGACTTTATCACTAATCAACCTGCCCTTTATAAAAGCACTTTGAGAGTCACTGAATAGTCTATTCATAACTGATTGAAGTCTATGCACCAGAATTTTAGATATGATCTTATAGAAAACAGAGTTAAGACTAATCAGTCTAACTTGTTTCATAGAATTAGTGGCCGACACCTTAGGTGTGAGACATATGTAAGTATGATTAAAAGCTTTCAAAATTTTACCTCCGTAGAAAAAGCTCCTAACAGCTGCTGTCACATCTCCCTTTATTGTACTCCAAAAGAATTGAAAAAATTTTGCTGTGAATCCATCATCTCCCGGAGTCGAAAAAGGGTTGATGGAGAAGTGATGATTGGATTTTTGACGGTTTAGAATTTCACTAATGAAATCTCGTTGTAAAGTATAATCTCTAAACCAACAATAATTCTTTCATACAAAAATTTGTTTGTCACAAGTACAAACCCCTAAAACTATAAACCGAAGTATTTAAACCTCGGGTCGTCTCTCAAAGAACTTGAGGGTAGTGTTCTTGTTATTGGTTATGGACTTGTATATTTTGGGGTTTTAGATGAGAAACATGAAAAGTAAATGGAAATGAAACTTTATTAATAAAATGGTCTTGGCAAAGGTTGGTTGTCAAGGATCTCTATCATTATCACTAGCCATAATTATGATAGTTGCAAGGATCAATCTCACTAAGTCATCCTCTAACTAGTAGTAAAGGAAAGTCAAATGAGTTGTATCGATCCAAGTCCATAAATCCTAGTTTCCACTAATTGAGCTAATGAAAGCTAGAGTCAATGGCTATCAACTATCACTCACTTGGACATTAGTAACTCTAGAGTCCTAAGTTACCTTCCCAAGCCAAGAACATAAAATTCTACTCTAACATCCTTCCAAGCATTTCATCAAACACTTGGAAGGTGCAAAAGAAAAGTATAGTAAATCACAACAAGAACAAATTCTAACAACAATTGAATGCAAAGAATTAACAACAACAATCAAGGAAATCACAATTATCATGAATTACCTCAAATTGCATTATTGAAAGAAAACAAAAGAACAAAAATAGATCCACAACAAAGTGAAGAATTACAAGGATTAAAGTACAAAACTAGAAAGAGGGAGAAGAGGAGTAAGAATTGATAAAGAAATAGTAAATCAAAGCATGAATTAAACCTAGATCTAAGAGGAGAGATTAACCTAAACCTAAACCTAATTCTAGAGAGAAGTGAGAGCTTCTCTCTCCAGAAACTACCTCTAAACTAATCCTAATGTGAATGAATGCAAAAAGTGATAGAATGATGGAATAGATGCCTCCCCCTTCAATCCTTGGTCCTTTAAAGTACTTTGGCGCCAAAATTGGTTGTAACTAGGCCCCACAGCTTTCCAAAAATTGCTGGGCACATTTTCTATTTAAAAATCATGTGCGGCCTTTGGCGCAGACGCGCACGGTACGCGTGCGCGTCCCTGGCCGATTTCGCGAGGTGCGCGCGAGCGCCTTGTGCACGTATGCGTCATCAGCCGGGATCAGTTATTTGGCTTTTTATGCTTCTCTCCACTTGCATGCTTCCTTCCTTGCTCCTTTGATCCATGCCTAGCCTATTTTAACCTGAGATTACTAGCAAACACATCAAGTCATCTTATGGAATCAAGGATGAATTAAAATTACCAAATTAAAGGCTTCAAAAGCATGTTTTTACATTCAAACACAAATACGGGAGAGATCACAAAATCATGCTAATTCATTGGCTAAATGTGAGAAAAGATTAGCAAAATATTCTAAATTCAACACAAGATAAACCCTAAAAACGGGGTTTATCAAGAAGACTACTGCTTTAATTTCCTCTTCAGTCATTGGCTTACACAACATTCTATTAGTGGCTACATTTATTTTTTTAGCGTATTCCATCCAATTATGCAGTCGGGTCTCTAGGACAACTTGTTGTGAATAGATTTCAAAGTATTTCTGTGCAACTTCCACTATTTCTGCCGGTTCCTTTGCCATATTCCCCTCCTCGTCCTCCAACTCCTTTATTCAATTTTTCCGGTTCCACTTTTGAAACTTGGAATAAAAAAATTTAGTATTTCTATCATCCCAGTTGAGCCATTGCACCCTAGACTTCTCCTTCTAATACCACTATTCTTCCTTCAATGCGTCTTCTAGTTCAGTTTCTAAGATTCGGATATCATTTTCATCTGCGTAAACTCCTTTCTGCATTTTTGGTTCTATCCAATTCTTGAGAATCTGAATTTTCTTCCTTGAATTAGATTCAAAGTGCTGCTTATAATAGCCCGAGTTTTTAAAATAAATAAATAAATAAATATTGAGTAATTTATAATTTATTATATTTGATAATCTTATTTAAAGAAAATTATTTTCTTAAAAAGGAATTAAATTAAATATTATGATACTTTGAGTTTAAAATCTAATAAATTTTTTTAAATAATTAAGTATTTTCATATTAAGAATTTAAAGTTTTAGTAATTGAAATTTTTATACAATTTAATCTGAATAGCTAAAAATTCTTGATTAATATTATGAACAAAAAGAAAATTTATTTCTTTAGCTTTAATTTTAAATTAGAGTATTTAGTTAAATAAAAATAATAATAGATAGTATTTTTAAAGTTAACTATATTGGATTAAATTTTGTTTTAGGTTAATACTCCGTTTAAACCCTAAATTTTCAATTTCAAAACCCTCGTTATTACTATTTAGTTTTACGGTTGTTGAGAATTTTGAGATATTAACGTATTAAGGCTGTGTAAATGCCACTGCAAATTGTTCGATGGTATTGCAGTTGCGGGGAGTTGTTGGTGCATCTAATGCCGCTGCTGTTGTTAATCCGGTTTGAGGCTATTGTTGCTGCTGCGAGTTAAAACGAAGTTGGAGTCATGCTTAACTTTGTGGGTTTCGACTAATTGAGGTAGGGGGTTCATTTTTAAAATTTAGAGCTTTTAATTTAAGAAGGTCAAAAGTTTATTGAGTAATTGCCAATAATTTATAAATGCTTTGTATGACTAACTAATGAGAATTTATGAAGTTAAGCATTGTTGGTGATAGTATGTTTGAATATGCTAAATTTGATTTTTGGATTGTTTGAAAGTGTTGTAAAGAATTGGGTGGTTAGACTAGCTATTTGTGTATTTGTTAATTGTAACTCTGTTATTAATGATGATATTGTTGTAGTTACTGCTAATTGTATCATGATGGTGAATGGAGACAAATTTGGTGTAGTTTGTTGAATTGGGAATACGAGTTGAGTTCTATGAATTGAGCTTGAGTTGAGGTTGTGATTAATGCTAGAATCTCTGGTTAGGTTGATGTTTTGATTTGATTGTTGACTTGAGAAATTATGAAAGTAAGGGAGCCCATAAGGGTGGCAAAGTCGAATTTTAAAGGGAGGTTCTTTCTGAGTTTTTGTAAAAGTATGCAAAACAGTGATTTTGATTTGAAAATATAACTTATAAGCTTATTTTGAGAAATGATTCTATGTGGAGAAAGGAATTGGTTCACATATTTACACATTACGAAAAAAGGGTTTAATATTGAACAGTATGATTTATACTTCTAAGGTAGGGAATGACTTGGGTTTAAAACTGTTGGAAAGAATTTGAGAAAATATTGGTTTGATTTATTGGTAACGAATGGAGAGTTGAAAATGATTCTGATATTGAAGTTGGTTAGCTTTCAGATTTATAAATGTTTTGATAATGGACATGGTTTATTGGATTTATCAATGATTTTTGAGAATTAAAAATAGTTGGTAAGGACCATGGAAGAGTGGTACAGTCCGAATCTTAGAGGAAATACTGTCAAATTTTTTTATAAAACTCCAAGACTTTGTTTAAAGAGTTATTTAAAAGCAAATCTAATTTAAGAATCTTATTAGATTTCAATTTATTACGGAAAGAGTCTTGTTTTCAACTCAAATTATTACGAAAAGCATAATGTTTTAAATTCAATATTTTGAGAAGAGATTTTGTTTTAAGTTATGATTTCAGTTCGGTTTGTTAAGAGAAAGAAAGAAAAAGAAAAGAAAACACGGCACGTGTGATTATGAAATGAATAAAAGGTCACAAGAGGATGACGAAAAGTAAGTAGTTATGGTGCCGATGTGAGAATGTTAAACCGTGGGCTTCATATGTGAATGATTGTATGGGAATTCCTGTAAATGTGGAATGGCTTCCAGGAACATGGGTTACATGCTTCAGCTGAAGAATCAACGCCTGCAAGAGGTTGGAACCTTGCAGAGGTTATGCCGTTGGAATGCCTTATCTGACTTGCGAGTCAGATTGCATCGGGTGCGGGTCGAAACTGATAAATGAACTTATTACCTGCGATAGGACTAGACATGCATCATATTATTTGCACATTTGTATTTGGTTGTGTTTACTTATTTTATTTCTCTGTGATTGTGCTGGTTGTCATATTCTACCTTGTTTGTGTGTCTAATTGGGTCTCTTGTGCTATTAATTTGTGGGTTGAGATGATTAAGTACTATTATTATGATTAAGATTTGTTTTAAGTTTAGGAATATAAGGAAAGTACTTAAGTATATAAGTAAAATTAAGAAGTATTTTCAAAGGCTTGATCAAAATAGTTTTATTGAGTAAAGTCAATTATTTACGTTTTGTTCATTATTTTTACGGTAGTCACTTCCCCTATTGAGAATATGCATTACAAGGAAAAAGGCCTATGGCCACGCTTTTTTCTTGCCACGCTTCAAAAGCGTGGCCAAAAGTGGTCAATGGCCACGCTTTTATGAGGGAGGCGATAGATTAGAGATTTGGCCACTTTTTTTTGCCACGCTTCGAAAGCATGGCGAAAAGGATCAACGGCCATGCTTTTGTAAGGGTGGCAATTGATTAGAGAAACGGCTAAGTTTTTTTTCTGCCACGCTTCAAAAGCGTGGCCATAGAGAGAAACAAGGACGTTTTAAAAGCGTGGTGACAGAGTTTCATTACGGCAACGCTTACAAAACGTGGCCATATCCTAGTACTCTTTTGGTACGCTTTAAAAGCGTGGCCAAAATTTTTTTATGCAACGCTTCGAAAGCATGGCCGTAGAGTGAAACAATGACGTTTTATAAGCGTGGCGAGAGGGTCCCCAACCCATTGACTCTAACCCAGCCCCAAACCCAGCCCCAACCCGGTCCCCAACCTATTGACACTAACCCTAATCTTCGAAAACCACTCTTTCACCTTCGAAACTACTTGCCTGGAAGAGCTCCTCCCAACCTTCGCCCTTCACCCTTCGCCTTCGTCACTCTTCGTCACTCGAAACCACTTCTTCTTCATCTTCTTAATTTTCATCTTCGTCTTCATACTCTTCTTCTCTTTCTTGTTCTTCTACCGATCTTTCTGGATCTCTCTGTTCACCTTCGAGCTCCACCGAACATGGGCGACGGCAAGGTCAAGCTCATCGACGATCTCTTCTCCTCCAAGCCCTCCGATTCCAAAGGTCTGATCGATTTTCCCTTCCAATGCTTCTATTTTTTATTTTCTCGATTTTTTCCGTTGTTTTTACTTTTAGGGCTTTCCCTTTCCATTTTCATTTTCCCCTGATTCGTTCTCTCTGTCAATCGCATGCTCAACACGCATGTTCCTTCTTGGTCACAATATTAGTGTTGTTTGCGATGCTGTGGACGTACATGGTTTTTTTATGGAATGACAAAGCCACAAAGGTGCACTCTGTTTTGGTTATGACTTGAGCATTGTTTCAGTTTGGGCTAAAATTAGAAAAAAATAGTGTGTTTTCTTGCTGGTTTTGGTATTCCATTTATTCTCACTATTTTTTGCCTTTCGCCTAAAAAATATTTGGGGATTAATGCATGATAATAGATAACTGATTACAATGTGGGTTAAATCACACAAAATGGTAATTATGTAGATCTTATAAGGATACAGTAACTGATGAGCGGATATTTTATACGCTTTTTGGGGGTAATTTCATGTAGATTTTAGCATGTTTCAGTTAGTTTTTAGTAGAATAATATTAGTTTTTAGGCAAAAAAATCATATTTCTGGACTTTACTATGAGTTTGTGTGTTTTTCTGTGATTTCAGGTATTTTCTGGCTGAAATTGAGGGAGCTGAGCAAAAATCTGACTTAGGCTGAAAAAGGACTGCTGATGCTGTTGGATCCTGACCTCCCTGCACTCGAAATGGATTTTCTGGAGCTACAGGAGTCCAATTGGCGCGCTCTCAACGGCGTTGGAAAGTAGACATCCAGGGCTTTCCAGCAATATATAATAGTCCATACTTTGCGCGAGGATAGACGACGTAACTTGGCGTTAAACGCCAAGTTCATGCTGCTGTCTGGAGTTAAACGCCAGAAAAACGTCATTATCCGGAGTTGAACGCCCAAAACACGTCATAACCTGAAGTTTGACGCCAAGAAAGGCCTTTGCACGTGGAAAGCTTTAGTCTCAGCCCCAGCACACATCAAGTGGGCCCCAGAAGTGGATTTCTGCACCAATTATCTTAGTCTATTCATTTTCTGTAAACCTAGGTTATTAGTTTACTATTTAAACAACTTTTACAGACATCTCTTGTACCTCATGACATTTTCAGATCTGAATTACATACTTTGTGACGGCATGAGTCTCTAAACTCCATTGTTGGGGGTGAGGAGCTCTGCAGCGTCTCGATGATTTAATACAATTCCTTTGTTTTCCATTCAAACACGCTTGTTCTTATCTAAGATGTTTATTCGCGCTTAACTGTGGAGAAGGTGATGATCCGTGACACTCATCACCTTCCTCAACCCATGAACGTGTGTCTGACAACCACCTCCGTTCTACATCAGATTGAATGAATATCTCTTAGATTCCCCAACAGAATCTTCGTGGTATAAGCCGGATTGATGGCGGCATTCATGAGAATCCGGAAAGTCTAAACCTTGTCTGTGGTATTCCGAGTAGGATTCCGGGATTGAATGACTGTGACGTGCTTCAAACTTTAACCTGCTGGGCGTTAGTGACAGACGCAAAAGAGTGATTCTATTCCAGTAGGAGCGGGAACCAACCGGTGATTAGCCGTACTGTGACAGAGTGCATGCATAGTTTTCACTGCGAGGATGGGAAGTAGCCATTGACAACGGTGACACCCTACATAGAGCTTGCCATGGAAGGAACCTGCGTGTGAGAAGAGGATTTCAAGGAAGAGTTGAAGTCAGAGGACAAAGCATCTCCAAAACTCCAACATATTCCCCAGTACTGAAAATCAAGTAACTCTATTATTTTAACTTACAATTTTATGAAATTTGCAGTTTGGCTTTTTACAAATAAATCCAAATAATCCTATTGATATCCTGACTAAGACTAATAAAATAAATATTGATTGCTTCAAACCAATAATCTCTGTGGATTCGACCCTTACTCACGTAAGGTATTACTTGGACGACCCAGTACACTTGCTGGTTAGTTGAACGGAATTGTGCTCTGAGCAAGTAATCAGTTAGTTAAATTAGTTCTCCTTGGCACATGCCAAGGAGCCATTAATTAAAGATCACAATTTCGTCCACCAAGTTTTTGGCGCCGTTGCCGGGGATTATTGAGTTTGGACAATTGAAGGTTTATTTTATTTCTTAGATTAGGAATAATTTATTTTTATTTTTATTTTTATTTTTATTGTTATAGAGTCATTAAATTTTGATAGGATAGTTTCTTTTCAAGAACATCTGCATCAAGTGTCATATTTATTCCCAATTGGCTTATATTCTTGATAAGGGAGCACCAGTACTTTTGAAAATCTTTTTCAAAAATAATTTTTCTTGATTTAATCTTGTGCCAAACTCCAAGTTTGGTGTTTTATTGTTAATTTTTATAATTTTCGAAAATTTATTTTGGTTTTCTAAAAATTTTAAGTTTGGTGTTCTTCCTTGTGTTCTTGGTGTTCTTGTGAATCTTCAAAGTGTTCTTGAGTTTTTCTTGTGCCTTGATCTTAAAATTTTTAAGTTTGGTGTTCCTTGGTGTTTTTCCTCCAAAAATTTTCGAAAATTAAGGAGCATTAGATCTAAAAATTTTAAGTCTTGTGTCTTTTGTGTGTTTTTCTCTTTCATCATAAAATTCAAAATTCAAAAATTTTTATTTTTCTAACTAATTTTGAACAATTTTTTTTCGAAAATCTTTTATAAAAATTCAATTTTCAATTTCAAAATATTTCCACTTTCTTTTATTTATTTCGTTTTTATTTTATTTAAAAAAAATATATATATATATATATTTTTAACTTCTTTTGGTATTTATTCCATTTTTATTACTACATTCCAAACTATAAATTCTCAACTTGTATTCCATTATGGAAGTAAGTATGAGTGAACAGTCCAAGAGGACTCTGGGGTCATATGCTAACCCCACTACTGCTTCATATGGGAGTAGTATCTGTATACCTTCCATTGGAGTTAGTAGCTTTGAGCTGAATCCTCAGCTCATTATCATGGTGCAGCAAAACTGCCAGTATTCTGGTCTTCCACATGAAGAACCTATAGAGTTTCTGGCACAATTTCTGCAAATTGCTGATACAGTACATGATAAGGAAGTGAATCAGGATGTCTACAGATTACTACTGTTTCCATTTGCTGTAAAAGATCAAGCTAAGAGGTGGTTAAATAACCAGCCTAAGAACAGCATAAAAACATGGAAACAGCTGTCAGAAAAATTCCTGAATCACTATTTCCCTCCCAAACGGATGACACAGCTAAGACTAAGCATCCAAGGCTTCAAACAAGGAGATAATGAGTCCCTTTATGATGCCTGGGAGAGATACAGAGAAATGCTAAGAAAATGTCCCTCTGAAATGTTTTCAGAATGGGTGCAATTAGACATCTTTTACTATGGGCTTACAGAAAAAGCTCAGATTTCTCTAGACCACTCAGCTGGTGGATCTATACACATGAGAAAAACAATTGAAGAAGCTCAAGAGCTTATTGATACAGTTGCCAGAAATCAGCATCTGTATCTGAACAGTGAATCTTCCGTGAAAGAAGAAGCTAAAACAGTAACTGCAGAACTCAGTCCGGTGGATCAGGCTAATAAATTCAATCAGCAATTAGATTTTCTAACTCAGCAGCTAGCCGAATTCAAGGAAATATTACAGGAAACAAGAATGGCTAACAGGAACATGGAAGTACAATTAAAGCAAACAGAAAAGCAACTGTCAAGACAAATAACAGAAGAATGTCAAGCAGTTCAATTAAGAAGTGGGAAAACATTAAATACCTCACTTCAAAGTAGCAAGAAGACAGGAGATGAACAAATGGCTACTAAAAATCCCTCTGAGGACAAGCAGAGCCCAGAAAGGGATAAAACTGGCGCTGAACGCCCAAACCATGCTTATTCCTGGCGTTCAACGCCAGAAACAAGCATGGATCTGGCGTTGAACGCCCAAAAGGAGCATGGTTCTGGCGTTCAAACGCCAGTAACAAACAAGGAAGTAGCGTTTGACGCCACTCCAGCTCCCACCACTAGCATTCAAATGCCAGTAGGGAATCAGTCACATACAAGTGCTGACCTTTCTAAAAAGGCTTCCCAACCCACTTCTGTAGATAATAAAACTGCAGCAACTAAGGTTGAGGAATACAAAGCCAAAATGCCTTATCCTCAAAAACTCCGCCAAGCGGAACAGGATAAGCAATTTACCCGCTTTGCAGACTATCTCAGGACTCTTGAAATAAAGATTCCGTTTGCAGAAGCACTTGAGCAAATACCCTCTTATGCTAAGTTCATGAAAGAGATCTTAAGTCATAAGAAGGATTGGAGGGAAACTGAAAAAGTTTACCTCACTGAAGAATGCAGTGCAGTCATTCTGAAAAGCTTACCTGAGAAGCTTAAAGATCCTGGGAGCTTTATGATACCATGCACATTAGAAGGTATTTGTACCAAGCAAGCTTTATGCGATCTTGGGGCAAGTATCAACCTAATACCTGCATCTACTATCAGAAAGCTTGGTTTGACTGAAGAAATCAAACCAACCAGGATATGTCTTCAACTTGCTGATGGCTCCATTAAATACCCATCAGGCGTGATTGAAGATATGATTGTCAAGGTTGGGCCATTTGCCTTTCCTACTGACTTTGTGGTGCTGGAAATGGAGGAGCACAAGAGTGCAACTCTCATTCTAGGAAGACCTTTCCTAGCAACTGGCCGAACCCTCATTGATGTCCAAAAAGGGGAAGTAACCTTGAGAGTCAATGAGGAAGAGTTCAAGTTGAATGTTGTTAAAGCCATGCAACATCCAGACACCCCAAATGACTGCATGAGTGTTGATCTCATTGATTCTCTGGTAAGAGAGGTCAACATGGCTGAGAGTCTCGAATCAAAGCTGGAGGACATCTTTAAAGATGTTCAGCCTGATTTGGAGGAATCAGAGAAGATAATAGAACCTCTGAAAATCCCTCAAGAAGAGGAGAAACCTCCAAAACCCGAGCTCAAGCCATTGCCACCATCCCTGAAATATGCATTCCTGGGAGAAGGTGAAACCTTTCCTGTAATTATAAGCTCTACCTTAGAGCCACAGGAAGAGGAAGCACTAATTCAAGTGCTAAGGACGCACAAGACAGCTCTTGGGTGGTCCATTAGTGATCTCAAGGGCATTAGCCCAGCCAGATGCATGCACAAAATCTTGTTGGAGGATGACGCCAAGCCAGTGGTTCAACCACAAAGGCGGCTGAACCCAGCTATGAAAGAAGTGGTGCAAAAAGAGGTCACTAAATTACTAGAGGCTGGGATTATTTATCCTATTTCTGACAGCCCCTGGGTGAGCCCTGTTCAAGTTGTCCCTAAGAAGGGTGGCATGACAGTGGTTCATAATGAAAAAAATGAACTGGTTCCTACAAGGACAGTTACAGGGTGGCGTATGTGCATTGATTACAGAAGACTCAACACAGCCACCAGAAAGGATCATTTTCCTTTACCATTCATAGACCAGATGCTAGAAAGACTAGCAGGTCATGAATACTACTGCTTCCTGGATGGATATTCAGGTTATAATCAAATTGCAGTAGATCCCTAGGATCAGGAGAAAACGGCCTTCACATGTCCATCTGGAGTATTTGCATACAGAAGGATGCCATTTGGCCTGTGCAATGCACCTGCAACCTTTCAGAGGTGCATGCTCTCAATTTTCTCTGATATGGTGGAAAAATTTCTGGAAGTCTTCATGGATGACTTTTCAGTATTTGGAGACTCATTCAGCTCCTGCCTTAACCATTTAGCACTTGTTCTGAAAAGATGCCAAGAGACTAACCTGGTTTTAAACTGGGAAAAATGTCACTTTATGGTGACTGAAGGAATTGTCCTTAGGCACAAAATTTCGAACAAGGGGATAGAGGTGGACCAAGCTAAGGTAGAAGTAATTGAAAAATTACCACCACCTGCTAATGTTAAGGCAATCAGAAGCTTTCTGGGACATGCAGGGTTCTATAGGAGGTTTATAAAGGATTTTTCAAAAATCGCCAAACCTCTGAGCAACCTGCTAGCTGCAGACACGCCATTCATCTTTAATGAAGAGTGTCTGCAGGCATTTGAAACTCTGAAAGCTAAATTGGTTACAGCACCAATCATCTCTGCACCAGACTGGACATTACCATTTGAACTAATGTGTGATGCCAGTGACCATGCCATTGGTGCAGTGTTGGGACAAAGGCATGACAAGCTTCTGCATGTCATTTACTATGCCAGCCGTGTGCTAAATGATGCACAGAAGAATTACACAACCACAGAAAAAGAGCTACTTGCAGTGGTTTACGCCATTGACAAATTTAGATCCTACTTAGTAGGATCAAAAGTGATTGTGTACACTGATCATGCTGCTCTTAAATATCTACTCACAAAGCAGGATTCAAAACCCAGACTCATCAGATGGGTGTTGCTTCTGCAAGAGTTTGATATAGAAATAAGAGACAGAAAAGGGACAGAAAACCAAGTAGCAGATCACCTATCCCGAATAGAGCCAGTGGAAGGGACGTCCCTCCCTCTCACTGAAATTTCTGAAACCTTTCCGGATGAGCAATTACTAGCCGTCCAGGAAGTGCCATGGTTTGCAGACATTGCAAACTACAAGGCAGTAAGATTCATACCCAAAGAATACAGTAAGATGCAATCAAAGAAATTAATCACAGATGCAAAGTACTATCTTTGGGATGAACCATATCTCTTTAAGAGATGTGCAGACGGAGTAATCCGTAGATGTGTGCCTAAAGAAGAAGCACAGAAGATCCTTTGGCACTGCCATGGATCACAGTATGGAGGACATTTTGGAAGTGAACGAACAGCCACAAGAGTCCTCCAAAGTGGCTTCTACTGGCCTACTCTCTATAAAGATTCCCGAGCATTTGTGCTTAACTGTGATAGTTGCCAAAGATCAGGCAACCTGCCTCACAGTTATGCCATGCCTCAACAAGGAATCTTGGAGATTGAGTTGTTTGATGTATGGGGCATTGACTTCATGGGACCTTTCCCACCATCATACTCAAACACCTATATTCTGGTGGCAGTGGATTATGTATCCAAATGGGTGGAGGCTATTGCAACACCCACTAATGACACTAAAACAGTGTTAAAGTTCCTCCAGAAACATATCTTCAGCAGATTTGGTGTCCCTAGAGTGTTAATCAGTGATGGGGGCACTCATTTCTGTAATAAACAGCTTTATTCTGCTCTGGTACGTTATGGAGTCAACCACAGGGTGGCTACTCCATATCATCCACAAACTAATGGGCAAGCTGAAGTCTCAAATAGAGAACTTAAAAGAATCCTGGAACGGACTGTAATTAACCGTAGAAAGGATTGGGCAAGAAGCTTGGATGATGCTCTGTGGGCATACAGAACAGCATTCAAGACCCCCATAGGGACCTCTCCATACCAGCTTGTGTATGGAAAGGCACGTCACTTGCCAGTGGAACTGGAACACAAGGCCTACTGGGCAACCAGATTCCTAAACCTTGATGCCAAGTTAGCTGGAGAAAAACGATTGCTCCAACTAAATGAGCTAGAGGAATTTAGACTCAATGCTTTCGAGAATGCAAAAATTTACAAAGAGAAAGCAAAAAGATGGCATGATAAGAAATTGTCATCCAGAGTCTTTGAGCCAGGGCAGAAAGTTCTGTTATTCAATTCTAGGCTCAAATTATTCCCTGGGAAATTAAAATCCCGGTGGAGAGGTCCATATGTAATTACAAGTGTATCACCATATGGATACGTAGAGCTTCAGGATAATGAATCTAACAAAAGGTTCATTGTTAATGGACAGAGAGTTAAACATTATCTTGAAGGCAATTTTGAGCAAGAATGCTCAAAACTGAGACTTGATTAAAAGCTCAGTAATAGTCCAGCTAATGACATTAAAGAAGCGCTTGCTGGGAGGCAACCCAGCCAATCACAAAATTTAATTTTATTCGTTTTACAGGTAGATGCTACAGTATCTTCAAAAGGTGAAATAGCAATTGGTTGAAGTCACAGAGTTACAGGGAAATTTGGAAGCTCACTGGCGTGAAAAAGCCAGTGAGAAACATTTTGGGCGTTGAACGCCCAAAAGAAGCACCCACTGGGCGTTTAACGCCAGTAAGGGTAACCTTCTGGGCGTTTAACGCCAATCTGCTAGCATTCTGGGCGTTTAGAAAAACGCCCAGTAAAGAAGGACTTCCTGGCGTTCAACGCCAGAAAGAAGCATCAGCTGGGCGTTGAACGCCCAGGAGAAGCAGCATTTGGGCGTTAAACGCCCAAAACATGCATCGTTTGGGCGTTTAACGCCAGGATGGTGGGGAGGAGGTAAAATTCGTCTCTCTTTACAAATTTTCTAATTTTTTATGTTTCAATTCATGTTTTCTTGCATAAACATGTTTCAAATTATCATCCCTCAAATCAAATTAGTGTTCTAAAAATCCTAATTTCTAAAATCCCTTTTTCAAAAATTATCACATGTATCTTAATCCATAAAAACAAATTAATTTTCAATCCAATCAAACTCTTTTAAGTTTGTTTTAAAAACTCAATTATCTTTTTAAAATCTTTTTCAAATCTTTTTCAACTCATCTTATCTTTATTTGACAATGCCTTTCCTTCTACTCCTCTCCTTCCCTTTCTTTTGCTTGAGGACAAGCAAACCTCTAAGTTTGGTGTGATTTGCCATGATCACTGAGCTAAAACTCATTAAGACCATGGCACCTAAGAGAACAGGAAGAGCAAGGATGTGAACTTAAGGGAGCTGAAGCGTCAGAAATTAATTCTTGAAGGCACCCCACAGACTAGAGGAACATCCACTTCCCAAAATACAGGTTGTTAAGTTCTAATTCCAGCTTTAACTCTGTGATAGTATTATTTTAGAAATTGACCTTAGAAGATATTTAGTAGTAATTAGGATGTCTATTTTGATTTTATTTCCAATTAAGCTATAATTTATTTTTCTCATCATCATTAGGCATGAATAAAGTAGTAGATTTTCTTTTAGAATAAAGAAGTAATTTATATTTCTCGAGTTCTTAATAATAAAATTTATAATTAATTATATGTGGTGGCAATACTTTTTGTTCTCTGAATGAATGCTTGAACAGTGCATAATATGTACTTTGAATTTGATGAATATTGGCTCCTGAAAGAATGAGGAACACGAAAAATATTGTTGATGATCTGAAAAATCATGAAATTGATTCTTGAAGCAAGAAAAAGCAGTTCAAAAAAAAAAAAAAGTGGCGAAAAAAAAAATAAAATAAAATAGAAAGAAAAAGCAAGCAGAAAAAGCCAATAGCTCTTAAAACCAAAAGGCAAGGGTAGCAAGGATCCAAGGCTTTGAGCATCAATGGATAGGAGGGCCCAAGGAAATAAAATCCAGGCCTAAGCGGCTAAATCAAGCTGTCCCTAACCATGTGCTTGTGTCATGAAGGTCCAAGTGAAAAGCTTGAGACTGAGTGGTTAAAGTCGTGATCCAAAGCAAAAGAGTGTGCTTAAGAGCTCTGGACACCACTAACTGGGGACTTTAGCAAAGCTGAGTCACAATCTGAAAAGGTTCACCCAGTTATGTGTCTGTGGCATTTGTGTATCCGGTGGTAATACTGGAAGACAAAGTGCTTAGGGCCACAGCCAAGACTCATGAAGTAGCTGTGTTCAAGAATCAACATACTGCACTAGGAGAGTCAACAATACTATCTGAATTCTGAGTTCCTAAGGATGCCAATCATTCTGAAAATTTAAAGATACAGGGAGATGCCAAAACTATTCAGAGACAAAAAGCTACAAGCCCCGCTCATCTAATAAGAATCTGAGCCTCATTTAGAACTCAAGAATATTATTATTTCTTTATTTCTGTTAGAACCTATTTTATTCATCTAGTTGCTTGAGGACAAGCAACAGTTTAAGTTTGGTGTTGTGATGAGCGGATATTTTATACGCTTTTTGGGGGTAATTTCATGTAGATTTTAGCATGTTTCAGTTAGTTTTTAGTAGAATAATATTAGTTTTTAGGCAAAAAAATCATATTTCTGGACTTTACTATGAGTTTGTGTGTTTTTCTGTGATTTCAGGTATTTTCTGGCTGAAATTGAGGGAGCTGAGCAAAAATCTGACTTAGGCTGAAAAAGGACTGCTGATGCTGTTGGATCCTGACCTCCCTGCACTCGAAATGGATTTTCTGGAGCTACAGAAGTCCAATTGGCGCGCTCTCAACGGCGTTGGAAAGTAGACATCCAGGGCTTTCCAGCAATATATAATAGTCCATACTTTGCGCGAGGATAGACGACGTAACTTGGCGTTAAACGCCAAGTTCATGCTGCTGTCTGGAGTTAAACGCCAGAAAAACGTCATTATCCGGAGTTGAACGCCCAAAACACGTCATAACCTGAAGTTTGACGCCAAGAAAGGCCTTTGCACGTGGAAAGCTTTAGTCTCAGCCCCAGCACACATCAAGTGGGCCCCAGAAGTGGATTTCTGCACCAATTATCTTAGTCTATTCATTTTCTGTAAACCTAGGTTATTAGTTTACTATTTAAACAACTTTTACAGACATCTCTTGTACCTCATGACATTTTCAGATCTGAATTACATACTTTGTGACGGCATGAGTCTCTAAACTCCATTGTTGGGGGTGAGGAGCTCTGCAGCGTCTCGATGATTTAATACAATTCCTTTGTTTTCCATTCAAACACGCTTGTTCTTATCTAAGATGTTTATTCGCGCTTAACTGTGGAGAAGGTGATGATCCGTGACACTCATCACCTTCCTCAACCCATGAACGTGTGTCTGACAACCACCTCCGTTCTACATCAGATTGAATGAATATCTCTTAGATTCCCCAACAGAATCTTCGTGGTATAAGCCGGATTGATGGCGGCATTCATGAGAATCCGGAAAGTCTAAACCTTGTCTGTGGTATTCCGAGTAGGATTCCGGGATTGAATGACTGTGACGTGCTTCAAACTTTAACCTGCTGGGCGTTAGTGACAGACGCAAAAGAGTGATTCTATTCCAGTAGGAGCGGGAACCAACCGGTGATTAGCCGTACTGTGACAGAGTGCATGCATAGTTTTCACTGCGAGGATGGGAAGTAGCCATTGACAACGGTGACACCCTACATAGAGCTTGCCATGGAAGGAACCTGCGTGTGAGAAGAGGATTTCAAGGAAGAGTTGAAGTCAGAGGACAAAGCATCTCCAAAACTCCAACATATTCCCCAGTACTGAAAATCAAGTAACTCTATTATTTTAACTTACAATTTTATGAAATTTGCAGTTTGGCTTTTTACAAATAAATCCAAATAATCCTATTGATATCCTGACTAAGACTAATAAAATAAATATTGATTGCTTCAAACCAATAATCTCTGTGGATTCGACCCTTACTCACGTAAGGTATTACTTGGACGACCCAGTACACTTGCTGGTTAGTTGAACGGAATTGTGCTCTGAGCAAGTAATCAGTTAGTTAAATTAGTTCTCCTTGGCACATGCCAAGGAGCCATTAATTAAAGATCACAATTTCGTCCACCAGTAACTGAGGACAAATAATTAGTCTGGTTGTGTTTGTACAAAAAAATCAATGGAAAGTGATGGCGTAATTGTCAATATACATTTGATCAACGTGGCCACTCTAAATTTTCTACAAAACCAACTGTGATTAGTTGTAGAATAATCTTATGTATTTCTCTTGTGCTCTTTTGGTTGATGTCTTTTATTTTGAATTCCATCTCTTTCATTGCCTGAAGAGTTTCAGATGGAAAATTTGAAACTTGATTATATCCATAAGTTCCACATTTTCACCACTAATGGCCTTCTTTATTATTAGCTTTCCCTTGAAGAAGTTTTAAGTTACTGACTTTATATGATGTCATTTCTATTGTTGGACTGTGACTTCGTGAATGAATTTTAAGATAATCATACAATCGTGTTACTTATCAATACTTGATATGATGTTGTTTATTTGAACTAATTAATTACCTTTATTCTTGTTCAACATGGCAGTCTCGGGGAACTTGTCCAAGATTCTGTTAAGAGCCACTACTAGACCCTGTTTTACTGTGCACCCACCCTCCGCCACTGCCGTTACCCCAACGCCACCACTAGGCCACCACCGTGTTGCTCCGGCCATTCACTCATCATCATCAATCTTTCCCTTCCCTTCCCCTGTTCCAATTCCCTGCTTTCCAGGTTCCTCTTTCATCTCATTGGATTTTATTTCTATTTGATTAACCTGGTTTAGCTCATTCTGTTTTAGCTTGTTTGGTTCAACTAATTTAGTTTAGTTGAATTAGGTGGTTAATTAGAGAATCTGGACTGGTTATTGAATGTAGGTTTTGTTTTGTTTACTGCCACTGTTCGAAATGAATTTGTCTTTCCTCTGAATGTTGCTGCTGGTATGCAAGGACCTAGTAAGGCAATGGTAGCTATGAATAAGGTAGCACCTTCAATTTTATATTTTTAAGTGTTTCTTATCCTTACATAACATATATTTGTTTCTTTTTCTTTTTTTTCTGGATTGGACCATGATATTGATATCAGCATTTTGTTTGATTTTACTTAGAGTAAAGGATGGTAAGGTTAAATTAAATATTTGTTAGTTTATAAAGAACAAGCATTCAGAATAGGGGACCTGCTACCTATATGGATTATTTTCATATTGTATGTGTACAACTTTGGTTGTAGTAACATGGAAATTAAATAAGGAAATATAGATTGGAGGGAACCCTATAGTCTATAGGCAACTCTTACCACTACTACTATATGTATTATGTTTTCTCATTTAATTTCAACTTCTCTTTGTATTTAGCACTTATTGCTATGAAGAGACCTAGTAGATCTAGAAATTGTGCTATGTTTAACTGTATATACCATGCTGATAACTCTGATTCCGATCTTCTACTGTGGAGATCTAAGATCTGGTTGAACTTGACTGATTTTATTTAATGTTGGCCTTATTGTCTAATCTAATTTTTCTTTTGATCTGGTTATTGGATGGCCTTTTGTTTGATAGAGTATCATATTATGGTGTAGCTCATATTTTTCTTGGCCCCTATTTTTCTTTGAAAATTGTAGCTCATATGTAATTTATGGTGTAGTTTGTGTAATACTGCAGTCTATTATTTTCATGCTCTCACCAATAACTGATTGATCATGCTCTCACCAATATTTCTGTTTGATTAATCCAGTTTAGCTCATTCTGTTTAGCTTGTTTAGTTCAACTAATTTAGTTTAGTTGAATTAGGTGGTTAATTAGAGAATCTAGACTATTATATGAACTGCAATGATTTCAGTTTGTGGAACTGGTTAAGTCATATGAATTCTGTTTGCTGCTTGCTTGAACCTGGCCACCTGGGAAACAGCTATTTATTGCTGCTGTTTAATAAGTGTTGCTGCTTTGTGCCATGTGTTAGCAACGCGTTTCCTCGTTGCGATTCTTTGTGCTTAATATGTATTCATGCTCATTACATCCTTAATCATTGGCTGCTGCTGATTTCTCAATTTGCATTTCCTCTTCTGCTCACTAATTAACAAAGTAATGTTATTATGCTTTGTGTTTTGCAGTAACAACCACTAACAACATTGAAGCTATTGAGAGAGAAGAAGAACAAGTTTGAAGAGGTTCCGCTGTTTTCACTTTGCTCCTTCATCCCTGCTGGTGCATTCGTCTCTGCCATTCCCTACTCAGTCTTCTCTGCCATTAGTCACTGAGTCTGCAGTTTATTGGTTAGTTTCAAGGTGTACTGTAGTTTCTATGTTTTAAAATTTTATAAGGTTCAGAGTGTGACGAAATTAAAAGGTGTGGAGCCTGGACCATAGTAGTATTTTGATTGTTGGATATTCCAGTTCAAAAATCTTGATGACCATTTCTATATATGCTATGAATACATTATGCATATGGTTTGTTGTTCTCACCACTGGCCAATAATTGTTATAACTCTTTTTTTCAAGCCTTTTTATTTGCGTTCGAGTTCTAAAAAAAAGCTTTAGATAAAAATGGTTATCCCTTCACTTTTTTGTCTAAGAAAAAATAGATTTAAAAAATAATATTTTAAAATTGGAAATGATATTAAATGGGTCATATCAGTTAAAATAAGCCTTATTTAAATTTGAATTTGCTTTTTACTTATTCAAAATTTGAATTTAAATTTTCTATTTTAAAAGGGGTCCTAATGCATTTTCCCATCAGCAATCAGTAGCTCCCAACACTTGCTTCCATTTTCCCTTTTTTATTCCTTCACATTCACATCAACCCACTTTATACTTTGCATTAACTAGCAAATTGTATTAAAGTTTAAGAAAATTGAAAACAAAATTATGGGTTAGGACTTAGGAGTATAGAAGTACAAATGCCACAGCATGATGAGTGGATTTTAGTAGTAGTAGAAAGAACAAATGCATTAGGCCATTTAAGGACATTCTACTCTCTTGCTATTTTTAATTAGTAGTTTGGGTTTCAATGTAGCTTTTTTTTCAAGCTTTCGATAGTTATCTATCCACTACTGCTGCCACTTCTTTGTTCTGCTGCTCTTGTGGTAATATAATAGTCTGCTGCTGCTGAATAGCTGTTCACTGCCGCTGCTATCTCTCTAATTCTGCTTCTGCTATGCTACCACTTTGCTGCTCTTGTGGAATGGATTAGAACAATAATTAAGGTTGGTTTATGAAAATTTAAATACATCTATTAATTTGTTATTGATGTTATGCAGTACTTTCCTGAGGCACTCATCACTTTAGGACCTTCTTTAAGCATTGCTAAAATTCAATTTTCTCTGTTATTTTATGTCTAATGCCTTCAAAGTATTTTGGAGGCTTGCACAACATTGTCTCTTAGTTAATTAGGAAGTTAGATTTGCAGTTAGTAAGACTAATAGTAAGGACTTCAATTTAGAAACTTAGCTATCTACGTGAAATATATAGGTTTTCGATGGATATGTTGAAAGACTGGATGGATACACCACGTCATGAGAAAGAATATCAAGTTGGTGTAGAAAGATTTTTACACTTTGCTTTCTCATCAAAGGGAGTTCCTCAAGGGGAAGAAATTTAAGGCTCTTATGCAAAGTCTTGTAATATATTTTGGTTAAAGAGAGATGACGTATATGATCATCTAATATGCCACGGTTTTGTAAAAGGTTATAGGCGGTGGTTTAATCATGGGAAAGCACATTTTTCTATGGATATTGACAGTGACATAGGCGGTGAATATAACTACAATGATAACTGATAAACCACTATTTTATGGTTTATATTGTGTTTTATTGAGTGGTTTTATCAAGCTTTTCACCCACTTATTCATATGATTTGCATGCATTTGCAATTCCTTCCTAAAAATATCCTATGATTAATAACTTGCTTCCTAAGGACCTTTTAGTTGTATATTTTTATCTTCCTTCGTACCATTCGATGTCGTGATCTGTATGTTAAGTGTTTCAGGCTTCATAGGGCAAGAATGGCGTAAGGAATGAAGAGGAAGCATGCAAAAATGGAAGGAACACAAGGAATTGAGGAGATGACCAGCAAAAAGTCACGCGGTCGCCTGGCTCACGCGACCGCGCGAAATGGAAGAAATCAGAGTGACGCGTTCGCGTGCCTGACGCGACCACGCAGATTGGAAGCTGCACGAACGACGTGAATGCGTGGACGACGCGCACGCGTGGTACGAAAAACGCTGAGTGACGCGATCGCGTGGACGATGCAGACGCGTGACGTGTGCGATCTGCAGAATTATAAAATTCGCTGGCAGAGATTCTGGGCCGCATTTCAACCCAATTTTTGGCCCAGAAACACAGATTAAAGCCAGGAAACATGCAGATACTCAAGGAGGACCAGAGATTAGATCATAATTCAATTTTAGGTTTTAGATGTAGTTTTTAGAGAGAGAGGCTCTCTCCTCTCTCTTAGGATTTAAGATTAGGATTCCTCTTAAAGGATTTAGGATTTATTATTATTTCAACTTACAATTCTTCTGAGCTCCAGGTTTAATATTCCTTTATTTTGACTTCTCTTATTTTTAATTATATATGTTGCCAACTTGGCTTAATGACATTCATGTAAGGATTTTCTTTAATTAATATAATTTGAGGTATTTCAGACTTATGATTGTTTTTTCTAATTTATGTTATTGATGATTGGGCTCTATCCAAAGTATTTTCATTCAAGTAGATTTTATTCCCTTTTGGCTTTGGTTGATTAATTGGTAACTCTTGAGTTGTCAAACTCAGCAGTGGTTGAAATTGGCAGATTCTAATTGATCTAGATCGCTATAAAGCTAGTCTTCCCACAAGGATTGACTAGGACTTAAGGATCAAACTAATTAGTCCACTTGACTTTCCTTTGCTTTAGTAGAGGATAACTAAGTGGGATTAAAACCCAATTCTCATCACACCTGATAAGGATAACTAGGATAGGACTTTCAATTTCTCATATCTTGCCAAGAGTTTATTTTATATTATTTATTTATTTTTCTTATCAATTAAATTACTTGTTCAACCCTTTTTAAAACCACAAAATATACCCTTGCATAACCAATAATAGGAACACCTCCCTGCAATTCCTTGAGAAGACGACCCGAGGTTTAAATACTTCGGTTATCAATTTTATCAGGGGTTTGTTACTTGTGACAACCAAATGTTTGTACGAAGGGATTTTCTGTTGGTTTAGAATCTATACTTACAACGCGACTACATTTTTATAAAATTCTTTACTAGCAAAAATCCTAACGTCAAAATGGCGCCGTTGCCAGGGAATTGCAAACGTGTGTCTTATTATTGGTTATTGTAAATATTTTTCTTTTACTTGTTTAATTGTTTCTTCTTTTTCCCTTTATTTCTGATAACTACTATGAATTCTCACCCCTCTCTCTTTGAGTTTGGTTCTACTTTTGTTGCAAGGAATGGAAGCTATAACAGGACTATGCATCAACATCTGAGCAATCAAAGATGGATGGAGCCAAGAGGATCTGATCACTCCTTTAGGCAACAACACCCTCCTAGACATCATGGACAAAGGTCATTCTACAATGCATACCCAACTGATAGATTTGGTGGACCATCTTGTAACTACCAACAAGCCCCACCCCATGCTCAGAGACCCTCCTTTCAACATAATATTAACCCACCATACTCACAAGCTTCTTTTCGCCATTCGCCACCACATGATCCTTACCCGCCCCAACGCCAATCCTATTACTCATAAGAACCACCACTCTCCTACACATCATGTCCATATCCATCAAGCCAAGAATCACAGGTTCGCTTCGAAGAATCAATAAACCAATTCAATGCAACCCTTCATCAACTGGAGCAAGCAATAAATCAATTATCTTCCGGACGTTTGGACACTCAACAGACTCCCATGGCTTCATGTGGAGAATCTAATGAAGAATGTATTGTGAAGAAGACACGGGAAGTTCCAGTGGACAGCATAGAGCATAACTTCGTACTGGAACAAGTAGAGGACATTGTCATTGTAGAAGAAGAAGAGTTGGTTGAAGATTTAGGAGATGCTGAACCTCCACAGGAATCCAGAGTTGTGGAGAATTCCGTCGAGGATGTTACAATTAATGCTAAGGAGGATAGTGCACAACCCTCAAGGCAGGTATCTTATGAGGAACTGGACGGAATGACCCAGAACTCAAGTTTTCTTGATGATGATAGTCACCACTCAAGTTCTCCTAGTAATGCTCTTGCATCCGCAAGTGAATTCTTTGAGACAGGAGAATCTTCCCCAAGTGAATACGAAGATGATGCAGAGGTCGACTTTTCTCAACCTCCCAATTATGACTCAAGTGATGAGAAAGATATCGATGACTTTGATCAAGACATGGTTGAAATGGAAGAAATTTGCAAGGAAGTGGAAGAATTCATAGAAGACCACAAGGGAGTAGAGCTTACAGAACCACTGGAAATACCTATCCAGAGGCCATTACCACCCAGTACAGACTTCAAGTGGGTAAAATTCTTGACTTTTATCTTTAATTTTCCACTTGAATATGATTTGCTTGAAACAGATGGCCAGCTTAGAGCTCTTTGCGGCTTTAAGAGCAAAAGGGAAATGACTCGCACTCAGCGCTGGTATGCAAGACTATATGAGGCTTCGCACTTCAATTTAAGGTGCAAGGATTGGTGTCAAGCTCAATTGAAAGGATCTTGGAAGATTTTTGGTCACTGCAGTGAGAATTCAGGCTACTCACCACCCGGCTGGAAAAATGTAGGTCAAGACAAAGACGGGTGTAGAAGAAAAGTTTGGGATCCTGGAGTCTGTTCTGACATTCAACACCCCAAGAGCCTTGAAGCCTGTTTGAACTCACCTAAGGGCTTTACGTACCTTGTTTGGGACCCCGGAGGATGTTGGCATTCCAAACACTGGTGGAGATTTCTGGACGAATTCAAGCACAAGCCACCATAGCAGGAAGCTCATCAAATGTCCAACTTAAGGACTTTAACTAAAAGTGCTAGGTGGGAGACAACCCACCACGGTATTATCGTTCCTCTTTCAGTTTTAATTTTAGTCTGTTTTGTTTGTTTTTGAGTTTTGATTGAACCTGGAATCATGCATACTTGCATAACATTCATATTAAGCATTGCATTCTGCATACTGCATTAAAAAAAAATTCGCACGTGGCGCGACAGCATCGCTGACGCGTCTGCGTCGCAGGTGCATTAGGGAGAAAAGAAAAGTGAATAGAGACTCACGCGAAAGCACGGCTGGAGGCGTGCTTTTGGCACAAATTGATCCACGCGACCGCGTCGCTGATACGTCCGCGTCATGTGGGAAAAATGCCTCACACGCGTCCGCGTCACCCATGCGAACGCGTGCCCTGAAATCGACGTAAAAAGGGTGTATGGCCGAAAGTTGAGCTAGAATTAGGTTGGACTCGTGCTAGAAGCACAAGCCCTGCCACGCGTACGCGTGCCCCACGTGTCCGTGCCATTTTTAAAATTAGGCCATCCACGCGATTGCGTCACCCAGAAATTTGGCAATTCGCATATTAAACAGAGAGTTGTGCGTGCGCGAGGCTGCACTCACGCCAATAGCACAAATCAGGTCACGCGATCGCGTGATCCACGCGTCTGCGTCACCTGAAAATTATCACACACTACGCAATCGCGTGATCCACACGTCCGCGTCGCCTGCGCCGCACAACTTATCCTGATCAGCCAAATATCTTATATTTTCTTTCCCAAATCTAAATATTTTCTTTCCCTTCTTATTTCTTTCTTTCTTCCTTTCTTTTTCTTACTTTTTTCCTTTCAATTGGTGTTGGAAATTTATTTGGGTCATTATTTTGCTTGTGAATTGTTAAGAAATTGCTTGACAATTATATATTATTTTTTTAAGGGTGCTTGCATGTTCAATTTAATACTTTTCATACCTTATTTAATATGCATGCTTTGTGTTTGTGAAAAAGCCCGTATGGCATTGTGCATTTTTAATTTTTCTATCCTTTTACTCTAATGCCTGTTTTTCACAAAACCATTTTTAATATTCTATTAATTAAATATAATTGTCAATACAAACGTTATTGTTAGTTTCTCACGACTAATAATACATTAAGGCTTTTAATGCTTGATTTACGCTACTCATGCCTTTGCCAGTATGCCAATAAACATCTTGCATTTAATTGCCTGAATTTATCATGCTATGCTTCCATTGATGTCCTAATTTCATGGAATCGCGACCATGTGTTCACGACATTCTTCTTTATTTTGTCATGATTCTTACTAGTACTGCCATCTCCCTTGCTCTATCCCTTTGACTTTATGCCCCTTTCTCTTCTCCCTTTTTCAAGCTGGCCACCAGAAAGAGTAAAGAGAAAGACTCTACAACGAGCACTGGCTGAGGAACCACAACCCCCACCACCAGCACATCTTTGCATGCACCGAGGACGGTGCAATCTTTAAGTGTGGGGAGGTCGATACTGATCTCCACGGGTTAGTTAGTCCTTCTTAACACCAATTTTTTGTTTTTCATTGTTGCAATTGCATGTCTGTTTTATTTCGTGCATATTTTACCACTTGGTTGAAGTAATATTTTCTTTTTCAAGAAAATTTTTATATTATTTCACTAATTTGAATAAACTTTTTGAAAAACTTGTATGAAGAAATATTATTTTGGAACATGGTTTAAAGCTCGAACACACAAAACCAGTGAGATTTTGAGCCTATTTGATTGGTTGCATTCTATCAACCAATATTTTATTTTTGGTGTGTGTTATTCTCTCTAAAATTATAATCCTTGTCTTGCTTAATTCTATATTTCCACTGTTTGATGTATGCATGCACTTATATGATTGAGGCCTTGTTTCACTAAGCTACATACCCATATGGCCTTACCCTTCCATTATCCTTTGCAAACCAATTTGAGCCTATTTTACCCATTTGTTCTTTACTTTAGCTCATTACTAACTTTAAGCGAAAAACAATAATATCCTTAATTTGAATCCTTAGTTAGCTTAGACTAGTAAAAGTGCTCACGATTTAAGTGTGGGGAAGTTGGATTTGAAAATATTTGGTTTGAGTAATTGGGTGTTGTATATTTTAGTGAAAATGTGCAAAATAATAGTTGAGCACATATTATTGCATTCAATACTTTAATCATATGCATTGAGAAGAATAAAAGAAAAATAAAAAAAGAAAAAAAAGAAAAAAAGTGAAAAAGAAAAGAAAAAAAGCAAATAATAAAAGGGGACAAAATGCCCCAAAGTAAGTGTTGGTATCAATGCATATGTACTGAACTCAAATTTAGGATGCATGAATATGTGGGAAACACAGTTAATGGGTAGTTATTGACTTTATATTACATGGATTGTCCTAAGTTAGGTGGAAAGTTTATGTTAATTAAGGATTCAGATTTTAGTCCACTTGGCCAAATACAATCCTACCTTGACCCTAACCCCATTACAACCCTTAAAAGACCTCTTGATTTGTGTATTGGTGCATTAAATTTTTGTTGATTGTTAGATGAAGAGCAAGCTATAGAAAGCAAGATTAGTAGAGAATTGAGAGAATTGACCCTAGACACTTGAGAGTTAGAATGATATACACTACCAGTAAGGATTCAGTGCTTAATTCTATGTTCCCTGCTTTCATGAGCTATCTTCTTCTTGCAAGTTATTTGTATTGTATTTTGTGGTTTGAATTAGTAAAATCCAGTTCATATTTATTCTTGAAGGATTTATTTACTTTTTCACCAAGTAGATAGAATCATTTTAGCATGTAGTTGCATTCACATTCATAGGTTGCATTGCATGAGTCTTGCCTTTCCCTACTCATTTATTTAGTCTCCTTGAGTTTAGCATGAGGACATGCTAATGTTTAAGTGTGGGGAGGTTGATAAACCACTATTTTATGGTTTATATTGTGTTTTATTAAGTGGTTTTATCAAGCTTGTCACCCACTTATTCATATGATTTGCATGTATTTACAATTCCTTCCTAAAAATATCCTATGATTAATAACTTGCTTCCTAAGGACCTTTTAGTTGTATATTTTTATCTTCCTTCGTACCATTCGTTGCTGTGATCTCTATGTTAAGTGTTTGAGGCTTCATAGGGCAGGAATGGCGTAAAGGATGAAGAGGAAGCATGCAAAAATGGAAGGAACACAAGGAATTGAGGAGATGACCAGCGAGAAGTCACGCGGTCGCATGGCTCACGCGACCGCACGAAATGGAAGAAACCAGAGTGATGCGTTCGCGTGCCTGACGCGACCGCGCGGATTAGAAGCTGCACGAACGACGCGAATGCATGGATGACGCGCACGCGTGATACGGAAAACGCTGAGTGACGCGATCGCATGGACGACGCAGACGCGTGACGTGCGCGATCTGAAGAATTACAGAATTCGCTGGCAGAGATTCTGGGCCGCATTTCAACCCAGTTTTTGGCCCAGAAACACAGATTAAAGCCAGGGAACATGCAGAGACTCAAGGAGGACCAGAGATTAGATCATAATTCAATTTTAGGTTTTAGATGTAGTTTTTAGAGAGAGAGGTTCTCTCCTATCTCTTAGGATTTAAGATTAGGATTCCTCTTAAAGGATTTGGGATTTATTATTATTTCAACTTACAATTCTTTTGAGCTCCAGGTTTAATATTCCTTTATTTTGACTTCTCTTATTTTTAATTATATATGTTGCCAATTTGGCTTAATGACATTCATGTTAGGATTTTCTTTAATTAAGATAATTTGAGGTATTTCAGACTTATGATTGTTTTCTCTAATTTATGTTATTGATGCTTGGACTCTATCCAAATTATTTTTATTCAAGTAGATTTTATTCCCTTTTGGCTTTGGTTGATTAATTGGTAACTCTTGAGTTGTCAAACTCAGCAGTGGTTGAAATTGGCAGATTCTAATTGATCTAGATCGCTCTAAAGCTAGTCTTCCCACAAGGATTGACTAGGACTTGAGGATCAAACTAATTAGTCCACTTGACTTTCCTTTGCTTTAGTAGAGGATAACTAAGTGGGATTAAAACCCAATTCTCATCACACCTGATAAGGATAACTAGGATAGGACTTTCAATTTCTCATATCTTGCCAAGAGTTTATTTTATATTATTTATTTATTTTTCTTGTCAATTAAATTACTTGTTCAACCCTTTTTAAAACCCCAAAATATACCCTTGCATAACCAATAATAAGAACACCTCCCTGCAATTCCTTGAGAAGACGACCCGAGGTTTAAATACTTCGGTTATCAATTTTATCAGGGGTTTGTTACTTGTGACAACCAAATGTTTGTACGAAGGGATTTTTTGTTGGTTTAGAATCTATACTTACAACGCGACTATATTTTTATAAAATTCTTTACTAGCGAAAATCCTAATGTCAATAACATTGATGAGTTCTTACGTGATAGATTTCGAGATAATACACAAGTTGACGGACAAAACATGGGGCCTAACGAATGTGCTAAAGAATTTTATAAATTGGTAGACGAGGCAAGCCAAGAACTATACCCCGGATGTAAAGGATTCACAAGATTATCCTTTACCATTCGTCTTTACTTGTTAAAATGCTTGCATGGTTGGAGTAATACGTCATTTACTTCTCTCTTGGAATTATTGAAAGAAGCAATGCCATATTTGAATATTCCTATTTTTTTGATAAAACCAAGAATATGGTGAAGAACTTGGGTCTTGACTACCAAAAGATCGATGCACGTCGCAATGACTGCATGTTGTATCAGAACGGGTATGAGAATGACTCATCTTGTCATGTCTATGGAACAGCCCGTTATATTGAGCATCATGAAGAAGAAGATGATGTTACCTCATCTAGAAAGCCTCGCAAAGTTGCTGCGAAAATTCTAAGGCATTTCCCTTTAATTCTCAGACTTCAACGGCTTTTTATGTGCACAAGAACTGTCAAAGCTATGTCTTGGCATCACAATGAGCATGTTAAAGACGGGTCCTTAAGGCATCCTGCCGATGGTGAATCTTGGAAAGCATTTGACAATCGATATGAAGATTTTGCAAAGGAGCCTCGTAATGTGAGACTTGGGTTAGCAAGCGACGGATTCAGTCCATTTGGAACTTTGAGCAGTACATACAATACATGGCCTGTTGTTCTGATGGTGTATAATCTACCCCCTTGGATGAGCATGGAGCCTGATTATTTTATGCTATCTTTACTCATTCCTGGACCACAATCACCAGAAAATGACATTGATGTCTATCTTCAACCGTTGATTGAAGAATTAAAAGAATTATGGGAGTCAGGTGTCGAAACATATGATTCGAATGAAAACAAAACATTTAACATGAGAGCATGCCTTTTGTGGACAATTAATGACTTCCCTGCGTATGCTATCTTATCTGGGTGGAGTACAAAGGGAAAATTGGCTTGTCCATGTTGTAATGATGAGACTTCTTCTATCTATCTGAAACATAGTCACAAGACTGTTTATATGGATCACCGAAGGTTTTTACCCATGAATCATCCATGGAGGCATAACAAAATATCTTTCAATGAAAAAACTGAACTCAGGTCTCCACCGTAGTTGTTAGAAGGTTCAACTGTATTTGATATATTGCAAGAGGTAGATAATTCTTTTGGGAAGAAGCAAAAGAGATCAAAGAATGGAATATCAAATTGAAAAAAACGGTCAATCTTTTTTTATTTACCATATTAGAAATCCAACATATTTAGACACAACCTTGATGTCATGCACATAGAGAAGAATATAATTGATAGCATAATTGGAACTCTTTTATATATTCCCGGAAAGACGAAAGATCATGCAGCTACTCATTTTGACCTTAAAGACATGGGTATCAGGAAAAACCTTCAACCAAAAGATACGAAGGATGAAAAAAAAACTAAGTTAGCAAAGGCATGCTTTTCAATGACTACAACAGAGAAAACAATCTTTTGTAGTGTGTTGAAAGTGGTAAAATTACCAGACGGTAGTGCTTCCAATATTGCTCGATGTGTGCATGAAACAGAAAAGAAGATTTCTGGTTACAAAACCCCTGATGCTCATTTCATGTTGCATTACTTGTTGCAAGTACCAATCAAGAGCATACTTACTGACCATGTTGCCATCGCTCTAGTTCGATTATGTTCATTTTTTCGCCGAATATGTCAGAAAGTAATTAGCCTAGATGAGATAGTTAACTTAGAAGCAGAGATTGCTGAGACATTATGCCAATTGGAGAGGATTTTTCTTCCTAGCTTTTTTGACATAATGGTGCACTTGCCTATTCATTTGGAAAATGAGGTGAGGTTAGGTGGTCCAGTTCAATATCGTTAGATGTACCCTGTTGAACGGTATATGTGCACACTAAAATCGTATGTTCGTAATAGAACTCGTCTAGAAGGATCTATTGCCAAAGGATATTTGGCGAATGAGTGTATTAATTTTTGCTCAAGATATTTGCATGAAGATGTTCAGACAAGATTTAATAGAATCTGTCGGAACAACGATGAGTGTGTTTCAGATGAGGCGCGAACTCCTAGTTTGTTTCCAAGCAAAGGATGTCCTCTTGGTAGAAGAATAGGAGATTTATTTATTTTAGATGAAAAATCAGAAATACAAGGTCATGCATACATCCTAAACAATTGTGATAAGATCAAAATCTACATGAGGTATTTTGTTCGATTCATTACCATTTATTAGATCTCAATCATCATATTTAACCTTACTAACAACTAAGACTATGAATATTTAATCTCTTCAGATAGCATGAGGAGGCAGTTAATGATAATAATCCACGAAGAACAAAGTGGGAGAAAGCCAAGGACCGCAGTCAACAATTTTCAGAATGGTTTAAAATTTATGCCATGAAAATGGATGTACCTGGTTGAGCAAAAGGGTTGGCTAGGGGTCCAAATCGAGTTGCAAAAAGATTTTCAGGTTATATTATCAATGGGTATAGGTTCCATACAAGGCACTGTGATGTGAGACGTAAAACTCAAAATAGTGATGTCACATTAGAGGCATTGACTCCTAGTTTTGCTAGTGTGAAAGATAAGAACCCAATTGAAGCAAAAGTAGCCTACTATAGTAGAATAGTTAATATGTTTGAGTTAGATTATTATGGCCAATTTAAGGTAGTCTTGTTTAAGTGTGAGTGGTATACAGTTGCAAAAGTCAATTTTGGTCTTTCATATGTGTAATTTCAATAAAAAATGCTACCAAGAAGAACCATTTGTGCTAACATCTCAAGTAAACTAATGATTTTATGTGCAAGACCCATATGTTAGGGACAAGCACTATGTTATGAAAACAATTCCAAGAGATTTATTTAGGGTAAGTGATGACCTTGAGTCTGATTCCCCCATAATATATGCAAGAGAGCCATGCGAACCTGAAGTGATTCCAAGTCTTCCAAATGATCATGGCAAAATTGATCTAGTGACGAATGATCTACGAGCAACTATTATAGATATGGATCAAAACATGTTTGTCAAACAATATTGTGAGGAAGACGAGGAAAGTGAATATGAGTACATGGAGGACCTTGACTCTGAAACATCTTGACAAGTTTTTTTGGTAGAATCCTAAACAACCAACTTTTCTTAGTTGTTTTGCTTAGTTAATTACTTACTTCAGTTGATTATGCTCATTTAATTATTATTTAATTAGCATTTTATTCATTGTTATTATTTTGTGTATGCAGAATGGAGAAAGGAGAGATCACTAAAAGAAAACGGATACTTACCTTAGGCCAAAAAATGAAAGGAAAAAGCCTAAAAAAAACAATTTCTTTGAGGTTACACAAGTGAAGTCAAGTGCTGAATTGCTAAAACAATACAATATTAAGAGAGAAAGGATCATGGCTGAAAATGAGAAGGTTAGCTTGCAAGCTCAAGCTCCAAAGGATCCAACAAGCAAACAACCTATCACAATAGTGGAGGATGCATTTAAAGAGCAAGTTAAGACTTTGAAGAAAACAAGGAAGGCTCAACCAATGACACTTTTTCAAGAATTCACGCATAATGGAAATGGGACAATGTTTGAAGTTGAAAAGAACTCTAAAACTAGGAATCAAAGGACTGCTGAACCTGATGCAATGGATCAAAATGACATAAATTCTGATGGTGACGGAAAAGATACAAGCAAGATGAGTGCAACTTCAAATAAAAAAGGAATGAGTCTTGACATGTATTTTAAGGTACATGGGATAAATTTGGAAGATGAAGAAGATGAGGAAGATGAAGAAAATGAGCTTGATGATAATGCAAATGATGCGGGTAGTGGAGGACAAACTAGTAATGAATGTACTTTTCTTGTTTAGTTTATTGTCTAATTAGAACTTATATTACTTCTCAATTAAATTATGTTATTTATTTGGACTTAGGCACAATAAAGAAGAAAACTTGTGGAAAAACTACATGCAAAAAGCTTCATGCCACAGATTTTAATGATCGACGGGAGGTGAAATTTTTTCAAGGACAGCCTATAGGTCCAACGAACGAGGTTGTATCTTACCTCAACCAACTATTGGGCACAATATTAGAAACCCTCGTTTTGTGACTTTGTTATATACTAGTTGGCATGGTGTGCCTAATAAACTCAAAGAGGACATGTGGGAGTATGCCAATGTATGTAAATATGGCATTATAGCTAATTTTTTGTTAATTTATTTGTCACATTATTTATGCTAACCATTGATATTCTAATGTGTTATGTTGCATAGCAAAAGTTCATTCTTCCCATAAGTTCAAAGCCATGGGTAATGCGGAGATTTTGTGGTGCATGGAAAAAATATGAAAAATAAAAAAAAGAGCATTTCGTGAAGTACAACACAAAGAAAGAAATGATAAAGAACCGACCATTAGAGATTCGTGAGGTTCAATTTCGCAAACTAATTCGATATTGGAGTCTTCTGGCCATCAAGGTAACATTGCCTTTTATTTCTTCCTATACCATCAAGCATACTATCATTGATTATTTATGTTCCTAAACTTAGGTGTTTTGAAGAAATTTGATTCTTCATTGATTCTTTATATTTAGGCTATTTCTGTTAAGAATACTGAAAATAGGTTGAAACAAACATGTCCTCACCGAATGGGATCCACAAATTTTGGAATAGTGCATAAGCAGCTGGTAATATAACTTATTCTATGTGCTTTCTCTTTTATATGTATTCATGGTGTAGTTGCCTAGTTAGTATGCTTCATGTAAACTTTTCTCTATGTACTCTAGCGCGACTCTAAAGAGAACAGTGAAGAAACATCAAGGGCTGAAGTTTTTATAGCAACTCGCACAAGTAAAAAATGAAAAGAAATTGATGCTAAAACACAAGCCACAATTGTGAGTTGTTTGTATTTGTATTTTGGATATGTACATTATGAATTCTGATGTGATTTCTATCTAAATTGAGTTAATGCGACTTTGAACCTTATTGGTTGTTGTTTTTTGATAGATTGAACTTCAGAACCGCTTAGAAGCAGGAGAAAATGAAGAGGATGCATTTGTATGAGTGTTAGGAAAGGACCAACCAGGTCGAGTTCGTTGTTATGGGGCTTCGATTACAAGAAGCTCTCTTAAAAAAGATGAGGAGATTCGCCACATAAAAGTTGAATATAACGCTAAGGTCTCATTATTATAGAAGAAGATGGATGGTGTATGTGGTTTATTAAAGGTATTAGTGCACCAATTCAACCCTGGAATGAGCGATGAAGAGGTAGCAGCTTTAGTTCAAGCTGCCCAAGATTCTCCTTTGGATACCTCAAGTAGCAAAGCAAGAAATACTCCTCGCTCCTCCGAATCAACTCACATTCCACACAAAGATGATGTAGGTAAAATTATAATATTTTTATTAATAAAAATGTTGGAATATAACCAAGTACTTCAATTTTGTTTGTTGTTGCTGAATTCGAACTTGGAAGGTTCTAATATGATTTTGAATAACTGTGACTGGTGGAAAGAGTTAAGTTTGTTAGAACTTGGAAGGTTCGAACTAGTTGCCACTGTTGTTCGTTTTGCATCTTCTTTTTCACTTGTTTCACTTATTGGTTCCTTCTATCTAAAAATTCTGAATGCACGATTCAAATTTCATAGTGTGTTGTGAAATGTTAGAGAGATATTAATAGTACTGGCTGATATCATCATATTGTGTAGGCGCATGATCAAAATTAAATTGCTGCCAGAGACCTTATGCCACATTCACATCTTTATTTTGTTAAAAATAAGTAATATATGTTTCAGTTTTAGTTTGTTAGGTTTCGGCTTGGCTCGACAATAGAATATCAAACATTGACTGAGGGAACATGAATGTTGTATCACGTTTTCATTAATGCTATAAATCAGATTTATTTATTGAACAATAAGCTATTTGTTAATAAGTTTGATATCAAATTTAAAGGAGATTTTGAGAATCCTTGTGCAGATTGGTGGATATATGTAGCAAAATTAAATCTGATTGTTAGAATGCTTTTTATGTTACAAAAATTAAGTTTGATGTCAAATCTGATTGTTAGAAAAATTAGTGGGCTGAAGTTTACTGCATCATCCATTTTTCATTTGTAGTTGTTCATTTGTGTTTTTTATTTTGCAGGGCACAGGTCAAAACAATTTAACTTGCAATGATACATGAAGTTTTATATCTTGGCATGAAGTACAAGAAGACTTTGATTAGGAATTCTAATTCATGTATTAGGAATTCATGAGTAGTTATGACTTTAACTTTTGGTATTTTGTTAGTGTATGTTGTTATGTGTATTCCTAATTCATGTATTAGGAATTCATGAGTAGTTATGACTTTCACTTTTGGTATTTTGTTAGTGTATGTTGTTATGTGATCACACACTTATTTTGGTGACAATTTTATGAAAGTTGGATTACTTGATTATTGGTCATTGACTAAATTATAAAATTATCTATGAATTCATGTAAGGTTTTATTTATGAAGATTAATTAAAAAGGAATTAGGTTACTGACCATCTTTTTTGCTACGCTTTAAAAACATGGTCATATGGCCATATCTCTGTCTATTGCCATGCTTAGAAAGCGTGGCCGTATCTAAGCTTTTGCGCCATGCTTTTTAAGCGTGGCCATATCTCCTCTATTACCACGTTTTCGCCACGCTTTACACGCGTGGCCATACCTCCCTTTTGCCACGCTTTAAAAGCGTGGCCGTATCTCCTCTTGTTGCCACACTTTTCAAGCGTGGCCGTATCTCCTCTATTACCACGCTTTCGCCACGCTTTATAAGCGTGGCCATATCTGCTCTTGTTGCCACGCTTTAAAAGCGTGGCCATACCTCCCCTTTTGCCACGATTTAAAAGCATGGCCATATCTTGTCTACTGCCATGCTTGTAAAAGCGTGGCCAGATCTGTCCTATCGCCACGCTTTAACAGTGTGGCCATATCTCTACCTATCGCCACGCTTTAAAAGCGTGGCCATATTTCCCACCTACAACCACGTTTTTACAAGTGGCAGTTTGTAAAAAAAGCGTGGCAAACAAAAAGCGTGGTAATAGGCTGAAAAAAGCGTGGCGATAGAGCAACCGCCACCCTTTTATAGGTCACCCTTTCAAAAGCGTGGCAGTAGCTCAAAAAGGTGGCGAAAAACTATCGCCACGCTTTTTTCAGCTTTTCGCCACGCTTTAAAAGCGTGGCAATAGACGTGTTTTCTTGTAATGATGCAAGGACGACGTTCTCATCCCCCTATAGATTTTCCTTTCAGCAATAGGTTCAGGAATCTTTGACGTGGAGCCACGACTAAGCATTAGAGCTTTATGTAAATATGTGTTCGTATTTCTTGTATTTGGTTTAGTCCTAGATTTTATTTTTCCCTCGCCGTTTATTGTTTTGATTTTTTTAGAGGGGCAAGACTTGTATTTGATAAATTTTGAATAAGTCTATGTATATAAAACTATGTGAATATATACTTCTGTGGTTAAGTGATTTAAAATAAAGTCTCATTTCGATTTTTTGAATAAAATTTCGGTTTGGATTCGAGAAGGTCCAATATTAAATAAAGATAGTATAAATAAAAAGGTTTAGGGTAAATAACGCCAGAATTTTTAGTACGATAATGAAAGTGCCAAAATATTGAAGACCTATAAATATTTGTTATCCATACCTATTTGATTAAGTTAATCACCTCTTTATTTTTGTACCATCGCTTCTGAAATCCTTTTTACTCTCTTTTTTTGCCACCCATGTTGAAAAAAATGGCCTTATGGTCTTGAACCCAAATCAAATAAGTATCCAAGTACAGTAGCTTTTTGATACTCATTTTTTCTTTATATATGTTAATCTGTTTTTGTCATTCTACTATTATTTTGTTCTTTTAAATGATACTATGTAATCAAGAGCTCCATTTTTAAAATTCATATTTTAACTATGCTCTCTTATTATGTTACGTTGCTTCTTTCATATTTTTAAATTTGTTAAATTTTTTCTTTATATTTTTTTATTAGTATGGCCATACATATTTTTTTATAAAGAGCATATACATGGCTTCTTCAATATTTGTTTCTTATCATTATTCCATTAATGTATTCAAATAATGCCATAACAATATAAGTATTTGTTTTATGCAATTCATAACACTCCTATTTTAGTTATTCTATTTATAATTTATACTATTATATAGTAATAACATCGTCATTTTTATTAATTATATACGAAGTTTATATATATATATATATATATATATATATATATATATATATAATCATTATTAAAAAGTATTTACACAAAAAAACATCATCTATGTTCAAAAACTATTTAAAAATATCTAAATAATTATATCCAAGATTAATATTTATACAATAAAATACGATATACACAAATTAAATGAATTTTAAAGAATAAATTTTAAAAATTCTAAAAAATATAAATTGAATAGAACGGTTACCTATCCTAGTATAATGTTAATATCAATTTAGCTAGTTTTTAAAAATATATTTTACTTCTATTATTTATGGATATAAATACTTATTTTGTCTTTTTATAAAGTCATTTAAAGCAATATATTATGGTTCATTAATGTCTGTAAAGACCAAATTTATTTGAGTCAATTGAGAACAATATTTAAGAGAGTGAGAGAGATTTTGGTTTCAGTCTCTCGTGATATTTGTGAGAGATTATTGCATTGAAGGGAAGCTTATTCTTAGGTTCGCTTGAATTTCTTCTCTTCCCTTCGCTATTGGTATTATTGCCATCTCACTTCTCTTCCCTTCAACTTGTTAATTTATTATCATTTATTTTAAGGGAAAAATTATGTTGATTATTTTATTTTAATTTTGACAATTTTTCGGGTGAGTTTGTTTAGTAAATACTAAAAACAAAAGTTAGAATATGCTTTCTGTTTCCAATATTTATTATATTTTTAAATATTTAATTTTTTTATATTTAATTTTATTTTTAATTTATTTAATATGTGTCAAAATTATTTTGAACGTTACAAAATTAAAAATATTTAAAAGTAATTTTTGACACAAATTAAAAATGTTAAAAACAAAATTAAATAAAATTAAACATTAAAAATATTTTTAAAAATTTGTAAATATTGAAAGGAAAAGTATGAGGAGCCAATGAAATATTTATACAATGTGTACAATAGAGGTTTATGGAGTATTAGAGATATAATTATTAGTGTTACATTTTACCATCAGCTGAAGCTTTTGGGATGAATGGTATCATGACATGGTATTAAAGCGTTAGATTTGAAAGGTCAAGAGTTCGATCCTTGATGAACCTAAAAATTAAATTAATTTTTCGAGAAGATGTTTATTATCCCTTGTACTCGGATGGTTATTCTAAATAGTATAAGAGATGTTCATTTCATAACTCAATAGCCATTGTACATATTGTACAAATAGTCCATTGTCTCCCTAGCGGGATCCATATTGAAAAACAAAAAGTATACTTTAACAAATAAAAATCAGCCGCTAAATTATACATATATTCAGTAGAATAAATAGCTATCAGAATAATTAAATACTTTACAGTAAAATAATGAAATCTGTTATGTCGGAATAATTTAACATATTTGCGTTTGAGGCAGGTGAATATAAAATAAGACCAATAATGTTGAAGAGAAACAATGGAAGTGAAATGGGTTACATGCAAATGTTGACAACAAGGTCACGCCACCGTTCTCCAATGAAGAAGCCAACAACAATGATTTTACTTCTTTGCATTTTTCTACTATCTGCTTATTATTATTTCATTCATCAGTTAATAATAAAAGGAACTTTGGTTTGTTACATCCCCTTTTCTTCATGTGGAAAGTGTGAGAAGTATCCTGATAGTTGTGATTATCTTCCACCACCTGCTATTGAAAGGAAATATACAAATGATGAGATTGCATCACATGTTGTTGTTAGGGATATTTTGAATGCACCTTGTCTTTCAAAAAATCCCAAAATTGCCTTCATGTTCTTGACCCCTGGTTCCTTGCCATTTGAGAGATTGTGGGATAAGTTTTTCCAAGTAAGATTTTTTTTTTTTTTAAACTACGTATTCTATTATGTCATTATTGTTTTTTTTTTATCAAAAATAGGAATATCCAAACCCGCAACCTTTTAGGTAAGTATAGAAAGACTATACAATTTGAGTTATAATTCATTGGCTATGGTATTATTATTGTTCCTAAGCAATTATTAATCGTTGAAATTCTAGTATATGTCTATAATTATCATGGTTAAGGTAGTTAAAAAATATTATTAAAATTAAAATCATTTTTTATATTTTAATAATATTTTTAACGATATTTTTAAAACATTATAGTCACTATAACTAACATAACATAAATATACTAAAATGATCCTTAATTAATAATTTTACTCTCTTATATATATGGTAGTAGATTATCGTTTTATGATAACGGGTAAACTACTAATGTAGTTTCTAAAATATTATGATCCCTTAAAAGAAGAAAAAGGCATGTGATCCCTTAAAAATAAAATGTATTTAATTAATTTGACAATATATTTTAAAATATAAAATGGCCATTTTCTCAAGCATTATTCTTATTTAAAGTACCATGCATAGGTTATTTCTGTTTTTTTCAAAGGTAAGACTAATTAAATTGTCATCATCATATATGTTTTGTGGGATAAATAATTAATGGTTTATTGTTTTACAAACAAAGTAATTTCCTGAAGTAATGTGTTGTGTATTTTGGAAGGGACATGAAGGGAAGTTCTCTGTTTATGTTCATTCATCCAAGACTAAACCACTTCGTATGAGCCGCTATTTTATTAATCAGGATATACCCAGTGATGAGGTGCATCCAATGTAACCTATAATTAAGATTTTTATAAAGATAAGCTTCTGATAATTGAAATTTAATTGCCTTACTTGTTGCAGGTGCATTGGGGCAATATTTCTATGTTTGATGCAGAGAGGAGACTGCTTGCAAATGCTCTACAAGATCCTCATAACCAACGCTTTGTTTTACTTTCTGACAGGTCAAATATAGCTTATCACACTTCCAATTCTCTTTCTCAAACACAAAATACAAAAACTTATTTATGTATGAAAATAGTATTGAAAAATTATCAAGTATTACAGAAATATTTTTAATCATTGGTTTTAATTATATATATTATAATAAAATTAAGAGTAAACTATATTTTTTTTCTAAAATTTAGTAAAAATTTTAAAAATATTCTTAAGTTTTATTCTGTTTTAATTTAATTTTTAAAATTTTCAATTTGTATCAACTTGAAAACTAATTCAGTAATAATACATGATAATTATATCTGATTTACTTGTATTAAATATTGTTCTTGTGAAATTATTACTAAATTAGTCTTTAACTTTTTTAAAAAATTAACTATTAAAAATATATTTTATACAAATAAAAAAATTTGAGATAAAATTAAAATAAATAAAAGTTAGAGATATTATGTAAACTTTTAATAAATTTTAAAGACGAAAAAAATATATATTATGCTAAAAATTAATGACTAAAATTTTATTAGAATATCTAACAACCTTCCAATAATTAGATACAGAATATTATACTTTTTAAATGGGAATAAAAATCTTTTACTTCTATCTCCCCATGTTTATATTTTTACATTGAGTTCAAGATTTAAAATTTAGGCGAAATCTGATTCTTATTTCTTGAGGGCTCTGATACTTTTAACATGGGTATTGCAGCTGTATACCACTGCACAGTTTTGGCTATATTTATGACTACTTGATCAATACAAATGTCAGCTTTGTAGAGTGGTATGTATTCCTTTTTCATTCTTCGGGTTCAAATATATTTGCGCTCCTTCCTCTTTAATTTGTTATAAATAATTTGGTTCCTTTCATACATTAGCTTTGAGGACATTGGTCCTCAAGGCAATGGTAGGTATTCACGACACATGCTACCTGAAATTCAGATGAAGGACTTTAGAAAGGGTGGACAGGTATATGTAAATTTTTAACTACGTAGTATATACTAAAAATTAATTATTAAATTATTTTTTTATAAAATATATTAAAATATAAAATATATATTAAAATAGATAAAATAATATATATTTATATATAAATATATTATAAGTAATTTTTATTAGTACGTATATGATATGATTGGTATATTTTTTGTGTTAAAAAAATATAGAGTAAAATATATTTTTTCTCATATTTATGTGTTTTTTTAAATATTTCTAATTTTTAATTTTATTTAGTTTTATTTCTAATATTTTTTATTTACGTCAAAATTGTTCTTAAATATTAACTTCATCTAAAATATTATAGATAAAATAAAAATTAGTTAAAAGTAGTTTTGATACAAATAAAAAATATTAGCAACAAAATTAAAAATTCAAAAATATTAAAAACAAAAATAAAAAAAACGTTATAATATTTTAAAAAAATTACAAATATTAAGAATCAAATATATACTTTATCCAAAAAAATATACTGTAGCTACTTAATTACTTGCTTGGAATATTCAATATTTGATAGAAACGTGTGTATTGATGTGGCTGGTTATGCGTGCAGTGGTTTACTTTGAAGCGGCAACATGCTCTTGTAGTTATCGCTGACAACCTCTATTACTCGAAGTTTCGAGCTTACTGTAAGGTGTAGTTTCTGAATTCAGCATTGTTGTTGTCATAAGAGAGTATACTTAATCAAGATGAAAACTTATATGCATTTATTTTTAATTTATGTGAAGTTAATATTGAGAATTTAGATAATAAATTAGTTAAATCTGTTGAATTATCTAACATTTCTCAAATACAAACTTTATATGAAAATAACTATCTATGAATTTCTGTCATTAATCAATTTTCTTAAGTGTTGTTGCATTTAAACATCTAAAGTTGTTTTATGTTTGATCTTTTCTCTGTAATATACGGTGTAGTTTTTGTTTTCCTACAGATCAGAGATAGAGATTTCTTTGATTCATTGGAAAAAAATTGTAGTTTCAACTCTTATTAAAAATAGGATTAAAATATTTATTATGTTGAAAAGCCTACTTTAGCATTGACTTCTATTTTAACATGTTGTCTAAGTAATTTATATATATAATGTGAATATTCTTGAAAATGCAGCTTGGGTTTGAAGGGAAATATTGCATAGTAGATGAGCAGTACTTACCTACCTTATTCAATGTAAGATTTTTTTTCCTTTTTTAAGAATTTAATGTAAGTATTTTAAAAGTAGTACTATTTATTTTTAACAATTTTCTGTGAGCTGATTGGCTTAAATCTTTATAGATTGTTGATCCTGGTGGAATTGCAAATTGGTCAGTAACACATGTTGATTGGTCCAAAAGAGGCTGGCATCCCAAGACATATGGGGTTGAGGATGTTACATACCAGCTCTTGAACAATATATCGGTTAGTCCTAAGTGAAAATGTCATCTTATTTTTTATACATCTAAAAAATCTATTTTTAATTAAAAAAATGGATTGAAAATGAGGTAATATCTAATTTAGTCTCTAAAATTTTTAATGTTGATTAGAATAGTCCTTCACTTTTAAAAATGACCAAATTTGTTTTTGAATTTATAAATTATGAGTCTTTATTGTCAATAATTCAATTGCGGTTAACATAGTGTCAATATGAAGTATTATAATGCCAGCATAGCATCTCTAATATGAAACTATAACGCTTCATGTTAGTATTTTGATGCATCAGTTAAATTAGAGACAACGTAATGGAAATTCGCAATTTGTAAATTTAGAGATGAATTTGGTCATTTCTAAAAGTTAAGAACTATTTTGATGAGCACGGTAATAAATTTCAGAAATTAAACTTAATATTATCTCGATTAAATACATTATTAAAAACAAACAGCATAATTTACTTAATTTATTATAAATGTTTATGCAAGCTTTTTGAGAAAATTGCAAGTGTTTGTCAAATTGACATATTTTGAAGCTTATATATATCATTTTATTAGCAACTCTTTGAAGCTATTACCACTCTTTCTATTTGCACAATGCAGTCCGTTGATGTCAGCATGCACGTTACCAGCAACATGAAGGTATATATATATATTAATAAAATGCACTCATTCATTATATTGTTGATGAAATTAACAAATTGTGATCTCATTCTCATGTATGTTTTACGTTGTTGTTACTACAGAAAGAAATTAAAAGACAGCCTTGCTTATGGAATGGAATTCAGAGGCCATGTTACTTGTTTGCTAGGAAATTCACTCCTCAAACAATAGACAAGTTGTTGCACATCTTTTCCAATTATTCAATCAACTGAAACACCATCATCATCTCATCATAAGAGTCAGCACTACTTCGTCAATAATACCAAATAATTACCTTACCTTCTTTATAGATGAGTGATTTCGCATCTAATTCTAAGGTCGAATTTGGGCCTCCGTCTTGATCTATCATATGACATACATCAAAGTTGTGTTAATTCAAATATTTAAAATACTTACAGCCATCAAATCAGCTAGTATGTATTATTACGTATTAAATCAGCTGAAGTTTAATATAAACTTAACATAATTGTTGAAACATTATGTTAGACTCTATTATACTAACCAAGTCTATAGATATATTAGGAGAGGTAAGTATTAGAAGACTGATATTGTCACTGATGAATTCGATAAAGATTTTTTTTATGTAATTTGTCGAAATTATCTTCTATTTTCATTATTTATTTTATTTTACATTTTGATTATGGAAAAAGACTTTTAAAAGGTTGAAAATAATCTAAACAATACAATACATTATAGAAGTGACATTATCAAATAATAATAATAATAATAATAATAATTTATTATTATTATTATTATTATTGGAAAAATAAAGCCTAGTAGTGCCAAAGATTTGAAATTAAGCAAAAATATTATTCGTATACTATAATTAGTCACTAATGCATTTGTATATAAATATATGTATGATTTAATTTATTTTTAATGTGTATTTATATTTCAACATATATTTTATCCTGATAATTAACTTTAGTAGTTAATTTTGGTGTATATATAGCATAGTCAAAAATTGAAAGACTAGTAAAATCTTTCTTCTTAGGTCAATAGCAAAGTATTAGTATATACTATGATCAGTTTTACTAGGTAAACAATGAGGGTGCGAATAACGTAAATAATGGACTGTTGCACTCCAAGTCCACTAAAACGAAAAACATTCTACCCCATTTATCCATCACAATCCTAGCCTCTCACCTTCCACTTTTCTCTTCTTTTACCATAGCTGCTTCATTCCCCTTCCCTATCGTGCCGTCACCAACGCACCTCACCACCGTTGTCACCTTCTGAAGAAGCAAGGCACTGCACGTCACTGCACCTTCTTCTATCATGCGTTGCGCCGCCCTTGTGCTCCTTGCAATCGACGCCGCCGCTGCACCTTATTTTTTCCTGCGTTGCGCCCCCTACTCTGGATGCTACCGATGCACCTTCTTCTTCTTGCCGCCCCTGTTCTCCTTGCAAGAAAAGCTGCCACTACGCGACTTCTTCTCCCCTCTGTGACGTCACACCATCGCAGAGCCAGAGGCCTTGTTCCACTACTACTTTAATGTTACCCCTTTGCTTTTGCTTCTACGCCGCTGCGTCGTGTCTTCACCAGGCAACTTTCATTGCGTGCCGCTTTGCTTCATTCACCCAAATGGTATAATCCAAATAAACATCCATATCTTAATGAAAAGAATCATCCACATATATAGTAAAATTAACATCCTGTGGAGCATATGCATGCAGAATCAAGCAAATCAAGTAAAATACTAATGGTATACCCAAATAAACATCCACTTTAGAATGAAAAGAACCATCTACATACATAGTAAAATGAAACATCTGACTTAGTTGATAAGAAACAAGTAACAAGAAAGCAGCTGCGGGGGGCACCAGGGTCGCGATACAACGGCGGCAGCAGTGGCACAGGGTTGCTAGAGAGCGATTGCGAAAAAAATAAGAAAGGATTCAAAATTATGATTAAACCTAATTAATTAAAAATTTAATTTTTAAAATTAAAATTAACTTTTTTTAACCTATTATTTACGTTGTTCAAAAAAAGCGTTGTTCTCCTATACTTTCTTATATACTATATAGTAATGTAGTGTGGTAAAAAGCCTCTAAAATAAAATTAGTTGGATAAAACTTTTTGGAAAGGTGCTTGTAAGCTTCTTATTTTACGTTGAAAAATAAAAAAGACAATGTCTTTGTGTTTATAACTTTTAAAAAATAGAAATACTTTTAAAAGCGTCTAATGTGGAGCTTTTCAAATATAACTTGTGCTTATCAATTTTTTTTTAACCAAAGTAGAATTTTCATTCATTAATGAAAATAAGTACAAAAAGTCCATTAAAAACACACATAAAACAAACATATTGAATAAAGAAAAGAAAAGGAAAAGAAATCATAGCATGCATGTATGGAGAAGGAACTCTTTATTTAATTCAACTGTTTCTCTCCACACAAATTCAAGAGTAGCTTCCGTTTTCTCAAAAATTCATTTGTTTCTTGCAGTCCAAATTTGCCAAATAAAAAATGCAATTAAATTTTTTCGATTTCGATTATGAGTCCATCCATTCATCCCCTTACTTACCTCCAACCACTAGACTCTAAAAATTTCCATCTTCTTCTTCTCTAAATATGGTTTGAACTCCTGCTAATTGTCATATTTGCTTTGAGTGTGAGCAAGCTACAAAGAAGTGCATGATGGATTATTGATTTTTATTGCAGTACGAACATATATTGAAAATTGCTGCAATTCTTCTTTTTAATTTTTGTTGAACTGGAAGACTACCGGAATAGCTTTCCATAGAGTCATATAGGCCTTTGTTCTTGAACCGGTCGTCTAGCAACTCAACTAAAGGATGAAACATCTGGAAGGCAGTTTTATATCCCGAGCTAACGATTAAGTCCCCTTCTTTTCCTGCTCCAGATCAGTTTGTCACCTTCATGAATTTGAATTTTGCAAATGACTTGTGAAATCTCTAATGAAAAACTGTTGCCAATCATTTTTGTGTTCCATTCTCCAATTTCTGTCATAAGTTGCGAAACCCATATTAGATTTGGTTGAAATTGGATGTTTTCACTAGCTAACATTGGTCTTTGTTTATCCACCCAATTTTTCTCCCAGATATCAACAGAGCTTCTCCTTCCAATTCGCCAGCAAACTCTTTTTTCAAGAATTTCTCTTCCTTCAAACAGGCTTCACTAGGCCTATGATAGATTACTCCCCACCCCTGTCTTCAAAAAATTTGATTGTGCAAAATATATGCTTTTGAAAACTTTATTAATTAAAGCAATAGGTTTAGTGATGAATCTCCATCCTTGCTTGCCCAGCATTGAAAGATTAAGCTCTTTGAGATCTTTAAAGCCCATTTTTCCTTGATTTTTTGGTCTACACAAGGTGTTCCAACTGATCCATTGCATCCTTCTTTCATTTTGTCTCTGTCCCCACTAGAATTACATTAGCTATCTCTAAATGTCTTCTATGAATTTTTCAGGTAGTTTGAAATAGTCCAAGGTGTAAATAGGGATGGCTGCTCCAACCGTCTTAATCAGAATTTCTCGTCCACTCATCGGCAATAATGACCTCTTCTACTGCTATAATTTCTTTGCGACTTTCTCTTTGACATAAGTAAAAGTTGATGTTTTGGATCTCTGCACTATTGTAGGAAGGCCCAAGTACTTATCCTGTGCTCTAACATTTGGCACTTGGAGTAAATATGCCAGACGGTTCCTCTCTTGTTGTGGAGTAATGCAACTAAAGAAGACAGCTGACTTTCTCAAGTTAAACTGCTGGCCACTTAGTCCTCCATATTTCTGTAGAATACTCAAAACATTTTGACATGAGGTAGGATTTGATTTTGTAAAGATAATAAAGTCATCAGTAAAAAATAAATGACTAATAGAAGGGCAACCCCTGTTAAGTCTCAAACCAATCAACCCATTATTCTATTCTCTTTTGTGAAGCAAATGGCTAAGGCCATCTGCACAAAGAATGAGTAGGTAGGGAGAAAGAATTTCAATATGGCAGAGACATCTTATAGGTTTAAACAAATTCTTTAGTTGTTCATCCACAATAATAGAATAGGAAACATTAGTTACACACTTCTTAAGCTAATTAATCCACCAATTACAAAAACTCAATTGTTCCATCACCTTCTATAAAAACTCCAGTCCACCCTATCATACGCTTTACCCATGTCCAATTTAAATGCCATATCCAATCCCCATTCTTTTTATTCTTTAGATAGTGTATGTATTCATGAGCAATTAATACATTATCACTAATGAGTCTACCCTTATTGACAGTTCTTTGATTGTCACTGATCATTTTATTCATAATAAACTACATACGATGTACCAATATCTTCAAAATAATCTTGTAAAACATCGAGCTAAGACTTATCGGTTGAACCTGGACCATAGTCGAAGCATTAGGGGTTTTTGGAATCAAACAAATATGAGAATGGTTGAATGATTTGAGCATTCTGCCACTTGAAAAAAAACTCATCACTACCTTCATTGTATCTTCTTTGATAGTATTTCAAAAAATTTAAAAAAATTGTGTCGTGAAACCATCATCTCCTAGAGATGAAAATGAATTCATTGAAAAAATAACTTTCTTCACTTTGGCCTCAGTTACTACCCTAGTAAGCATCCAGTTATTCTGTCCTATTATTTTTTCTCATAGTAGATATAACATTTGTAGGGTCCTCCACGACATCTGAATGAAATATAGATTCAAAATACCTCTGGGCAACATTATGAATTCCTTTCGAATCTAAATGCAAAACTCTATCTTCATCTTTTAGGTTCTAAATTTTATTATATCTATTTCTAATATGTGCTTTTGAATGGTAAAATATTGTATTTTGATCTCCATAGTTGAGTCATTGAACTTTTACTTTTTCACACTAGGAGCTTTCTTCTTTTAAGTATGCTTCTGCCAATTCCTCCTCCAGCACCATGATCTGACTTTTGTCTGCTTGAGCACCTTTTTTTTTCTTCTTTAAGGTGTTGTTTGGTATGATTGACTTTGTCAAAGAGTTATTGCCTTTTATTTTTTGCCATTCCACCAATTGGTGTTTGCATCTTTTCAGTTTGGAGAACAATTGGAACATTGGAGACCCTTGTACACCTACTTTCCACCCATCTCGGACAATCTGCCCTACTTCTTCTTCCTCACACCTCCTCTCTTGGAACCTGAAATGCCTTTTTATTTTTCGATGCTCCTCCTTTATGATTAACATGATATGTCTATGATCGGATCTTTGATCATTTAAATGGATGACAACAACTCTGGCGAAGGCTTCCAGCTAGCTTGGGGTGGCTAAACATTTGTCCGACTATTCTCTGACTAAACTTTCTCCATGTTGTCGATTATTCTAAGTAAATCTACATCCTTTAAATTCCATATCCACCATTCCTCCCATGTTTATGAAATTACTAAATTATTCAATAGGCAATCTTATTTTCATTTGCCCACCTTCATTTTCATGGTACGCTGTTATAGCGTTAAAGTCTCCTAAAACCACACATAGTTACCTTCCAAGGTTGTCAATAGATTTAACAGCTCCTCATATTGTTAGTTTCACTGTCCTTCATCACCATAGAAGTGTATCCCAACCATATTTCACACCTTCCCTCCTACCCAATCCTTCCACCTCTAATGAATAAAGTAGTTTTCATACCTCTGCAACTATGTCGGCATTATTCTTCCAAGCTAATACTAAGCCTCTCACATTTTCTTGTGGTTCCACACAATGCATAAATTAAAAATCCCATTTCTTACAATGACTAGTCACCAACAAGTAATTGTTTTTAGTTTCGCATAGAAACAAAATCTCAAAAAAATGAGATCTTTGGATCTCTTGTATGTTGTAAACTGTTAGAGAATTTTTTAAACTCTGACAGTTTCACATCACTGTCTTCATGTGCCTTAGGGTGCCTTATTTGGATTGGCATCCTCTATCCATTTTAGCTAACTCTCATGTTTATTGGATTGTTTCTTCAGCTTTGCTTCTTCTTTCACACCAGTATTTTTTCTTTTTTCACCACTCAATTTACTACTACTTCCCTCTCCTGACTTCCTCGCTAGATGTTTCATTTTCATCGTTCTACGTTTCTGATTTTTTTTCATTGAATTTTTTACCAATATGAAAATCAGGGCTTGCTGCAACTTCTAGATCTATCACCGCCTGTATTATACTTTTTTTGGGATTGGTGGAGCCACAATTTTCTTGTTGGTTGCTTCATTCAATTCAATAGTACGCTCTCCCAAAATCTGACTTTCATTAGAACCCTCCTATCCTCCACTTCCCATTTCTCCTGCACCTACTATTCAGCCAGTTGATAAGCGTTATTCAACTTCTTCTCTTCCTTTACTCTCCTGCAAAGATAAATTAGCAAACTCTTTTAATAGATTGACTGGTGTAGGTCTATAAGACTTTTCTTTCAAGCTAGTCTCAATTATTGGCCTATTAGAATTTGAGTTCTCCTTTTGACCCATTATTCTCTAGCCCATTTGTTCTACTTTCAGCTAGCTCCTACCTTTCTTCCATAACCACCCCCTCCACCGAATCCTCTAAAAACTTCCGACAACTCCTTACTTCGTGGCTTAAATGTGCATAATAATTGCTCTGGAATCTCCCATAATTGTACCCATATCGGAACCAGAAATGTCATTGTGTTCTGTACCAAAGTCTTCAGACCATCTCTTCAGATTAATCAAATAATTCTTAAATAACCAGAGAACTCTTCTTTCAATGCTTAATAATTCAGTTTTTTTTTTCAAAGAAGAATTGAAAGACATTCTTCCCTAAATCCAGTACCTTAAAACTCTCTTGATGAGACCATATTACTCTCATTGCTCCTTTAATTATACCCTCACAATGGCTTATTAGCTGGAACTCTAACTACTAAACTCTTGGCACAAATTTTTTAAACTCTCCTCTACTTTTTTTTCATTAAAAAAGTTAACCCTTTTCTCATCTTTTCGTACAGCATCATCTCTCCCCACATTCCTTCCTTCTCCATGAACATTCATTATTCTCTATTGGAGTACAATAAAATTTGAATTTTAGAAATCGATGTGAGATCGGCTGTGATGAGAAATTCTACTAGAGAAACTCTAGCAGAGCATTTTTTAACCCCAAAGGGCTTTTTAGTAAGCTTTATATGTGATTTTTTGTTGTGTTTATCAAAATTAAAAAATCTAATATAAAGTCATACATTAATTAATATCTAAATTTAATTCTTACATTAATGTCTGTTATGGTATTTTTAAAGTTTAAAAACTATTCTACTAAATGCACTTATTGTTGCTTGTGCTTATTGAAAGCTGTTTTTAATTTAATTTACCAAACATAGATATTACAATGTTTAAAAAACTATATTTTAAAAATTAATTTTTATAAACTATTTTTAAAAAATAAAAACTTTATCAAATCAAACCACAATCTAACAACTAAGAATAAATAGAAATTGTGCCAAGGCACAAGCATCATACCATTTTCTTTATTGTATGCATTATTTTTATGTGAAGTTAATAATTGAGAGTTATTAAATAATAATAATTTAGTCAAATTTGTTAAATTATCTAATATATTCAACCAACAACTTTATATAAAAATAATACTACATATGAATTTTCACTTTTCTTTTAAGGGTTGAAGCGTAGAAAGTAAAAACTTAACTTCTAAGGTAAATAAAAACTTAACTTCTAAGATAAATTAACTACAATATCGGCTCCAAAGATTTAAAATCTTCTTATATTCTCTTTCTTATATCTTTTATTCACCAAAATCCCCTAAAATAAGTGAAATAATTATAATTTCAAAATTTAAATTTCATAAAAAAATTTGGATAATATTATTCGTAGAAATTATTTCTTTTATATTACAAATTATCCAATTATCAATAACACAATGATTAATTAGAAAAATTAAAATATTGTTTCCTCGATTAATAAAAACATTCTTAAACAATACTACTATAGTATATATAAATAAATTTTCTTATTAAGTTTTTGTTTTTACATATAATATGATCATTTTACTTTTTATTTATTAAATAATTTGTGTTATTCATGTATAATCTTTTTTATTTACTTAAGCTACTCTTATTTTTTAATAAAAAAAGTACTATTTATATACTAAAATCAATCACCAAAATTAGCCATCTTATATTTATGTATAAATACATTTATTGTTTATATGATTTTTAATATGTATTTTATATTCTAATATATATTTTATAGTAGTGGCTGATTTTAGTATGCATGTAGTATAGTTGTTTTTAATATTCAAACCTTAAATATTTACTAAAAAACCAAACATCAAACCCAAAATATCTCAACACTTTTGGAATGATCCTAAAATTTTAGCTTCGCACAAATTTGGATGATCAAGTGTATCAACCTAGAGTCAATTCATGAATCTTTGTCTAATAAAATGAGAAAGTACCCATCACTTGGTAACCAAAATATATAATGGCCCATCCATGTAATGAAGATTCTTTTAACGTATCATGTTATATGCATTATAACAAAATCTAGCTAGATATATACCCTCCAAACACCATAGAATGAGAGCCTTTCAGCCATTCCGCAAGTCATGAAATAGTATAATGATTTTCTTGATTATAATTCCAAGGATCACAAGTGTTGTATCAAAGTAAATCTTGGCCATGGTTGCAATTTGATTCATATAAGGCTTAGCATAATTGTACATCTCCTGTCAAGAATTACAGACAATATTGGTAAAATTTCCACCATATAATAATTATGTACAAAAAAAAGGGGGCAAATATTTGTATGTAACTTTATCTATACCTGCATGAATGATGTTGCTGATCTCTCTAACTTGTTAATATCTGTAGGGAAAAACTTCTTGGATGCATAATAGGCTTCAACAGCTTGAGAACTTATAAAGTCAAAGTAAGACTTGAGATTATACATGAAATTCAGCACATGATGCTTCAAAACTGGTATCAGTTCCTTCCAAGAAAAAAAAAAGTTAAATAAATAAATAAAGTGTTTTAATCAAGCATATACAGTGCGTTTAGATTTTTAGTTCTTAACGAAGACTTACAAGGGTAAATAAGATTTTTAGTTCATTACTACTGCATCATGCTTAGCTATAAGAAATTGAAGAAGAAAAGAGGTATAATTTAGATTTATTCATACCTGCATGAAGGGGGTGGCTGCTCTTTGCAACTTCACAAAATTTGATAGTAAAATGTTCTTGGACGCTTTATAGGCCTCAACAGTTTCAGCACTTAGAATATCATAGTGAGACTTAAGATTGGATTTGAATGTACACACTTGATTCTTCAAGAATAGCATCCACTCCTTCAGATAAACCAATAAAAAAAAAAATAAGCAGTGATTATTTTAGTCTTGGAATTTATTGCGATTTACAAGTCATTGACCACAAACTCATATATCATGAAGGTTTAGAAACATTTTGGTCAACCTGGTTCTAACTATAATGAGCAAAACCCCAAATTTTTCCTCAAAAAATCCTTGTGCTATTGAAAAGTTTAGGAGATCGATTTGGTTTTCGAAAGAGTTGCTAAAACGTTAATTTAGTTCTCTAAGTATTTGTGACATCATTTTTTAGTTGTTGAATGATTAAAATTCATTATAAATTAATTCTAAAATTTTTGAACTTTTGGACTAAATCTAACTAAATTGATGTCACATATCTTTCAATGACTAAGTTGAAGAACTCTTCTGATTGAAGTTTTCTAACTTGATATAATTTGGATAAAAATACTACATCTATTATAAAGTAAACTTAGACAATAGATTGGTTAGTCCTGGCTACAAATTTGAAATACGTTTAAGTGTTTTCCTCTTTGCTGTTAGCCTGTTATCACATATTATTCCAAACATCTTAGGAAGGGAGGAATCTCAGAGCAACAATTGTGTTGTTTCAATGTGACCTCAATGTCACGCCGGATTTCAAGTTGTGAAATTAGCCATTAATACTTGCATCAGGTTAGGCTGTTTACATTACACCTTTTGGATGCGGTTTTTCTTGGACCCTACATATACTACGAATGCTATGAAAAGGACTGCCTTTTTGTTCGAAACATCTTAGATATATGAATGAAAATCATTACCATCAAACCAAGTAGTTCATTCAAGAAGGATAATCATATCCCCAAAAAATCAAACAGAAACTAACATACTCAGTGTTGCCTATTAGTTGACCTTGATGAAGGAACAAAAAGATGAAGGAATTAATTGAGTGAGATCAAATCCTTTTAACTTCCATCACCATAAAAATATTGGTGACGCGCATTATATGGTCTTCATTCTAGACATTATGTTATGACAAATACCAGTTTTCCAAGCTTGAAATGAATAAAAACTTCACTCGGACAATTCATATGTGGAGCAAGTAATTAACAAGTATTAAGCCATAAATTACTTACAGTCTTAACCATTTCAATGCAAAGGCCAGCATCCCTTAGCACTTGAGACATTTTCAAGAAGATCTGGGAGTTAACCAAATGGAAAAGAAGAAACATCATCAAATCATGCAGTTTTCAACAACAACAATAACAACAAAGCCTTATCCCACTAGGTGGGATCGGCTACATGGATCAAACGAAACCATTACACCCTATCATGTATCATGTCTACGGTGAGACTATTGACTCATAGATTTCCTTTGACCACCTCATGTATGGTCTTTTTAGGTCTTCCTCTCAAATCATGCCCTTTTCAAGTTGTAATTAAATAAATAAACAAACCATTTGAAAGCATTTGTCCAAGTTTGGCCTCCAATAGTTGTTCCACTCAGCCAATATGAAAGACTGCAGCTTAAGCGATTAATTAGTCAATGGAAGTAAACTCTATTTCTTCATGGCTATGCATACACTACAAGCTAAAAAGCTACCTGAAAATGACTTAAGTTGACATCTTGATACTCAGGAAGCCAACCTTGAAAATCCTGATTAATATATAAATCATGATTAAATTGGAACAAAGTTGCATACAGAAGAAACTCTTCTTGAAGATATGATGCTGATAGTAATGCTTAAATAAGCAATCACTAGTCAGTTAAAGTAGCTCAAAAGGTCAAATGTGTTTAACACATTGATATACTTTAATCCCTCTTTAATCTATGTATAAACTTTCATAGTTGCATTCCTGTTTTTTTTTTATCCGTTTACAAGGGATTCATCATATGTCGTCAACCCAAACTGACAGGGAAAATTGGACAATAATTCGTTCTTCGTGGGAATCAGACCTCCTTGAGCGACAACTAACCTAAACTACACTGATTCGTTAAAAATTTTCTTCTCTTCATGTTGCCTTAGACATTCTAGAACATTCTCAAGTGGCTACTTAACTACTTTATTCTTTTTACATTTTAATTTATAAAATGGTGCAAAAATAAGTGATTGTGCTTGATAGGAAAGCATTGTAATACACAACAAACCTGCTTCTCAGGCTCAATATCTGGAGAATCTAGTCCCCTCGTCTCGCCTTCTTCGGAACCTTTTGGCTAAAAATTAGCAAAGATGATTAGCAATGTAAGTTATCCAATTTCTCTACAGAAAGATAAACCAGTACACTCTCAAAAACATGCTCATAAAATTTGTTTTTTCATTATCATCACAACAAAACCTTACAACTTTCTTTCAATGATAAACTCAGCTAATTATTAGATTTGATTCAGTTGATATCCTTGAGATTGGTATACCATAGCGATTCCCCTTCTTAACCCTGAAGTTCTGGTTAGGTAGTAACCTATCTCTGATTCTTTGACTCACGCTATCCGTGGTTTTTGAATAAATATAGTGCAAGTGAGAAATATTTTTGTCTATACTATTGAAGATTGATTAGAGTTTTCTTAACTTAGTTAGAGATTTAATGAAATGACTTAACCATTTGTACAAAGTTAGTTTCACACTCAATCTATGTAAACATGCTCTTCACTTGCATTACTTCTTCTATTATTAGTAAAATTAAAAATCACATTCTTCAGTTTTCCTTCCATTCTCTAAACACTCTGGTTATATTTCTCACCAGTTTGCCTATATCTCTGAAATATGTACCTTATGTTTTCCTGTCTTTGGATTACAAAAGAAATATACAATTGAGTATGTATAATTATTATTTACATTGAAAATATCCACATTTTACTGTATTGTCTTCCTATGAAGTTGACAGGTTTGACTAAAATACCATCTAAAGCTTCTCATCTGTCAACTTCCAACTGCATGCGTGTGAGTTTTCACCAATGTTTATAATATTTTTAAGGCTCTAGAACATTACTTAATCTGATAAATATACAAAGCCCACCTGAATAGAATCCATCGTATTCTTTATGGATGCAATATTTTCTTGCTCCAAAATCACATTCTCCATTTGAGCAACATCATCCTCCTTACTCTGCAATTCATGGTTAATCTTCTCAATGGAGGATTCTTCCATGATGTAAAATGAAGAATAGATATCAAAACAACAATCACAATTAAGCATGCAATAGAAAAAAAATTAAGAAGAATGCAGATACTATTTGTTTTTAAAGTGCTTAAAAAAATTATTGGCTTTCACATATGATCGTTGCTCGGGTGACAAAATCTGCAGAAGAGGGGAAAAGATTGACCTAAAAGTGAAAGCTTTGAGTTGAGTCGATGAAGCTGAATGGTGAGAGAGAAAAGATGCTGTTGGTGCTGACGCTGTCGGTGGAGTAACATTGTGATGGGTACGAAGGAGACGAATAACACAATGAAGATTATTGAGAGCATGAACGAGGGCGTTGAAGAAGAACAATTTTTCTTTTTCATTATGATGTGAAGAAGAACCAGAAGACGAAGAAACAGAGCAATGAGGCAGAGGAACAGGCAAAGATGAACCAATCTTTTAAAATTTAAATTGTTTTTCTTTTTACAAATATCAAAGTGGTGTTTGAGAATTTAAATAGGTCCTTCCCGTTTTTATATTTAATTTTTCGAAAATTTGAAAATACATTTTAAATTTTTAAATTTTTTAAAATTTAGATATATTAAATTAAATGTGACTCCTGTTGTATTAATTTAGTTGATATATTAGATAAATTAAATTCAGAATTAATATGTTCAAATTTTGAAAAGGTCAAAAATTTAAATATATTTTTAAATTCTCAAATACTTAAATGTTTGCAGGTCAAAACTTAATAATCTAAAAAATATAATAAAAATAATAAAAAATAATTTTATACAAAAAAAATTAACATTACCTACTTTTTGGTGCATATTATTTATTGAATATTTAAAATATTTGTTATTTCACCTCAAGCAAATTAGATTTTTTTGTAAATTAAATTGAAGGGACAAACATAATATAATTATTCAGAATAAATTTGACTATTTATAATTTACTCCACAAAATACGCTTTTAAATTAATTGGCATCTAATATTACAATATTATCCTATTTTAATTATCATTTTCAAATTGTCTTTATATAAATCGATGTAAGTTAAAATGATTAAATCGTTTGAGTTAAATTGATTTGTTATATCCTACTAAATCATTCTAAGATAAATTGACTAATAGGAACATACATTTCTATAGTCATTCAGTTTATCTTAAACCTATATATTAAGGCTAAAAAACATAAATAAATTAAGTGTTAGGTTGAATTACAGTTTGTAAATGAGAGTTTGTATAAAATTAATTTTATAAATTTGATTTTGATAAAAAATAAGTTGGTATTAAAGTGATTTATATTTAATCATTTTTATATCAAAATTGATTATAGTAAAATAAATGTTGTTTGACTTATACTATTCAAAATCACTTTTAAATAAAAAATTACTAAAATAGACCTCAACTTAAATAATTTTTTTATATTATCCTATCATTTTAATTTAGATATTTAAATAGATCTTATTAGTTAATTTTATAATAAAATTAATATTTACTTACTAAAATAAAAATAACATATAAAAATAGATAAAATATATTTTTAAATAAAAATAAAACAATATAAATTTTAGATATATATATATATATATATATATAAAAGAATATTTAATCAAATATGTTACATTTTTTAAGTATTAACTAAGAATGTACTTTAGTATTTTTTACATCGTACTCTTATTCTAGTATTTTCAATAATCTTATTCTTAATATTAATTTGGAATCCAACGTTTATGATTTTATTATTATCTATGATTAATTTTTATTTAATTAATTTTTTTTAATAGAAACATAATCTATATTATAAAAAATTATACTAAAACATAGTATATGAGAATTACAATTATAAAAGAGAATACTAAAAATAATAAAAAATTAAATATTTACTTTATAGTAATTGAAACAAATCTAAAAATTTTTTATGATCTTTTTCTATAGTATATTTTTAGTACTCTTTTTTTAGTATGCTATAATTTTTTACTATTATTATTATTTACAGTTAAATTTTTGTTTAATTTACTTTACCTAATAGAATCAATAGATCATATTATAAAAAAATAATAACAAACATAATACACAAAAATCACAATTATAAAAGTGTATAATATCAACCAGATAGTTAAAAAAAATAAAAAAATAAAAAAATAGAGCTCATATAAATAAAAATAACAAGAATTTTATAAATAATATAATAACATACGTAAAGGATAAATTGTAAAAGATAAATAAATGGTTCAATGGCTAAAAGCCCGTTAAAAAAACGAAAAAGCTAAAAATAGTTGCTTTTTATAAACGTTGGTTTTGGTAGCAAAATCACTTATGGATTCATGAAAAAAAAAAATTACCAAACCAAAAGTTAAAGCTTTTAAGAAGTCTAAACGTATTTTTTCTCTTTCATCGAGTTTCCAAACACACCCTAATTCAACTTAAACCAATTTATTAAGAGGTTCAACGTTTATATAAACTAGTCTACTACATCACATAATTATTATTCCACAATCAATATGTTATACCTAACTAATTAAAAAAAGCATTCAAATTATAAAAAATTATTTAATATTTATAAAACTAATCTAATTCGATAAATACTAATAATATGATGAGACTACATATGTATTTGACTAGAACAATAAAAAATCTTTTTATCTAGAATCATTTAATTCGATTATATCCAATTCGGAAAAATATTGAATGCAATTATTTATCTGTATAAGAGAAAATTTAAATTTTTATTTTAATAAATATAAAATAAGTGTTTTGAAAATTTAAATTTTTTTATGTTTTCTATAAAAAGTTTTCATTAGTAACCTCAATATAAGCCCAAAAAAATATCATTTAAGAAGATTATCACTTAAAATTCTAAAAAAATAAAACAGCCAACAGGCCACTAGTATTGTGATTTCTGTACAATATTAGTCAAGAACTATAACCTATCAACTTTGAATTTTTATTTTTATTTTTTTTTTAATTTTCGAGTGTTCTTGATCTACTTTAAAGGAAATTAATGATTAATTTCCTCTGTTGCGAATAAAAGTGAAAAATGGGCCAGTTTATTCCGTCCTGCCAAAAAATCTGTCATTAAATGGGATTTTCGCTCGGCCTCACTTATTTGAATGGTCCAAAAATTCATGTCCGCCTTGTCTAATGGTTCTAATGGTGGCTGGGCTGACGGTCCAAGCCTGTCACAGTGCATGCGTTATATTTTTCCCCTCATTCTTACCTAGAAGAATAAAAAATTATGAAAAAGTTGCTAACAACAAACCAAATAAAACTCGTATATGAATTCATGAACAATAGTCAAAGAAAAAATAGTAGGAAACAAATAAATAAACAAATGAATACACAAATAATCTGGATACATGAACACAAGTGAATAAAGCTATTTCGTTATTAGAGTTTCTTTCCTTTTTTTCGTTCTATTTTTGTTTCTCTCTTCCTTGTCCTTTAATATAAATGTTACGCATTATGGAGAAAGAATATGTACAAATTAAACGTACAAAATATCAAACCAATAAGTCCAAAATTCATACAAATAATTCGTAGGAATCAATTTCAATATACAATATTTACATAAAAATTAACAAGGTCAGAAGAATCATTATCCTGAAAAGGAACATTGTTAGTGAATAACATTATTTCTTTGAATCAATGGTCATTAGAAGAGTTTTTAATTTAAATAAATTTTTAAACAATTAAGGTTCAATCATTTTTGTTTTGAAATAAAGGCAAATTAAATTTTACGCTAAGTATTAAAATTTGAATAAATATCTAATTTGATCTCTTAAATTCAAATTTTGCATCAATTAAATTCTTAATTTTCGTAAATGACCAATAACGTCGCTTAAATTGAGAAACGTAAATTTACGTTCATCCCTGACTGCACTGTTATGTACTGTGTTTGACATTCTAGTTGTACACTAATGTACTCAAATTGGTCTCCAAATTTGTTTTCTAATATCAAATTAGTCCATTTTGAATTATAAAATCCTGACTCCCCCTTCGCCCCCAATTTTCATCATCTCTTCTTAAAATTTAAGATGGTTAGAGTTTTATAATTTAAAATGGACTAATTTGGGTATTAGAAAATAAATCTAGCGATCAATTTGAGCCAGATTCAACTTTTATCAATTGGAATATCAAGCTGGTACTTAACAGTACACATAAGCTCCGTTAAGTCGACAGTTCATTCAGATTTCTCAATTTAAGAAATGTAGTTGGTCATTTACAAAAGTGAGAGTTTTAATTGATATGCGATTTAAATTTTGAGGACCAAATTGGACATTTACTCATTAAAATTTGTTTTGATTTCCTAATGCACATATGAGAGAGGTTGGAGAGAAGTTGGAGAGAGCAGATGGTGTCGAAAAAAGAGTAGACGCGTGCTTGGTTGACAGTGGTATTGGTGACACGTACGTAGCGCAAGTGATACTGGCGACAGAGCTAGAACGTACCAAAGACGAGGAGTGGAGTATGGTAGAGGACACCTTTCTTTACTCTTGTGGGAAAAAGTTTGAGAATGAGAATAAGCTAAGGATTAGTTTTTTTTCCTTCTCTACAGTATTCTTCCATTTAGCAAGTTAAGGGCTAATCTATTACGGATCTAAATTCTATTTAAAGATTTATCGTTGAAGGTTTGATGCATATATATACGTGGAGTACGAGGAGTACGTACTATTTTAAATTACTCTGTTAGGTTTTTCCTAAAACAGAGTTCATGTGCCGTCTAGGTCAATATTTGACTTTTGTCATGACTGGATAATAGAACAGAATAACAGAAATTTTGTTAGAGTCACTTAGCAATTAGTTAGTAACTAGTTAGTGGTAACAGGTGCAGCTTAGTAACTAGTTAGTGGTAACAGGTGCAGCAAGTCACGTGTCTCAACATATGTATATAAACTCTTATCAGTTGTAGCTGCTACACAATAATCACATTCTCATTCTCTCATTCATTCATCTAAGCTTCATCTCTCTCACAACACTCTGAGTTATCGATACCATTTCATGGTATCAGAGCTCTAGGGTTTATGGCAGAAACGTCTCAAGCCATGGCTATTCCACCACACGTAAGTGGAAGCATTGCTGTAAATCAACCAGCAGCAGTGGTGCACAGTTTTTCAATTCCGATTTCAATCAAGTTAGATGAGGAAAACTATTTTTCTTGGAAGGATCAAGCTGAAGCTTCCATCGAAGCTCATGAGCTTGTGGATTTCATCAATGGAGTGAATGTTCTAACACAATTTCGATCTGAAAAAGATAAAACGTGCTTTGAAAAAAATGGTTTTAAGACAGAACTTTCAACATTAGATATTTGTAAGGCATTACCATCACCCACAATTATTTGCTCATTGCCATTGTAGCCTGTAAATTCAGAGAAGTTGCTTCTGTCAGGAGTCATGTGGTGTGTTGCGCCAGAATCCGGGTACCAATTTGGATCATAAACTGTTGCTTGATTTAGAGGAATGTTGCTCGTAGCAATATTAGCATTAGTTCTGCCAGTTGACTGAGTGCTTCCACCTCCACTACTGTTCTGATTATTGTATCTATACCAGCAATCACGAGCACTGTGACCTGCCTTGTCGCACACTTGACAAACTATTCTATCATAATTTCTTCCATAGCTGCCATAGTTTCCTCTTCCTTGTTACGGATTTGCTCGACCAGAGTTCATTCTGCCATTTTCTCATCCTCTTTGCAAGAAACCGCCTCTATTGCTTGAAAAATTCCTATATCCTTCTCTATCACGATAGGTAGATTCAGAATTGTATCTGCATTGTTGAGACGAATGAAATTGTGCAACATTTGCCACCATTGGTTCTGGTTTCTTGAATTTCTCTAACCACTCTTCTTGTGCCATCAGCATTGCTTCCAATGCTCCAATTTGAAGAGGCGTATCTCTGGTGTTGATTGATGTGATAAAGGAGCTATATTCTTTAGAGAGGCCTTCAAGAATGGCTTCAACATGTGCTGATTCACCAATTTGAGCTCCCACTAACACTAATGCATCCACATTTTTCTTTATTTCTAACAAGTTAATTTGCCATTATACCTTCTTTCTTTGTGTTACTGAGCTTTGCTCTCAATTGCCTGACCTTGGCTTTCATTTGTGCAGCGAAAAAGCCCTGAAGTCTCTGCTAGATCTGATGAGAGGTTGTACATCCTACCATTCTTGCTGCAAATGATGGAGTCTTTGAGGCTAGGAGCCAGGTTTTCAATAAATAATCTTGCCTCTTCCAGATCTTGAATTCTGCAGTTACTATACCATTTCATGTCAATTCCTTTCTTTATTTCTTTTTTTTACTCTCTTCTTTATTCCTTTCCTTTAATTCGCCATGAGAGTTCTTTCATGGAACTGTCGGGGTTTGAGGAGACCCTTGACTAGCCATAACCTTAAAGGGATGTATCGATCCCTCTCCCCCGAGATTGTGTTTATATATGAAATAAAAAACCAATCTCATCTGGTAAAAAGTAAGTTGAGTTCTTGTCATTTTACGGATTAGAGGATTGTTAGTCTGACAGGTACAGCTGGTGAATTTGGCTTTAGCATGGAAGGAGGGCACAGCAGTTGAGATTCTTGTTAAAAAAGAGTTTTTCATAGCTACCAAGAAAATTGATCTTGCTTTGAACTATTCTTAGGGGCTGATTGGAGTACATTTAAATAGCTTGGATGGGATTTGGTCTACCCAATACATAGAACGTTCCTCTTTTGTACATTTTTTTAAAAGATTGTCATTATAGGTGATTTAATGCTATAGTGAGTCTCAATGAGAAGGAATGAGGGGGGTTAAAATCAATTTCATCTATTTCTGAATTTGTGAATTTTATTGATGGTGGTGGACTGAAGGACTTGGGTATGATTGGGAGAAGGTTCACCTGGACTAATAAGTGAGGAGGGCAGGACCAGATCAGGGAGCAGCTTGACCGTGCACTTGCATACGGTGAGTGGATGCATCATTTTTCATCAGCATCGCTGTCTCGTCTCGCAGAAAACGGTTCAGATTATGTGCCTATCCTCCTTAATACAAATCCGGCCATAGAAAAATCTAAATGGTGGTTTAAGTTTCAAGAGAGGTGGTGTGGTTCAGAAGAAACATGAATAATTTTCACTGAACCTTGGAAGGAATGGGTGGATTGCTCAGTAATGTTTGTTTTGGCTAAAAAATTTAAGCATTATAGGCACCATATTGTTCAATGGCAGTGACAAAATAAATTTAATTCGAAGAAGAACATTGATGAACTCACATCTCAACTTGAAATCTTTAAGGAGGAGGGTATTACAAGGGGAGAATAGATTGAAGACTTGAAAAATAAACTTAAAGATGCATACTTTAGGGGAAAAAGCTATTGGAAGGAGAAATCTCGTGTAAAGTGGCTAAAAGAAGGAGATAGAAATACAAGTTTCTTTCACCAATCATTCCAATCTAGAATCTGGAGAAATAAAATTTAAAAACTAGAAAAGAATGATGGTACGCATGCTACCACCCGTGAGAAAATTGCACAAGTAGCTGAAACATACTTCAAGGATATCTTCACATCGATTGACCAAGCTAATCTGACACATGCATTCGAAGATTTTGAAACCAAAGTTTCAACAACCATGAACATAAAATTAATTAGACCGGTCCATTTTAATGAGGTAAAACATGCGGTCTTTAGTGTTCACCCCTAGAGCGCCCCTGTTGATGATGGATTTGAGGCTAAATTCTTTCAATTCTATTGAAGATTAGTAGGGAAGGATATTTTTAAGGCTGTCCGCAGTTTCTTTGTCAGTGGTAGACTACTCAAGAGCTTCAACTATACACAAATCTGTCTCATTCTTAAAATTCCTGATGCAAAGAATATGACACAAGTTAGACCCATCAAACTTTCTTCAGTTGTGTATAAGATTATTTCTAATGTACTAGTCTATCGACTACAGAAATTTGTGACTTTGCTGATCAGCCCTAATCAGAGTGTCTTCATTAAGGGTAGATTGATTTCTGATAATGTCCTAATTGCTTATGAATGTATGCACTATCTAAAGACAAAGAAGAAAGGCCTATCGATTGAAATGGCTGTTAAATTGGATATGAGCAAAGCCTATGATCATGTTGAGTGGCATTTCTTTTGGTTCATTTTGGAGAAACTGGGATTTGAATCTAAGTGGATTGGTTAGATATAGGAGGTGGTGACTATAGTTTCTTAATCTGTCGTTGTTGAAGGTCAACCTTTTTGTTTTTTTTTTAAACTAAATAGAGGTATCCATCAAGAAGACCCTCTATCTCCCTACTTTTTTCTTTTTTGTGCAGAAGGATTATCCTTTTTTCTAAATAAGGCAGAGCAAAATGGTCTCATTGAAGGTATTCAGATCAACTGAAGATGTCCTACTGTTAATCATTTATTATTTATGGATGACTCAATCCTTTTTTGCAAAGCATCAGAAAATAGTTGTGAAAACATTCTCAGTCTTCTTCAGTCATACGAGGGATTCAGTGGCCAAAAAGTTAGTTTGCATAAATCAGCTCTATTTTTTAGTAATAATACTCCTCCTGCTGCTCAATTACTACTGGCTCGGAAATTGAAAATTGCTCATATTGGTGAATAGGATAAATATTTGGATCTTCCATCTATAGTCCAAAAGTAAAAAAGGTCACCTTCAGAGAAATCAAGAACAAGGTGAGAAAGCAAGTTCAAGGATGAAAAAGGAAACTTCTCTCCTCTACAGGCAAGTATGTTCTAATCAAACCTGTTAGGGAGGCTATCCCAATTTATTCATTATGATTTTTTTTATCTTCCTAACACTTTAATTAGGAAGATTCACAACATACTCTCCAAATTTTGATGGTCAAAAAAGGTACAGAGTGAAAAATAGCATGGGTTAGTTGGGATATTATGACAAGACTGAAATCGAAAGGTGGACTAGGTTTTAAGGACCTATGGAGTCAGAATTTAGTGCTATTAGTAAAATAATATTGGAAAGTTGTCTCTCAACCACAATCACTCCTATTTAGACTCTTCAAAGGTAAATATTTTCGATACAGTTCTATAATGAATACAGTACCTTCGTGGGGGGTGGCGTAGCATATTGGAAGGGTGTAAGGTTGTTGAAAAGGGGTTGGTTTGGCAAGTTGGTAATGGTCCAGTATCCGAATCTTCAGAGATCTTTGACTTGCTCCTCCACATCCTTGTGTTGTCTCTCCATCTAAAACTTTCAATCTGTAAAATCAACCACTGTTGATGGTCAATGACTTAATACTTTCTAATGGTCTGTGGAATCAAACTCTAATTTCTGAGGACACTAGTCAGCGTGTGCTAGCAACAACAATTGGGAGTAGAGAAGATAAAATTTATTGAGTCCGTTAATAAAAGTGGATTGTATGAAGTGAGTATTGGGTACCGTGTGTCTTATGGGTTCTCGCATCCTCCCATTGAATTTTGTCCAGAGATTATGAGACAACGAAATTTGTGGCGAGAACTGTGGAAGTTGAAAATCCCAACGAAGATTAAGATTTTTCTCTGTAGGGGCTTCTATAAAAAACTTCCAGTGCTACAAAAGTTTCATCATCACATCTCATTGATTCAACTTACCTGCCAAAGATGCTTACAATTCCCAAAAACAATCAATCAGTGTATTTTCCAGTGTGAAAAATCAAAGGATATTTGGTCAAAATGGGTTTACCAGCTGCTAGAAGGGGCACCGAAGACTCTGATTTCTATGTTAAGTGGAACTCGAGAATAGAGGTCTTGCGTACCCAAACCAATAGCACCTCTCAAAGGATGATGATGGTGATTTTGAGCTCGTCTTTATAGAAGGTAGGAACAAATTCATCTTTAATAATGTATCAACTAGTGTGGAAGAGATAATAGCGTCAACTTTAAAGTTGCGAAAGGAGCTTCAACAAATTCAAAATTTCTAATTGATGAGCATTTTACTTTTTTTATTTTTTTATTAAATTATTATATGATGTTATATCTATAGTAGAACATTAGAAGTCCTCTTTTTTTTTTTTGCTTGTCCTATATATAAACACCTATATGTCTTTTACATTTTATGTCAAGTAAACTAACTATTTGACTAATCTAATTTGTTTTTGAAATTAGGGAAATTTTTTTATTCAAAAGTGGTATGATTAGGTTGTGTTGGTAAATAGAAAAAAAACTAAAAGATAAACAGATGAGTGCCTGCCAGACTTGTCCGCACGGTGCCTATGCCCAAGCTTACGGAACAAGCAATGTAAGTTAGGTAAACAATTATTGTTGGCGGTCAAAAAAATCTAGTCCAACCCACCTTATTAGCGAGTTAAACAGACCAACCCAACTAGTTTACCACTCCTAATGGCAAACACTCTATTTGTAGAGCATTGTTTCTTTTGAAAGATTGTATTAATCATTAAAGGTATAATCATGCATTTATGTTTAGTCGCTATTTTTTTAACTTAGCAACCGAATTAACAACGAAAGTAAAAAAAACATTTTAAAGTATGTTGGTGGCTAAATCGGTTGCTATTTTTAATTTAGCGACAAATATAAAAAACAAGCTTAATGGTAGTTAGGTTCTAAATCGGTCGCTAAGAAGTTGGTCGCTAAATCGGTTGCTAACTGTTAAGAGAGCGACCGATTTAGCGACCAACTATAAAATGTTGGTTTTAAAGCATTTGGTCGCTAAATTAGTTGTTATTTTATAATCTAGCGACCGAATAACAATTGACTTAAAAAAATGTTAATAAAATAGTCGGTCGCTAAGGTATCTGTCACTAAATCGGTTGCTAAGGGTTAATATAGCGACTAATTTTAGCAACCGTAAGAACCGGAGTTTTTCACGTAAAACCGTTTTAATAAAAATAATAATTTTAGTGTCCGTAATAGATTCAAAATTTAAAAGTTTTAATTTGAAAATATAAAGGTGAAATTTTATTTCAATGAATTTTTCTGAGTTGGAAAATGTATATTTTTTGAAAAATTTTTTGTAAAAATGAATACTAGCGCTTAAGCTGGCAATATCGGCTCTAACCTGTCAAGTACTGCGTATTTTGGAAAATTGATTTATTGTTTTGAAAGGACAAAAAAATAATTTAGAATTGAAAACTGAGCACTAATCTTAAAGGCTTTGGCCTAAAGTGAGCAAAACGAACCTAAAACGCTAACGAGTTGGATCGGGCCCAACATATATATGGTCTATTAATGAGCAATCAGCTCATTTTTCACCCCCACATGAGAAAGAGCTCGGATTGAGAGAGGAGAAGTGAGGGTTGGTGACATTATTCATCATCATCTTCCGGGACCCATAACTTGAGCTACGGCACTCCGATTGAGGAGCCGTTTGTGACCACGCAAAACTCTCGTTGAGATCTTCATTTCTATCTAAGAAAATATGGTAAAAAAATTGTGTCTCAAGCTCCAATTTCCAGCCCTTGAATTCTGCATTTTTGGAGTTATAATTTTGAGTAGATTTTATGGTTTTCCTTGTTTAGGTGATCTCTAGTAGTGGGTAATTGTTAGATTTTATCCCTAATCTCGTTGGGTAAAGTAAGGTTTCACTAAACTCTTGTGTTTAGTTGTTTTGTGTATCTTAGATTTTGATTTTGATATATATGATGTTAGTTTGAGTTTTGGTGGCTTGTTGGTGAGTTGAAAGCTTGTTGGACTCCAATTTTTGTGCGGTGTGCATTTTGGGGAGTGGCCAAGGTATGGTTTCGGTCTCCTCTATGTAATATGTAATATCGCTTGACACTTAGGCTAGTTGACCTTAAGATAGGTTCAAAGATGTGATCGTATGATTAATTGTATATAAATGTATGCTTAATGAAGGTCTGGATGTAGGATGAATGGGTTTGAATGTGATGATATACATATTGTTAGATGATGATTATTGATGAGTTGTGTTGATAGGTATTGAGATTTGAAGATGGATGTTGATAATGATTTTGATTGTTGGTTATTGTGGTTGATGATGATTGTTGAGAATTATTGGTGTTGATGAGTTTTATGATAGATTTGGTTAATGTTAGATATTGTTTGGTAATGATTACTGGAATTGATGATGATTTATTTTGGTTGTTGAGGTTGTTGTTGGTTGATGATGATTATGAGTGCAAATTTATGATTGAATTGGAATTTATGGATTGGTAGTCAGATATGGTGTAATGGTTGAGTAATTTAGGTGTGAAATTGAGGAGAATGATATGAAATGGTAAGATGTTGGGTGTGGTAGTGTTTTATGATGATTGAGCAGGTTTTGGTTTGGTTTTGAATTGAGAGTTGGTTAAAATTGAGGTTTTGAGGTTTTTGGTAAAAACGGATTTTTGGTGAACTTTGACGGATCATAACTTGAGCCTCAGTTTTCAAAATTTATTGGAATTTGCTTTACATTAAAGTTCATGAAAAAATCTTTAAATGAATATAAAGTTTGTATGAAATGGATTCTTGTAGAGGAAGTTATGATCATTCAAAGTTTGGTGTCAAAATCTGAAATTCTGTGCATGCTGCAGAATTTGTGATTTCTGGTTTGTGTGCGCACGCACAGCCCTATGAGTTTTTGAACCTGTGCGCATGCACAGTCCTGTGCGCATGCACGCACAGGGGAAGACTTGCTGTTGAGAGCGCTAGCACACCCTGTGCGCGCACACAACCAACGAAGTTTTGCAACCTGTGCGCAGGCACACGTTCGAAGGTGCACTCTGTTGAGGGCGTTCGCACGCCTTGTGCGGATAAACAGAGTTGAAATTTTACTACCTGTCTGTACGCACATCTCTATGAATACACACACATTTGAAAACTTTCTTGGGCGTGCGCGCGCACACCCTTGTTCGTACACACATGCCCTATTTTTCAACCAAAATCTTGTTTTTAACTGTTTCACCTTTCCAACAAGCTTGTAAACTTCTGTGACACCTATTTAATACTCTTTGGCTTATTTTCGGGTACAAAAACAATGGAAACGTCCTAGGAGATTTAATTTGGGTTTTACTTTGAAAAGTTAGATACGAATGTTTAGGTTTCTGATGTATTGATGATGAGTTTGGTTGAGAGAGAAGGAAGAGTAGTGAACTTGGTGATTACTGACAACGAATTGAGAAACTGATGAATTGATGAGTTCGGAATAGAAAATTATGAATTGGCGAGGGTTGTGATAAGTTGAGAACTTGGAAAGGAATAATGAGGAAATTGTTGGATCATATAAGAGTGTGCGGAGCCTATATCTCTAGCGTAGCAGATTTTTTTGCTGCATGAGAAGTTGTTGTTGAGAGTGTGCAAAGCCTATATCTCCGACGTAACAGATTTTTTTGCTGCATGAATAGTTGTTGTTGTCTCCATCTCTGCTGCATGAAGTGTGCGAGGCCTATATCCCTGACGTAGTAGACTCCCTAGTGCATGAGTGTGTAGGGAACTATATCTCTGGCATGGCAGAAAAGGCTACATTCGGAAGGATGTTTCGGGTTGGCATTTACGGACCGACAAATGATATCACAAGCCAATAGGACAAGCATTCATCATATGCATCTCTTATATGCTTGTTTGCTTTGATTACTTGAGTTTGCCTAATTGTATAATTTGCCTACTTGCTTCTTGAATTAATTGTGATATATGAATATTACCTGTGTTTTACTTGATTGCATTATTTGTGACTGTCTAGTGTTGAGGAGGTTAGGTAGACGGTGGCGATGGGATCGCACGGAGGGTAGGTTGGTGAAGGCTGTGGGACAGCGGTGACTAGTTTTAGTTAGAAATCCCCTAAGATTAAATACCTTGTCTATTATTTACGGTTTAAGTTATTTATTTTGTTAAGCTTGACTATCTGTTTGGTATGAAGTTCTAGGATTGCCTCTAGCATCCCGGGGTCTTACATCTTACATTACTGGATACCGTTACCATACTGAGAACCCCGGTTCTCATTCTATACGTTGTTGTTATTTTTTAGATGCAGGTCGCAACCCACCTCGAGTTGCTTGATGATAGCAGAGCGAAGGATCTTATTATATTTTGTTGTTAGTAGGGTTGTTTTGAATTGTACTCTCACTTTTGTATTTATTTTTGCCTTAGAGGCTTACTTTGAGAGTGATATTCTATATAAGCCGTTTACTTTCAAAACTCTGTATGTCAGTATTTAACTATTCGGCCCAAACTCCGCGGGCTGTGGCTAGTATTTTATGATTATTATACTCTTATATAATTATATATATCTTGTTACTTGATGAGCGGATAATTTGTATACTTTTTGGCATTGTTTTTAGTATGTTTTTAGTATGATCTAGTTAGTTTTTAGTATATTTTTATTAGTTTTTAGTTAAAATTCACTTTTCTGGACTTTACTATGATTTTGTGTGTTTTTCTGTGATTTCAGGTATTTTCTGGCTGAAATTGAGGGACCTGAGCAAAAATCTGATTCAGAGACCAAAAAGGACTGCAGATGCTGTTGGATTCTGACCTCCCTACACTCGAAGTGGATTTTCTGGAGCTACAGAAGCCCAATTGGCGCGCTCTAAACGGCGTTGGAAAGTAGACATCCTGGGCTTTCCAGCAATATATGATAGTCCATACTTTGCCCAAGATTTGATGGCCCAAACCGGCGTTCAAAGTCACCCTCAGAAATCCCAGCGTTAAACGCTGGAACTGGCACCCAAATGGGAGTTAAACGCCCAAACTGGCACTAAAGCTGGCGTTTAACTCCAAGAAGAGTCTCTGCACGAAAAATGCTTCATTGCTCAGCCCAAGCACACACCAAGTGGGCCCGGAAGAGGATTTTTATGTCATTTACTCATTTCTGTACACCTTAGGCTACTAGTTTTCTATAAGTAGGACCTTTGACTATTGTATTAAAAATCTTTTGATCACTTTAGATCTCTAGATCATCTTTGGACATTTTAGTTCTTAGATCATTGGGAGGCTGGCCATTCAGCCATGCCTAGACCTTATGCTTATGTATTTTCAACGGTGGAGTTTCTACACACCATAGATTAAGGTGTGGAGCTCTGCTGTACCTCGAGTATTAATGCAATTACTATTGTTCTTCCATTCAATTCCGCTTGTTCTTGTTCTAAGATATCACTTGTTCTTCAACTTGATGAATGTGATGATCCGTGACACTCATCATCATTCTCACCCATGAACAAGGTGACTGACAACCATTCTTGTTCTACAAGCGATCAAGGCTCTAGTGAATATCTCTTGGATTCCTGATTGCACGATGCATGGTTGATCGCCTGACAACTGAGTGCTCGTCTGACAAACGAGCCAACCATTCCGTGAGATCAGAGTCTTCGTGGTATAGGCGAGAACTGATGGCAGCATTCAAGAGAATCCGGAAGGTCTAACCTTGTCTGTGGTGTTCTGAGTAGGATTCAATGACTGAATGACTGTGACGTGCTTCAAACTCCTGAAGGCGGGGCGTTAGTGACAGACGCAAAAGAATCACTGGATTCTATTCCGGCCTGATTGAGAACCGACAGATGAATTCCGCTATGCTGTGACAGAGCATATGCAATCACTTTCACTGAGAGGATGGGAGGTAGCCACTGACAACGGTGAAACCCTTGCTTAAGCTTGCCATGGAAGGGAGTAAGAAGGATTGGATGAAGACAGTAGGAAAGCAGAGAGACGGAAGGGAAGGCATCTTCATGCGCTTATCTGAAGTTCCTACCAATGAATTACATAAGTATCACTATCTTTATCTTTGTGTTATTTTCGTTCATCACCATTACCATTTGAGTTTGCCTGACTAAGATTTACAAGATGACCATAGCTTGCTTCAATACTAACAATCTCCGTGGGATCAACCCTTACTCGCGTAAGGTTTATTACTTGGACGACCCAGTGCACTTGCTGGTTAGTTGTGCGAAGTTGTGTAATGCCATGGTATTGAGCCACCAAGTTTTTGGGGTTCATGACCGGGGATTATGAGAGTTGTGAAAAAGTATTGTTCACAATTTCGCGCACCAAGTTTTTGGCGCCGTTGCCGGGGATTGTTCAAGTTTTGAGCAAGCTTTTGGTAACATCAGTGCCAAGATCCGGCAACAACACCAAGTTTTTGGCGTTATTGCCAGGGATTGTTCAAGTTTGGACAACTGACGGTTCATCTTGTTGCTTAGATTAGGTATTTATTTTTTTCGAAATTCTTGAAGATGATATCTAGAGTTTCATGATGATTTGTTGAAATCTGGCTGGCTGAGAAGCCATGTCTAATCTCATTGGACCGAGGTTTCAACTTATCACCACAAGAGCTTGTTGATTTTTATCAATCTTGCTTTTGGAGCAATGATCTGCTAAGGCTTGGCTGGCCTCTGGCCATGTCTAGTGTTTTGGACCGGAGCTTTCTTTGAAAGCTTGGCTGGCTGTGAAGCCATGTCTAATTCCTGGACCGGAGTCTTAGACTAGCATTGCACTGATTCCTGGAATTCTCATTAAGAATTTTGATACCTTTTTCCACTTGATTTTCGAAAAACACAAAAAAATTAAAAAAAATCATAAAATCCAAAAATATTTCTTGTTTGAGTCTAGTGTCTCATCATAAGTTTGGTGTCAATTGCATGTATTCATTCATGTATCTTAGTGATCTTCAAGATGTTCTTGATGATTTACTTGCTCTGATCTTTGAATTCAATTGATTTGATTGTTTTGTGTGTCTCATATGCATTTTCATTTTGTTAGTGTCAGTAGTTTACAAACTGCTAAGTTTGGTGTCTTGCATGCATTGTTATTTGATTCTTGTTGCATTTTGGTTTGTCTTTATTATTAAAAATCCAAAAATATTTTTAATTTGTGTCTTTTCAAGTCAATAATACAGAGAATTGAAGATTTAGAACATACAGCAGAGGAATTGCACAGAAAAAGCTGGGCGTTCAAAACGCCCAGTGAAGAAGGACAGACTGGCGTTTAAACGCCAGCCAGGGTACCTGGTTGGGCGTTTAACGCCAGAATGTGCACCATTCTGGGCGTTTAACGCCAGGATGGCTAGAAGGGAAGATTTTGTTTTCAAATCAAATTTTTTTCAAGTTTTCAAAATCTTTTCAAAATCAAATCTTTTTCAAATCAATTTTCCAATCAAATCTTTTTCAAAATCAATTTCTTTCTATTTTTAAAGATACTTACTATCAATTAATGATTTGATTCAACATTTCAAGTATATTACCTTCTCTGTTGAGAAAGGTTTAATGTTTGAATCATATCTTTTCTTGTTAGTCAAGTTTTAATTTTCAAATCAAATCTTTTTAAAATGTTTTTCAAATCATATCTTCTCAATCACATTTTTTTAAATCAATCATATCTTCTTAACCACATCTTTTTCAAAATAGTTTTCAATCAAATCTTTTTGATTTCTAATTTCAAAATCTTTTTCAAAAATCACTTGATTTCTTTTCTATTTTCATTTTCGAAAATTAAGTAATGTTTTTCAAAAATGTTTTCAAAATTTTTCACTTAATTTTCGAAAATTACTTCCCTCCTTCTCACATCCTTCTATTTATGAACTAACACTATCCCTTAATGCAAAATTCGAACTTCATCCCCTTTGTTAAGTTCGAATTTTCTACTTCTGTCTTCTACTCTTCTTTTCCTCTGACACCTAAAGGAATCTCTATACTGTGACATAGAGGATTCCACATTTTCTTGTTCTCTTCTCTTTCTTATGAGCAGGAGCAAAGACAAAGGCATTCTTGTTGAGGCTGACCCTGAACCTGAAAGGACCTTGAAGAGAAAGCTAAGAGAAGCCAAAGCACAACTCTCTTTAGAGAACCTGAACGAATTCTTCAAGGAAGAAGAACTCATGGCAGCCGAAAACAACAACAATGCCAACAATGCAAGGAAGGTGCTGGGTGACTTTACTGCACCTACTCCCGACTTCTATGGGAGAAGCATCTCTATCCCTGCCATTGGAGCAAACAACTTTGAGCTTAAGCCTCAATTAGTTTCTCTAATGCAACAGAATTGCAAGTTCCATGGACTTCCATTGGAAGATCCTCATCAGTTTTTAGCTGAATTCTTGCAAATCTGTGACACTGTTAAGACTAATGGGGTTGACCCTGAGGTCTACAGACTTATGCTATTCCCTTTTGCTGTAAGAGACAGAGCTAGAACATGGTTGGATTCTCAACCTAAAGAAAGCCTGGACTCTTGGGAAAAGCTAGTCAATGCCTTCTTGGCAAAGTTCTTTCCACCTCAAAAATTGAGTAAGCTTAGAGTGGAAGTCCAAACCTTCAGACAGAAGGAATGAGAATCCCTCTATGAAGCTTGGGAAAGATACAAACAATTGATCAGAAAGTGTCCCACTGATATGCTTTCTGAATGGAGCATCATAGGTATTTTCTATGATGGTCTCTCTGAACTGTCCAAGATGTCTTTGGATAGCTCTTCTGGAGGATCTCTTCATCTGAAGAAGACGCCTACTGAAGCTCAAGAACTGATTGAAATGGTTGCAAATAACCAATTCATGTACACTTCTGAAAGAAATCCTGTGAACAATGGGACTAGTCAGAAGAAAGGAGTTCTTGAGATTGACACTCTGAATGCCATATTGGCTCAGAACAAAATATTGACTCAACAAGTCAATATGATTTCTCAAAGTCTGTCTGGAATGCAAAATGCACCAAGCAGACTAAGGAAGCTTCATCTGAGGAAGAAGCCTATGATCCTGAGAACCCTTCAATAGAAGAGGTGAATTACATGGGAGAACCCTATGGAAACACCTACAATCCTTCATGGAGGAATCATCCAAATCTTTCATGGAAGGATCAACAGAGACCTCAACAAGGTTTCAATAACAATAATGGTGGAAGAAACAGGTTTAGCAATAGCAAACCTTTTCCATCATCTTCTCAGCAACAGACAGAGAGCTCTAAGCAGAATACCTCTGACTTAGCAACCATGGTCTCTGATCTGATCAAAACCACTCAAAGTTTCATGACTGAAACTAGGTCCTCCATTAGGAATCTGGAAGGACAAGTGGGTCAGCTGAGCAAGAAAATTACTGAACTCCCTCCAAGTACTCTTCCAAGCAATACAGAAGAAAATCCAAAAGGAGAGTGCAAAGCCATCAACATGGCCGAATTCTGGGAGGAAGAAGAGGCAGTGAACGCCACTGAGGAAGACCTCACTGGACGTCCACTGGCCTCCAATGAGTTCCCCAATGAGGAACCATGGGAATCTGAGGCTCAAACTGAGACCATAGAGATTTCATTGGACTTACTCCTGCCATTCATGAGCTCTGATGAGTATTCTTCCTCTGAAGAGGATGAGTATGTCACTGAAGAGCAAGTTGCTAAATACCTTGGAGCAATCATGAAGCTAAATGACAAGTTATTTGGAAATGAGACTTGGGAGGATGAATCCCCTTTGCTCACCAAAGAACTGAATGACTTGTCTAGGCAGAAACTACCTCAAAAGAGGCAGGATCCTGGGAAGTTTTCTATACCTTGTACCATAGGCACCATGACCTTCAAGAAGGCCTTGTGTGACTTAGGGTCAAGTGTAAACCTCATGACCCTCTCTGTAATGGAGAAATTAGGGATCTTTGAGGTGCAAGCTGCAAAAATCTCACTAGAGATGGCAGACAACTCAAGAAAACAAGCCTATGGACTTGTAGAGGATGTTCTGGTCAAAGTTGAAGACCATTACATCCCTACTGATTTCATAGTCCTAGAGACTGGGAAGTGCATGGATGAATCCATCATCCTTGGCAGACCCTTCCTAGCCACAGCAAAGGCTGTGATTGATGTTGATAGAGGAGAGTTGATCATTCAAGTGAATGAAGAATCCTTGGTGTTTAAGGCTCAAGGATATCCCTCTGTCATCATGGAGAGGAAGCATGAAGAGCTTCTCTCAAAACAGAGCCAAACAGAGCCCCCACAGTCAAACTCTAAGTTTGGTGTTGGGAGGCCACAACCAAACTCTAAGTTTGGTGTTGAACCCCCACATTCAAACTCTAAGTTTGGTGTTGGGAGGTTCCAACACGGTTCTGAGCATTTCTGAGGCTCCATGAGAGTCCTCTGTCAAGCTAATGACAATAAAGAAGCGCTTGTTGGGAGGCAACCCAATGTTTTATAATTAATTATTTTCTTTTGTTATTTTATCTCTTTTGTAGGTTGATGATCATAAAAAGTCACAAAATCCATGAAAAAAGCAAAAACAGAATGAAAAACAGGAAGAAAAATAGCACACCCTGGAGGACGCACCCACTGGCATTTAAATGCCAGTGAGGTTAGCTGGTGGGCGTTTAACGCCCAGTCTGGCACCATTCTGGGCGTTTAACGCCAGAAAGGGGCACCAGACTGGCGTTAAACGCCAGAAAGGGGCAAGATGCTGGCGTTAAACGCCAGAAATGGGCACCAGCCCGGCGTTTAACGCCAGAAATGGCACAGAACGTGATTTTGAATGCCATTTGGTGCAGGGATGACTTTTCCTTGACACCTCAGGATCTGTGGACCCCACAGGATCCCCACCTACCCTACCACTCTCTCTCTTCTTCACCAATCACCTCAACACCTCTTCCCCAAAAACCCCTCACCTATCAAATCCCATCTTTCTCTTCACCACTCACATCCATCCTTCATAAACCCCCACCTACCCCACCATTCAAATTCAAACCACTTTACCACCCAAACCCACCCTCAAATGGCCGAACATCTCTCTCCCCCTCTCCTATATAAACCCTCCTTCACTCCTTCATTTTCACACACCTTAAACACTACTTCTTCTCCCTTTTGGCCGAACACAAAGCCCTCTCCATCTCCTCCATTTCTTCTTCTTCTACTCTCTTCTTTCTTCTTTTGCTCGAGGACGAGCAAACATTTTACGTTTGGTGTGGTAAAAGCATTGCTTTTAGTTTTTCCATAACCATTTATGGCATCCAAGGCCGGAGAAACCTCTAGAAAGAGGAAAGGGAAGGCAAAAGCTTCCACCTCCGAGTCATGGGAGATGGAGAGATTCATCTCAAGGGTGCATCAAGACCATTTCTATGAAGTTGTGGCCTTGAAGAAGGTGATCCCCGAGGTCCCTTTTTCACTCAAAAAGGGTGAATATCCGGAGATCCGACATGAGATCCGAAGAAGAGGTTGGGAAGTTCTTACCAACCCCATTCAACAAGTCGGAATCTTGATGGTTCAAGAGTTCTATGCCAATGCATGGATCACCAAGAACCATGACCAAAGTGTGAACCCGAATCCAAAGAATTATCTTACTATGGTTCGGGGGAAATACTTGGATTTTAGTCCGGAAAGTGTGAGGGTGGCGTTCAACTTGCCTATGTTGCAAGGAGATGAACATCCTTACACTAGAAGGGTCAACTTTGATCAAAGGTTGGACCAAGTCCTCACAGTCATATGTGAAGAGGGCGCCCAATGGAAGAGAGATTCAAGAGGAAAGCCGGTTCAATTAAGAAGGCATGACCTCAAGCCCGTGGCTAGAGGATGGTTAGAGTTCATACAACGCTCAATCATTCCCACTAGCAACCGGTCCGAAGTTACCATAGACCGGGCTATCATGATCCATAGCATCATGATTGGAGAAGAAATAGAGGTTCATGAGGTTATAGCCCAAGAACTCTATAAGGTGGCGGACAAGTCCTCTACCTTGGCAAGGTTAGCCTTTTCTCATCTCATTTGTCACCTCTGTTATTCAATGGGAGTTGACATAGAGGGAGACACCCCCATTGAGGAGGACAAGCCCATCACTAAGAAGAGGATGGAGCACACAAGAGATCCCACTCATCATGAGATCCCTGAGATTCCTCAAGGGATGCACTTTCCTCCACAAGACTATTGGGAGCAATTGAACACCTCCCTAGGAGAATTGAGTTCCAACATGGGACAACTAAGGGTGGAGCATCAAGAACACTCCATCATCCTTCATGAGATTAGAGAAGATCAAAGAATCATGAGGGAGGAGCAACAAAGACAAGGAAGAGATATTGAGGAGCTCAAGCACTCCATAGGATCTTCAAGAGCAAGGAAGAGCCGCCATCACTAAGGTGGACCCGTTCCTTGATTTCCTTGTTCTTTATTCTTCTGTTTTTTTCGAATTTTATGCTTATGTTTATCCATGTTTGTGTCTTGTGATCATTAGTGTCTTAGTGTCTATGCCTTAAAGTTATGAATGTCCTATGAGTCCATCACCTTTCTTAAATAAAAATGTGCTTAATTGATAAAAGAAAGAATTGCATGAATTTTGAATTTTATAACAGTTAATTATTTTGATGTGGTGGCAATATTTTTGTTCTCTGAATGTATGCTTAAACAGTGCATATGTATCTTGAATTTGTGGTTCATGAATGTTGGCTCTTGAAAGAATGATGAAAAAGGAGACATGATACTGAGGATCTGAAAAATCATAAAAATGATTCTTGAAGCAAGAAAAAGCATTTCTATTCAAAAAAAAAAAGATTTTCGAAAAAAAAAGAGAAAAAGAAAACGAAAAAAAAATAGAAAGAAATAAAGAGTTGTGATCCAAGGCAAATAAGAGTGTGCTTAAGAACCCTGGACACCTCTAATTGGGGACTTTAGCAAAGCTGAGTCACAATCTGAAAAGGTTCACCCAATTATGTGTCTGTGGCATGTATGTATCCGGTGGTAATACTGGAAGACAGAGTGCTTTGGGCCACAGCCAAGACTCAATAAGTAGCTTTGTTCAAGAATCATCATACTTTACTAGGAGAATCATTAACACTATCTGGACTCTGAGTTCCTAAAGAAGCCAACCATTCTGAATTTCAAAGGATAGAGTGAGATGCCAAAACTATTCAGAGGCAAAAAGTTAAAAGCCCCGCTCATCTAATTAATACTGATCTTCACAGATGTTTTTGGAATTCATTGCATATTCTCTTCTTTTTATCTTATTTGATTTTCAGTTGCTTGGGGACAAGCAACAATTTAAGTTTGGTGTTGTGATGAGCGGATAATTTGTATACTTTTTGGCATTGTTTTTAGTATGTTTTTAGTATGATCTAGTTAGTTTTTAGTATATTTTTATTAGTTTTTAGTTAAAATTCACTTTTCTGGACTTTACTATGAATTTGTGTGTTTTTCTGTGATTTCAGGTATTTTCTGGCTGAAATTGAGGGACCTGAGCAAAAATCTGATTCAGAGACCAAAAAGGACTGCAGATGCTGTTGGATTCTGACCTCCCTACACTCGAAGTGGATTTTCTGGAGCTACAGAAGCCCAATTGGCGCGCTCTAAACGGCGTTGGAAAGTAGACATCCTGGGCTTTCCAGCAATATATGATAGTCCATACTTTGCCCAAGATTTGATGGCCCAAACCGGCGTTCAAAGTCACCCTCAGAAATCCCAGCGTTAAACGCTGGAACTGGCACCCAAATGGGAGTTAAACGCCCAAACTGGCACTAAAGCTGGCGTTTAACTCCAAGAAGAGTCTCTGCATGAAAAATGCTTCATTGCTCAGCCCAAGCACACACCAAGTGGGCCCGGAAGAGGATTTTTATGTCATTTACTCATTTCTGTACACCTTAGGCTACTAGTTTTCTATAAGTAGGACCTTTGACTATTGTATTAAAAATCTTTTGATCACTTTAGATCTCTAGATCATCTTTGGACATTTTAGTTCTTAGATCATTGGGAGGCTGGCCATTCGGCCATGCCTAGACCTTATGCTTATGTATTTTCAACGGTGGAGTTTCTACACACCATAGATTAAAGTGTGGAGCTCTGCTGTACCTCGAGTATTAATGCAATTATTATTGTTCTTCCATTCAATTCCGCTTGTTCTTGTTCTAAGATATCACTTGTTCTTCAACTTGATGAATGTGATGATCCGTGACACTCATCATCATTCTCACCCATGAACAAGGTGACTGACAACCATTCTTGTTCTACAAGCGATCAAGGCTCTAGTGAATATCTCTTGGATTCCTGATTGCACGATGCATGGTTGATCGCCTGACAACCGAGTGCTCGTCTGACAAACGAGCCAACCATTCCGTGAGATCAGAGTCTTCGTGGTATAGGCGAGAACTGATGGCAGCATTCAAGAGAATCCGGAAGGTCTAACCTTGTCTGTGGTGTTCTGAGTAGGATTCAATGACTGAATGACTGTGACGTGCTTCAAACTCCTGAAGGCGGGGCGTTAGTGACAGACGCAAAAGAATCACTGGATTCTATTCCGGCCTGATTGAGAACTGACAGATGAATTCTGCTATGCTGTGACAGAGCATATGCAATCGCTTTCACTGAGAGGATGGGAGGTAGCCACTGACAACGGTGAAACCCTTGCTTAAGCTTGCCATGGAAGGGAGTAAGAAGGATTGGATGAAGACAGTAGGAAAGCAGAGAGACGGGAGGGAAGGCATCTTCATGCGCTTATCTGAAGTTCCTACCAATGAATTACATAAGTATCACTATCTTTATCTTTGTGTTATTTTCGTTCATCACCATTACCATTTGAGTTTGCCTGACTAAGATTTACAAGATGACCATAGCTTGCTTCAATACTAACAATCTCCGTGGGATCGACCCTTACTCGCGTAAGGTTTATTACTTGGACGACCCAGTGCACTTGCTGGTTAGTTGTGCGAAGTTGTGTAATGCCATGGTATTGAGCCACCAAGTTTTTGGGGTTCATGACCGGGGATTATGAGAGTTGTGAAAAAGTATTGTTCACAATTTCGCGCACCATTACCTTACATAGTGGATCTTATCCTTTACGCTTGTAGCTTCATGTGAACGTTCATGCTTTGTAATTTCGTATTTGAGCTTATTTCCTTCATCGGGTTTCTAGAATTATTATTCCTTCTATATATATTTATGTAGGAGCCTTAGAATTGTCGTAACCCTTGATTAACCTTTGCTTTACGGCATGAGATAAGGCTTAAGGTAATTAGGGTGTTACATTTAGTGGTATCAGAGCGGTTCGTCCTCATGAGCCTGAGGGATGGACCGATTGTGCTTCATTGCATACTCTGTGCCTTTTTCTTTCAAGCTATTTAGGTTATCTATTTGATATATACATAGCATGCTTGTTTGTGAGTGCCGTTTAGGGATAATTGACACACTAGACTTTTGATATTGAGACTGATCACCTTGATATCGATTGATTGGTGTAGACAGGAACCCTAATGGCTACTCACGGATGAGGTCATACACGTTCATGAGGAGAGAGTATGAATGAGCAACCGGCCGACAACTATACCGAGTTCATGGCGGCAATGGAGAATCTTGTGAACACCCTGGAGGCAAATGCTACTGCGACTCTGCAAGTTGTGCAGAGGTTAGGCCAATCGGCTGGAAACGGAAATGGAGATGGAAACGGGAACGATAATGCGGAAGGAAATGGTGATAACATGGAATGTTCCGATGACCTTGGATACTTTTTTCAAGGTTCCTCCGCCAAGTTTTAGAGGTTCAACCAATCCCACGAAAGCGGATATTTGGTTCTAGGCCATGGAGTGTGCGTTACAAGCACAGCATGTTCCAAACGACCAGTATATGGAGTTTGCTGCGTATAAGCTTTTGGGAGAGGCTCAGCATTGGTGGCAAGGAGAATGCCACTTGCTACAGCTTCAAAATGCTGACATCCCTTAGGAGGTATTCCAAATAGCTTTCTACAAGAAGTACTTTCCTGAATTTGCTAGGGAAGTGAAAGAGATGGAGCTTTTACAGCTAAAGCAAGGTACCTTATCTCTGGCGGTCTATACTAGCCAATTTGTGGAACTCTGTAGGTTCTCTAGGGTGTGTCAGGGTGCCCCGGAGACCTATGAAAGTTAGAAGTGCATTAAGCATCAAAGAGGCCTCAAGGACGACATTCTGACTGCTATTGCTCCTTTGGAGATTCGGACCTTCTCCGATCTTGTGAACAAGGCGAGAGTGGTTGAGGAATACGCAAAGACGGTAGCCTCGTCAAGAGATACTCATGAAGGAAACGCAAATTGAAGACGTGGCGATTACCTTGGACCTAGGGGGCAAAGCTTTAAAAGAGATGGGAGTTTTGGAAGGGACAACGATCCTCAGTTTCACCATATGTGGGTAGGTCATCTGTGTTTTACTTGTGGGAAGCCTGGACATATATCTAAGTATTGTCACCGTGGGAGGAACCGAGATGAGGGTCAGAATCCACAGCCAGGCCGAGATTTCACCATGAATGCAGGAGAGGCGATGGAATCGGATCCGCTGATAAGAGGTAAGCACATAAAGTTGTTGTAAAATGTCATTAGGATCCAGTTGGCTTAGCTTTATCTTATGGAAGGTTGTCATAAGTTTGGTCAAACTTAGATATTCCTTAGAAAGACCGATGGAGAAGGAAGCTTTTGATGCATGTAGTTGAGTATCTGGATTCTTAATGACGATAAATCAGAGTGGACATGCTAGAATGGTTATCGAACATGACTAAAAATCTTGTGGACTCCCTATATGGGTGATGGGTGCGGTTCAACACTAGTGGCAACGAAAGTACCGATTGACGCTTTTGTGGTTTTTAACTATGACTTTGTAGTTTTAAGGTTTAAAATGATTTTCAAATCTGGTTTGGAACTTTGGTTTAAATGAATTGGCTTTGAAACTAAGTCAAAACTCTTAGTTTGAATATTATGGTTTACAGAAAAAGTGAGTTCCGAGATTTTCTTAATTTGTGAATTTGGTCTGTAATTTAACTTATCGAAAATGATTCAAATTGAAAGATCCTGATTTAAGAATTTCAATAAATCTATGAAAAATCATGCTTTGAAGTGATTGATTTACAAATAAATGATTTTTTGAGAAGGTTTTAACAATGGACTCATTTAGGTTGAACATGTTTTAAAGATTTTGAAAAATATTACAAAATCGGTATTGGTTTAAAGAAAATTTTCGGATTAAGAATGACGATAATCAGAGTGACGTAGCGAAAAACAAGAGAGAACATCGACACGGTAGGATGATAATGAATGAGATGCTTTGGCAACTTGTTGAGTTGATAACGTTGATAGTAGAATGCTTCGTAGAGAATATAAGTATATATATATATATATATATATATATATATATATATATATATATATCGCGTGATTTGAATTTTTGAGGGCAAAAATTTTATTAGGAGTGCAGAGTGTAAGAACCGGAGTTTTTCACGTAAAACAGTTTTAATAAAAATAATAATTTTAGTGCCCGAAATAGATTCAAAATTTAGAAGTTTTAATTTGAAAATATAAAGGTGAAATTTGATTTCAATGAATTTTTCTGAGTTGAAAAATGTATCTTTTTCGAAAAAGTTTTTGTAAAAATACATACTAGTGCTTAAGCTGGCAATACCGGCTCAGTCTGTCCAGTACTGCGTATTTTAGAAAGCTAGATGTTGAAAATTAATTTATTGTTTTGAAAGGACAAAAAATTAATTTAGAATTGAAAACTGGGCACTAATCTTGAAGGTTTTGGCCCAAAGTGGGCAAAACGGACCTAAAACGCTAACGGATTGGACCGGGCCCAAATCGAGCCCAAGGCCCAACATATATATGGTCTATTAATGAGAAATCAGCTCATTTTTCACCCTCATATGAGAGAGAACTTGGATTGAGAGAGAAGAGTGGTGAGGGTTGGTGACACTATTCATCATCACCTTCCGGGAGCCATAACTTGAGCTACGAAACTCCGATTGACGAGTCGTTTATGACCACCCGAAGCTCTCGTCAAGATCTTCATTTCTATCTAAGAAAATATGGTAAAAAAATTGTGTCTCAAGCTCCATTTTCCAGCCCTAGAATTCTGCATTTTTGGGGTTATAATTTTGAATAGATTTTATGGTTTTGCTTGTTTAGGTGATCTCTAGTAGCGGGTAATTGTTGGATTTTATCCCTAATCTCATTGGGTAAGGTAAGGTTTTACTAAAATCTTGTGTTTATTTGTTTTGTGTATCTTAGATTTTGACTTTGATATATATGATGTTAGTTTGAGCTTTGGTGGCTTGTTGGTGAGTTGAAAGCTTGTTGGACTCTAATCTTTGTGCGGTGTGCATTTTGGGGAGCGGCCAAGGTATGGTTTTAGACTCCTCTATGTAATATGTAATATCACTGGACACTTAGACTAGTTGACCTTAAGATAGGTTGAAAGATGTGATCATATGATTAATTGTATATAAATGTATGCTTAATGATGGACTAGATGTAGGATGAATGGGTTTAAATGTGATGATATACATATTGTTAGATGATGATTATTGATGAGTTGTGTTGGTAGGTGTTGAGATTTGAAGATGGATGTTGATAATGATTTTGATTATTGGTTATTGTGGTTGATGATTATTGTTGAGAATTATTGGTGTTGATGAGTTTTATGATGGATTTGGTTAATATTAGATATTGTTTGGTAATGATTACTGGAATTGATGAGGATTTGTTTTGGTTGTTGATGTTGTTATTGGTTGATGATGATTATGAGTGTTGATTTATGATTGAATTGGAATTTATGGATTGGTAGTGAGATATGGTGTAATGGTTGAGTAATTTAGGTGTGAAATTGAAGAGAATGATATGAAATGGTAAGATGTTGGGTGTGGTAGTGTTTTATGATGATTGAGCAGGTTTTGGTTTGGTTTTGAATTGAGAGTTGGTTAAGATTGAGGTTTTGAGATTTTTGGTAAAAACGAATTTTTGATGAACTTTGATAGATCATAACTTGAGCCTCAGTTTTCAAAATTTATTGGAATTTGCTTTAAATTAAAGTTCATGGAAAAATCTTTAAATGTATATAAATTTTGCATGAAATAGATTCTTGTAGAGGAAGTTATGATCATTCAAAGTTTGGTGTCAAAATTTGAAATTCTGTGCATGCTGCGGAATTTGTGATTTTTGGTTTGTGTGAGCACGCACACCCCTGTTAGTTTTTGAACCTGTGCGCACGCACAGTCTTGTGCGCACGCACGCACAGGGGAATGCTTGCTGTTGAGAGTGCTAGCACAACCTGTGCGTGCACACAACTAACGAAGTTTTGCAACCTATGCGCACGCATAGCCCTGTGCGTACGCACACGTTGAAAGGTGCACTCTGTTGAGGGCGTTCGCACACCTTGTGCGGATGAACATAGTTGAAAATTTTACTACCTGTGCGTACGTACATCTCTATGTGTACGCACACATTTGAAAACATTCTTGGGCATGCGTGCTCTCTCCCTTGTGCGTACGCACATGTCTTGTTTTTCAACCAAAATCTTGTTTTTAACTGTTTCACCTTTTCCACAAGCTTGTAAACTTCTGTGATACCTATTTAAGACTCTTTGGCTTATTTTCGTGTACCAAAACAATGGAAAGGTCCTAGGAGATTTAATTTGGGTTTTACTTTGAAAAGTTAGATACAGAGGTTTAGGTTTCTGATGTATTGATGATGAGTTTAGTTGAGAGAGAAAGAAGAGTAGTGAACTTGGTGATTACTAACAACGAATTGAGAAACTGATGAACTGATGAGTTTGGAATGGAAAATTATGAATTGACGATGGTTCTGATAAGTTGAGAACTTGGAAAGGAATAATGAGGAAATTATTGGATTATATGAGAGTGTGCGGAGCCTATATCTCCAGCGTAGTAGATTTCTCTACTGCATGAGAAGTTGTTGTTGAGTGTGTACGGAGTCTATATCTCTGGCGTAGCAGATTTCTCTACTGTATAAATAGTTGTTGTTGTTTCCTTCTCTGCTGCATGAAGTGTGCGGGGCCTATATCCCTGACGTAGTAGACTCCCTGCTGCATGAGTGTGCAGGGCACTATATCTCTGGCGTAGCAGATTCGCTACTGCATGAGTGTGCAGGGCACTATATCTCTGGCGTGGCAGAAAAGGCTACATCTTGGAGGATGTGTCGGGTTGGCATTTACGGACCGACAAGTAATATCACGAGCCAATAGGACAGGCATTCATCATATGCATCTCTTATATGCCTGTTTGCTTTGATTACTTGAGTTTGCCTAATTGTATAATATGCCTACTTGCTTCTTGAATTAATTGTGATATATGAATATTACCTGTGTTTTACTTGATTACATTATCTGTGACTGTCTGGTGCTGAGGAAGTTAGGTAGACGGTGGCGATGGGATCGCACGGAGGGTAGGTATGTGAAGGCTGTGGGACAGCGATGACTAGTTTTAGTTAGAAATCCCCTAAGATTAAATACCTTGTCTATTATTTACGGTTTAAGTTATTTATTTTGTTAAGCTTGAATATATGTTTGGTATAAAGCTCTTAGATTGCCTCTGGCATCCCAGGTTCTTACATCTTACATTACTGGGTACCGTTACCATACTGAGAACCCCGGTTCTCATTCCATACGTTGTTGTTATTTTTCAGATGCAGGTCGCAACCCACCTCAGTGAGTTGCTTGATGGTAGCAGAGTGGAGGATCTTATTATTTTGTTGTTAGTAGGGTTATTTTGAATTATGCTCTCACTTTTGTATTTATTTTTGCCTTAGAGGCTTGCTTTGAGAGTGATATTCTGTATAAGTCGTTTACTTTCAAAACTCTGTATGTCAGTATTTAACTAGTCGGCCCATACTCCGCGGGCTGTGGCTAGTATCTTATGATTATTATACTTTTATATAAATATATATATCTTGTTACCTTACATAGTGGATCTTATCCTTTATGCTTGTAGTTTTGTGTGAACGTTCGCGCTTTGTAATTTCGTATTTGAGCTTATTTCCTTCATCGGGCTTCTAGAATTGTTATTCCTTCTATAAATATATACATATATATTTATTTATGTAGGAGCGTTAGAATTGTCGTAACCCTTGATTATCCTTTGCTTTACGGCATGAGGTAAGGCTTATGGTAATTAGGGTGTTACAGCGACCAACTAAAAAATCTTAGCATTAGAGCAGGTGGTGACCAACTAAAAAAATAAAAGTTACAAATTAATTAGTTGCTAAATCGGTCACTATTTTAAATAATAGGAACAAACTAGATTTCAAAATAAATTAAAAAAAACAATCACTTTTCAACCCTAAGCTCTCTCCTCACACAGCTTCCCTCTCGCTGCGTCCCTCACTCTCCGGTGGAGTGGAGAGAGAAGTCACTTTTCGTTGTTCTTTCCTCAGCGTTGTCTCCTGTGGTAACTTCTCCGGTAACAACAACAAGAACAATCTTCTGGTTAAGCTGATTTTCTCCTTCAGTCAAGGTACTTCAACTTCGTATCTCTGATTTTGATTCATCACTGTAATTTCAAAGAATGTTTCTATGTTTTGATTTTGATTTAGTTTTATCTTTTAGGATATTAATTATTTTCATTGAATTAATGGTGCGGTATTTTACAACCCACACTACTAACCGGCAAGTGCACCGGGTCGTACCAAGTAATACCTTACGTGAGTAAGGGTCGATCCCACGAGGATTGATGGATCAAGCAACAATAGTGTTTGATAGGATTAGTTAGACAAATAGAAAAGAGTGTTTTGGTGTTCAAAGAGCATTAAACAGTAAATTAAGAATTTCAGAAAGCAAGCAGCGATGAATTGGGAATAAAATATTTGAGAAAGCAGTTAAGGTTTTAGAGTTATCTATTTTTCGGATTAACTTTTATTAATAACTAATTTAATCATGCAAGATATAATTTCATGGCAAACTATATTTGACTAGACCCTAATTCCTTAGACCTTCCTAGTCTCCTATAAAATTCATTAACTGCCAATTCCTTAGTCAATTAATTCCAATTAGAGGGTGATGATCAATTTCTAGTTTATATACCAAAAGAATTCTAATTATCCAAAAATAAAGGGATTATATGTCACGTATCCCGTTAAATACAAACAATTAGAAATTCAGTATAATATGTTTTCAAGCTGTTGTTCAAGTAAAGAGCTTTTCCAAGTTTTACAAGAACTCAATTAGAACATGGGTCATACTTCCGTTCCACTCATATTCATAAAGTAAAGAGCGAAAACAATTATTGAAATATAAATCTAAACATGGATTAAATTAGAAAGATCAAACGAATAAATCCATACAAATAGACAGAGCTCTTAACCTTAACAGTGGAGGATTAGTTGCTCATAGTTCAGAATAGAAAACTAGGATTCTGGTAACAATATGGTCCCTTGTCTAAATGTACAGAGTTTCTATTTATAGCTAATCCTAATAAATCTAAAATCTAATTATCTAAAAATAAAATAATATCTTTTCCTAAAAGATAAGATTTGTATTTAAAATTGAATTAATTAACAAATCTTCAGTTGATGGGTGGGGACTACTTGATTTGTCCATTCTGCAGCTTCTAGTCTGTGTTTTCTGGGCTAGAAACTGGGTCGAAAAAGCCCAAAAATTGCCCCCAGCGTTTTCTGTATTTTTGCAGAACGCGCTGGTGACGCGTCCGCGTCGTCCACGCGCTCGCGTCATTTGTGCAGATTCCAGTCCATGCGTTCGCGTCATTGCGATTTCTCCATTCCGCGCGGTCACATGAGCCATGCGTCTGCGTCGGTCTTCGCTGGTCATCTCTTTGGTTTCTTCTTTTTCTCTGCAGAAACTTCATCAAATCCCTCCGAATGCTACCTAAAATAAACAAAATTGCATAAAACTCAAAATAGCATCCATAGTGGCTAAAATATAATTAATTCTTAATTAAACTCAACAAATTAGATGCAAATTCACTAGGAAAAGATAGGTAAGATGCTCACGCATCAATTAACACACAACACAAAACAACTCAATAATAAGTTGAACTTGCAGATAGAAGCTACGCTAAAAAAAGCTTAGTTGATTTAATATAAAAAAACTAGCTAAATTTTCTAACAACTCTCATAAAGAATATTGTTCAATTGTAAAATAGTTTATGTAATAGCATAAGGATCATTACTCTTAATAAGTATGTCAGATACATAGGCAAAAAAATATAGAGCTGAAGCTTACCGGACTTCTTTATAAATAGGGATGGATCATATCATTGAGTATTTATTGAGAATGAACAACAAGAATATGAAGTAAAGTTAGAATAGAAAATTGAACTATGAATGAAAAGCCTTATATTGATTTTGTTCAGCAGATATCATATACTGTGATGAATATTTATACAATTGATGGTTGTACTCTTCTTACATTGCAGACTTTCCTAGCTCTCACAACTGCTATAACTACCAATAACTAATTAACAAAATTGCTAACAAACTGCTAAGAGCCAGAGTTAATTGTTTTGTGAGTGAAAAAATCTTCCAAACTTCATTAATTATGAGCAACCAATTATCTAAAGTTTTGATCGTGATATCAGTGAATAGAAAACGGGTCTAGTATTATAACTAAGCTCTATAATAAGCTTTCAATATTGCTCCACCGTTGCAAATTTATGTTTCACTGCATTTTAGTTAAGTGCTAGGTTTCTTGGGAGTTTAAGTTTGGATTTGTAATTTATGTGTCAATTTATTCTCGTTATGGATCTGTTTGTGGATTTGAGCGAGCTTAGCTTTCTATTATTTCAACTTTGGGGGATTTCTTTCTATGAAATTGTCCATACTACAAGATAATGATGATGGTTAAAAAAATGGAAAAAAAAAGAAAAACAGAAAAGTTTTTGCTTATTAATGTGATGATTTTGTAGGTTGGAAGTGTTCAAGCAACTGCTTCTCAAAGAGTACTTTTATAGAATACGGATTGAATCAAAATGAAGAAGCAAGAACAGAGTTGAGAGCAGCAGATGCGTGGATACTGACTGACAAGTCTTACTCTCATTAATCCATTCATTCAGTAAGCTTCAATCTCCATTCCCAGTTCTCACCCATTTATTTTCATCCCTTGAGCTTTCAAAGTTTTGATGATTGATGAATGTAATAAGCTGCGATCTCATTCAATTTTGCTTCAGATTTATTCAGTATACCTACTCTAAATAAACCCAGATTTCAAAATTCTTTTTTTTCCTTAACCGTCAAGTTCTCCATTTCGCCGTTTTAAATTGTGTTTAAGATATCTTGTTATTATTTTGGTTCTTCCTTTTACTATCATTTTAGAAAATGATTTTCTGCTTCTCTAATGATGTTTGATTTCATGCATCTTGCTTACAAATATCATGTTCTTTAGTTTGCTGATGCTAGTTTATTGTATATAATTTAGCAATTTGTTTCAATCAATTGATTATTTCATTGACTTTGGGTCTGGTTGATTGATAAATGTTTTGATGTAAAAGAATTTGAAGTCAGCCCTTTCTTTTGTGGCATATGGTGCTAAAACCGATCAATATAAATTTGAAAGAATGGACCTGATGTCATGTTTTTACCCTTGTTGTATGTGGCTGAATCTTTCAAATTACAGGTTGTATATATTTTTTTGTATGTCATCTTTCGTTTACTTTTTCTTTCCCCTTAATCTTATTCATTGCAATTGTTCAAATTTCTACAAAAAATTTAGCACTCATTTCTATAACTGACAAGGGTCTTAAGTGGTTTGTGTGGTAATTTATTTTGATTCTTTCTAAATTTTTTAATGTACAATTCAACCTTCTGGTTTAGCTTAGGAAAAGTGGTGGTTGGGTCGGAGTTTGGATGACAATTGAGGTTCAATATTTTCTGTTGGTACAAAGTTGAAGCATTTTATCTTTAATTTTTACGATTGTTCTTGATAAGATGACCGCCTATTTCATCCACCAATATATATTTGAAAGTTTAGAGGTTGATGTCTTGATGAGTGCCAGGTTCTGATGTGCAAAATCTATTTCTATCTTGACCTGTACATTAGAGCTATATTAGCCTGTTGAAGCATTTGTATTTACCATAATCCATATATAATACTAGCCTATGTAATTTGCCTAGATCTCTTCTGGTGCACACATGCAATATTTGATATGAAAAATCTAGCATCATGACGTATTCTAGTTTCTATGATGTTTGTTTTGAATTTTGATATTTTGGATGCACTCTACTATAAAAAGTAATAACTACTTGATAGAATATAATGCAGGATACTATTGTTGGATTTCTGCTGGCTCGAATGGGTAATATCGACTTGCGAAGAAAGACAAATGATCTTATTGTAGATTCAAGCAGCTGCTATTTTTAATGATTTTGTATATTTTCATGTTAGTTGCTAGTGTTTTCAAAATAAATGAAGTTTTATTAGAATTGAATAAGAATAAAAAAGTTTTTACTATCAAGAATTTGGTATACAATGCATAAAATAAGCTTTTCAATTAATGTGGTTATTTGGAAATATTCATGTTGTCAAGTTTTTTGTTTTAATTTAATACAAAGCAAAATAGCTCATTCTATTTGAGATAAAGGAAATGTTTTTTGTTACTAATAATGCTTGGTTGCTAATTAGCGACCGATTTAGTGACTGAAATGTTGGTTGTTAAAATACAGATCTCCAGTTAGTGACCGAATTAGAGACCGAAATATTGGTAGTGAATTAGAAATTGAAATGTTGGTCGCAAACTAGCAACTGAAAAGTTGGTCGCTATTTAGCGACCCATATACTCAGCGAGCGATTTAGCGATCGAAAAATTTGGTTACCATTTAGCGACCGATTATATTAGCGACCGATACTTTATGGGGAGGGTTTGGTATCTTTGTTCAAAAAACAGTCGACGGTTAGTAACCAAGATTTTAGCGACCACTAAAATTGTTGGCTAAATCTGTCGTTAAATCGGTCGTTATTCTAGTAATTTCTTGTAGTGTTTAAGTGGTGTGAAAAATAGTATAATATCAATTAGAGAGTTTGAAATACGCTTATAAGCTATAATCCTTCAAGAAAGGTATTAGTATATATGCTGCCATCTTTCTCTCTTTATATCTAAGTGGTATGAAAAACATAACTACGTTTAAGAGTTTGAAATTTGCTTATGTACTTTCTAAAAGTATAATACAGTTTCATTTGCATATTTATTTTCTATTCTTTATATTATTTAAGCTGCTTTGCAAAAAAGTACAACTACATTTTTATTTTAGCAAAAGTTTATCTTTATTTTTACAAAAATATTATTTACATATATATAAAAAATAATTATTATATATTTGTATATAAATATATATAATTTAATTCATATTTAATGTATATTTTATATTTTAATATATATTAATAATTAATTTTAGTATATATTTAACATATTTAATATTTTTATAACTCAATCTACTCACTCATATCTTGATTTATTTGTGCATATAGAATAATAATAACCATAGATCTTTTATTATTTAATGTATATAACAAGTAATAATAATATCTTTCTGCTAAGATTATATTGTTTGCTATTATATTTGGTTACAAGATATTTTTTTAAGTACACTTTTTTACCAATTAAAAGAATACTAATTAAGAAAAATTTGTCAATATATTTCTATTCTTTTTTTAAAATATTTTTTTATTATTTTTAAAATAATATTACATGATCAACAAAAATGATATTTTTAGCTAATAGTTAATTAACTAACTCTAAATACAGAAGATTAAACTCTAAATCCTAAATTCTAATAGCAAAAATTAGGCAGTCAATATTTTGTTTATATTTATTTTATATGAGAATTAATATTAGTTAATTCTTTTCTTTTAGTTAAAGTGATTATCTTTTAACATTTTGTCATTTTCCAATCATATATATTCCATTTGAAGGAGATTTTAATTTGGAGAAAAAAACAAATGGCAAATAGATATATATATAACAAGAAACATTATTACACAATCATCAACAAACAGTTACGTTGAATTGTACATTTGAACATCAAAAGAGATTATTGATTTAACAAAAGAAAAAAGAAAGACAAATCCAATTTTACTTTACCAAAAACAAGGGTATATTTTACTTTTATCCTAACACCAAGTAGCACAAGACAATGAGTCTTTTCTTTAAGATTCCTACATAATTTGCGTCAACTGTATTACTGCTTTCAATTGGAAAAAATAATAAACAAATAAAATAATATGCATAAATAAACAAATGTTTATGGAAACATTGGAGAGAGATGTTTATGTTTAACAATATATGAAGGTTTAATTTTTAATCATGCATTAGTTACTGTTGCCATGAACAATGTAACAAAATATTTGTCAATTAGTATCAGGTCAGAGACATATACATGTCTTTATATATCTTACCAGCCACAGAAATCATAACAACAAGATATAATAGAGCATCTAACACTAGATATTCATTTTGCCAAGCTTCTCTAAAGCTGGATCTCCATGAGATTTTAGCACATACAACTGAGCTGACATTTTATGTTGACATGCATCCTTTTATTTGTAGCATTAATGTTCAAATATCCTACATAATAGTTAAATATTAAAATAAAAATTATGAAAAAAGATACTCACTCATCAAGATAAGAGTGTTGTTTCATCAATCCAGAAGTATACCATAATTTTGAGAAAGAACTCAACATATTTGATTCTTAGATAAGCTTAATAATAGGTCATTAGAATCTCACATAAGAAGAAGAAAGTCAAATATAGCCACAGGATGACCTGCCGGCTAAATCAAACAAAGTTAATTTCACTTAGTAGCAAGTGATTGCCGGCAAGTCATCCTTGGCTTAATTTCACTTTCAACCACTTCATGAGAGACCCTTAGACCAATAAACGAATGCATTATCATTGATATGTTGACTATATAACTATGTTCAATCTTAACGCCATTTTATAGCCAAGAGGGGGGTATAGAGACTAGTGGTGCCAAATGCACTTGTACATTGTACAATATTCTCACTTTGACAAACCACCCTTCACTCCTCTTTAAGGGCAAGTGATGGTTATTCTTCTCAAAAGGGCTATCCAACACCCTGTCTGATGCATGGGCATCCATTTGTTATTTAGTCTGTGTTTGTTTGTAGAGACAGAACACTGAGATAGAAACATTGAGACAAAAAATCATGTATAACAGAAGAGACATAGATAGAGATAATGTGTCCAGAAAATACAAAATATAAAAATACAAAATTTTGTGTCTCTGTCCATCAGTGTCTTGTCCTGTCCTGTTTTCAGTGTTTTATCTTATCCTGTTCTTAGAAACAAACGCAATCTTAGGTATTTGAATTGAAAAAATATTTTTTTCCCTACATTTACAATATTATATAATAAATAATTTAATTTTAATATACTTATAGTATGATAATATAAAATATTTAACACATTTTAATCATATTTATTTTTTTAGGATAACTATTCAAATGATTAATAAAAAGAATAATTATTTTTACTGACATAATATTACGTAATTAGATACACGTATAAAATTATTCTATACTATTAATATATCAAAATTAAATTTGTGTATTAACAATATTTATTTTATTATTGTTAGATTTTAATACGAATGTTCTTTGAAATTGGCATTTAAACTTTCAATTTTCATCCTTAGATTAAAACAGTTATGATTAAAAAAAATTAGATATTATAATCGCAACTATTTTTGTGCTCTATGAGGATTATATATTTATATTAGATGTTGAATTAATATGTTCCTATCACATCACTTATTTGAATTTCTTCTTCTCAAAGATTTCCTTCATCATTTGGGTTGGCCACTTTCTAGCACTGACAAGTGACAACAATAATTCTGAGGTCTCCACCTTTCCCTCAATCAACTGGCCTCAGTAGTGTGCTAAAATTCCCTTCAATGTGGGAATAGAATCTTTTATGGGGGAAAACAACAGATAGAGAGGGTATGGAATGAGGATTTGTGCTCTGCTATGGTCATAATACTTATCCTCAAATGACATGTCAAAGGCTTAGCATATATACATTTTAGGCCATGGTTCTACTTGACTACTTAGGCTATTTATAATTAAGAGTGGTTTTAAAACAAAATTATTTCTTGTGATGTGATTACTGAAAATTAAATTTCAGGGAAAAAAAGGTATATATGCCTAAGATTATAAATTCAAATGTCATTATCCTTGATAATAATAATAATGATAATGATAAGTGGACATATCAAATCACCACGTCATCACTATCTAGAGCAACATTATTCTGGTTGCTCTTTACAAAATTACAAGTTAGTCAAAATGAGTTGAATTTGTTGGACTACTCCGTCGTTTAACACCTTAAATTGATGGATTTTCGTCTCAAAAAATAGGTCTATGAAAATTAAACGTTTAACAATCTCAGTCTATTAACCGATAAAATAAATGGGATGGTCCATGAAATAAAATGGCTGACCTATTTAGTTTGTTAAATGTTTTTTTTTAACAACTTTTTAATAATCCAACCCAAATATCTCAAATTCTAACTAAAATATCTCAAGTTTTAAGTCAATAATCTAAACAACAACAATAAAAGTCTTGTTCCATTAAGTGGGATCGGCTACATGAATCAAATGATCTCATTGTGCTCTGTCATATATCATATATACAAAGAGACTGTTTACATGTAAATCTCATTTGACCACCTCATAGATGGGTCCTCTTAGGTCTTCCTCTGCCTTTCGCCCCTTGTCCATCTTCCATCTCATTCACCCTCCTGATTTGATGTTCTATCAGTCTTCTTCTCATATGTCCAAACCACTTGAGACACGATTCAACCATCTTTTTCACAATGGGTACTACTCCAACTCTCTCCCTTATATCTTCGTTCCTTATTTATCCAATCGTGTATGACCACTCATCCATTTCAACATCTTCATCTCTGCCACACTCAGCTTATGTTCGTACTCCCCTTTAGCCGCCCAACACTCTGTATCATAAAGCATAGCCGGTCTTATAGCGGTGCAATAGAATTTACCTTTAAGTTTTAAAAGCACTTTTTTATCGTATATAAAACAAGATGCACTCTGCCATTTTGACCAACTTACTTGGATCCTATGATTTACATTCTGTTCAATCTCTCAATTATCCTGTATGATGCACCCAAAATATTTAAAACTTTTAACTTTTTGTAGGATGTTTTCTCCAATCTTCACATCTATATTAGGGTTTTCCCTTCTCAAACTGAACTTACATTTCATATATTTCGTCTTGCTGCGGCTTATGCGCAGACCATACACTTCTAAAGCTTCTCTTTGGTTTAAAGTTAATATATATTTCAATCTAAAAGTTGATTTTCTTTGGTTTTTTCATTTTAAAACTATTTAGACAAAAAAATAAAAATAAAAAATAAATAAATTGACTTATTTCGTTTGACAGATCGATATCTCTTAATTGGATCTGACTTTCATTTTAAACGTCTGTATATACTTAATATATAATTAGTTTGCCATTTATACCTGAACAGACTAAAATGAACTAAGTCAGTCCATTGACATTCTTATTTTACACCTAATTAATAACATCAATTTTTCTTATTCTTCTTTGTCCTCTGCTAATAATAATAAATTTATTATTAAGAATTTAACTAATATTATCTGAATAATTATTACTACCTATTTTAGCATGAGTTTTTTTTTTTTTTCAATTTATAGTATTAGAGTTCAAATTTATGACCGTTAAAAAATTTAACTACAATGCGATTAACGCACCCGCAATATACAAAGAAAGTTAGCATGTTTAATGACCTCGTCATTAGTTTTCAAAACAATTATTTTAGTAGAGCCTTCTTAGTTCTTAGAAGCTATTTAATTGTAAAAAATAAAATGTTAAAATACATTTTTGGCTTGATTGTCAAAGGTTAAAATGCGTAAACCTTCTAGTGTTCATTATTTGGGAGCTCATTATAAAGGGTATCGCTAGGTAGACAATAAAAAATTTTAACAACGTGAATGATGAATTAATTTTTTAATTCATTGAGAATTAAAAAAAATTACCCCAAATAATCAAATTAAAAAAATTCTTTTTAATTCTATCATTGGAAATTTTAACTATTCTCATCTCTTTTAACTCTAATTACACTTTTTTCTAATTCAAATTCCTTCCCCACTGTCGTTATCTTCTGCGTCACCAACCTCGAGTACTGTATTAAGAACAAACATTCCATTTACATAAAAAACAAACATTTCATTTATATAAAGAACAAATATCTCATTTGTACGAAAAATAAACATCCACGTACGTATATAAAATTTCCGCCGCCTACCTTCTCAATGCACGTCCAGCATGTTGCCGTAGACGTAGCCTTTTAGATCCATACTGTGCGGCATTGTGAGGTTTATGGAGAAGATGGTAGAGGAAAAAGGGAAGAAACAAGCGAGAACCGCCATAAAATCTTACGGTCGAAACCGTAGCAGGAGAGAACGGAATGAAAATTCTACATGACTTTGAACAATACATTGGCATCGTGGTGGTTGTCCTTGTTGTCAACGATGGTGGTGAGCTGCAATGGTAAAAGTGGGGTTGCGGGGGTGCACGATTGGCACGTGGATGGACAGTGCGAAAGATGACGCACAGAGCGATTGGACGTTCGCGGAGATGTTTGGGCGGCGTCAGCAGGCGAATGAGAGCGTCGGCTGGAGGCTGGATGGCGTCAAATCGGAGAGAGGAAAAATGAAGCGGCATTTGGAAGTGTTTCTGCAGACCAAAAATAGCAAATGGAGGAAGGAGATTAAATTTAAATTGGAAACTAATCTTTATTTATTAAATTTTAAATTTTAAAATTAAAAATAATTAATTAATAATTTAATTTATAATCTAAATTTTTTTATTCTATTATTTACATTATTTACTCATTTCATTCTCTACCTATATTTTTTCAATAATAAATCCTTAGCTTCGTTCTTGTCTATCTTATAATGGATAGAGATAAGAGCTGTCATGAAATCATTCACGCTATTCTTAAAGAACAAATTCGAGAAATGCAACTTAAACAATCTAAACAAATTTCTTTTGTACTAGGTCTTATGATAAAACAAAAGAGAAACAAGGCAAAAAAAAAAGACTTTATTGATAAAATTTGATAAAGGATGCTTTTTTATCTTTAAATTTTTCAAAAACTTTTAAAAGTATCTTTAATGGTTTAACTTATTTTAATTTCACTTCTAACATTTAAATAGGGCATCACTTTTATGGGGACGCCAAAAACATCTTGTGATAATAAAGACAGTAATATTTTTTCAATGACTATCAATCGTATCCTAAATTAATTAACGGTATGTTAATTCTCAAGAGTATAATGAAAACATATTTAAAAGGGCACCACTCACATGCAGACGCTAAAAACATCTTGTGATAAAAATAATGATATTTTTTCAATGACTATCAAATGCGTGTCCCAAATTCCAATTAAGCAAGTATCATTGTATTAAACTAATCGGTTCAATCTTCATTAGTTTATAAAAAGACTGATTTAGTGATTCATTTTGCTCATTAATTTTATATTATTATTCAGTTTTTATTTTATTTTTTAAATTCAATAAAAAATATTTTTTATATAATCAAAATATTATAAAATTTTAAAATATATTCATTATTTTTTGAAATTATATTTTTTATTAAAATTAATATAAAAAATATTTTTTATTAAAATAAAATCATAAATTTCGAAAACATACTCACCACTCTTTTAAAATTATATTTTTCACTAAATTTTACAAAAAAAAAATTTCAAAGCACACAAATTATAAATTTCTAAAACATTCTTATCACTCCTTAAAATTATAATTTGCGACAAATTCTAAAAAAAATGATCAAAGTAAAATATTATAAATTAAAAAATATCCTAATTATTCTTCTGAAATTATATTTTATACCAAATAAATTTTTAAATATATCCATTATTCTCTTAAGATTATATTTTGCTTAAATTCTACAGAAAATAATTTTTTCATTGAAGTAAAAAGTTGTAAATTTCTAAAATATACTCATCACTTTTTTAAAATTATATTTTGCATTATAAATTATACTAAAAATGATGTGTATATGATCACGATTTATTTATGATAAATAGAAGTATCACCTTGAATATGTTATAAAACTTAAAAGAATGAAAAATACTATCTTTTGTTCTTAATAAGTATTTAGTTTTAAAACTTTATTTGGTTCCAACAAGAAGAGACTAACTAAAAGAGTTAAGTAAACAATATTTATTATTGTTTTCATTACATGGAGTGGAATAAAACGGTTCACAGTGCTCATTGGTCATCTTTTTTCTTTTTTAAAATTAAATGTAAAATAAAAAATACTTTTTATATTAATTAATTTTGATCTAAAATATATTTTTAGAAAAGTTATGGTTATATTTTATAAATTTATAAATTTTGAATTTTACAATTATTTTGTAGACTTTGATACAAAATATAGTTTTAATAGAATAATAGTATTTTTAGAAATATATAACTTTATTTTAATAAAAAATATTTTTAGTTTTGATTATAGTGCAAAATATAATTTCAGAAGAGTGGTGAATATGTTTTAAAAATATGTAACTTTTTATTTTGACAAAAAATTCTTTTTTGTAGACTTAGGAAAAAATATAATCTTTAAAGAATGCTGTGTATTTTTAGAACTTTATTTGGTACAAAATATAATTTTAGGAGAATAATTAATATATTTTTTAAATTTATGTAACATTTTATTTTTACACATTTTTTATGGAATATACCACAAAGTATAATTTCAGAGGGGTGATGAGAATGTTTTAAAAATTTATAATTTTTGTGCCGTAAAATTTAGTGAAAAATATAATTTTACAAGAGTAGTGAGCATGTTTTAAAAATTTATGATTTTATTTTAATAAAAAATATTTTTTATATTAATTTTAATAAAAATATTTTTTCAAAAAATAATAAATATATTTTAAAATTTTATAATATTTTAATTATATAAAATATATTTTTTATTGAATTTAAAAATAAAATAAAAATTGAATAATAATACAAAATTAATTAGCATAATGAATCGTTAAATCAATCTTTTTATAAATTAATGAGGATTGAACCGATTAGTTTAATACAATGATACTTGCTAATTAGAGACACGCATTTGATAGTCATTAAAAAATATCATTATTTTTATCACAATATATTTTTGACGTCATGTGAGTGGCACCCTTTTAAATATATTTTTATTATACTCTTGAAAATTAACATACCGTTAATGAAAATTCTAATATAATAATTATAGGCTAAAGTATTACTTATGTATGCCAATTTTCGACTAATTCAATGGTATAACTAAACATATTAAAATTAAAATTAAAATTAAAAGAAAATGTAAAGATCGGAGACAAAAATAATATTTACTCTTCAGTAATTTTTTCTAAATAAAATTTATATTAATAATACTTTTAAAATGTAAGTTTTATTGAGACCCACTTTAATATAATAATATTTTTTAAAAAATAAAAATAAGATAAGTATCACATATACATGATAATAAATTGTAAAAAAAATATTATGAAACATATCACTTTAATTGTATGAAAATAATTTGGAGACTTCAAATAGATATCTTTATATAAATAATTTTTTTTTTGAATTGATAGATGCATTGTGCAACTGTAAAATGCTAATTGAGAACAATATATAAAATTTGATAATGCAGTGCGTGGGAGTCAGTAGTAGTGGCCCTGTGTGGAATATTTTCCAAATTAAGAATGAGATACTCTAATGGGATAACTTGAACCAATCATCACCAATTTCAGCAAAAAGGTACAGAGGAATCAATAAAGTTGCCGAATAAATTTTTTTGCATCTCATGCAGAAATCCAATAATCTAACCGAATAATTTGGCATCTTATTTATGGTCAAAAGAAATCTCTATAAAGCATTGAGTGCGTTGTTGTCTAAACAATGGGTAAAACCTCGTTAATGTCTCTACTGTTTTACACTGTTTTTCACTTTCCAATCTAACCCTAACACAAATTTTATTCTTCTACTTACGTCTTCAAGACATTTTCATTTTATGTTTTATCATCATTGCATATAGTAAATGAAAAGAAAAAAAAATGATATCAATGTTAAATCATGAGACTAGTGATCTTCAAATGTCACCAATCAAATTTTCTATCTTATTTGTTTATATAACTAAAAAGAAAATAACAAGTTACACAGGCCTTAGAAAGGCATTTCCCCACTTAAATATGATATTGTAAAGTAAACATTTAAATTAAATCAGTCTTAAAAAAATTTAGATTAGATATTTTATTGCTTTTTCGAAAATGATCTCTATTAAATTGATTCTTCGATATTTTAAAAGAAAATTAATTTATTTTATAATTATATTTTCTGAATTCCAATTGTCTTATAATAATAAAATTTGTTATAAATTTATTTGTTCAACATACATTAAAAATTTGATTTAAAATAAAACATACTAGCTAATCTATTCTACAAAAATAATTCTTAAAAACTTATAAAAAATGAAAATTATTAAAGTGTTCGATTTAAAATTTATTGAAAAAAAAATGCCTTTATTATTCTATCATTACTGGAACAAGTGGTTATGGCGAGAAGCGAGTGATTTATTCACTAACGATGGTTTTTATATATATAAAAATTACAGAATAAAGAGCTTGTAGTAGCTTGAAATAGATAATTAACTAACTTTCTAAAATAGATAATTAACTCTCTAAAACACTAATCCAGCTAATAAGAATAACTACCTCTAACCGACGAAAACTAACTCTATACTACTGGCCTACTGGGATACATTCATTGATTCACATAATAAGCTCTCATGTTCATTTTTTGGTACAAATTGGAATCTCCACGCCAAAACACTCCCCCTACTAGCAACAGAATCAAGAAGTTAGTTAGTGATGTTTCTCACAAAATATTTTATGTCTATTAAAAATTAATTATTATATCAATTATTATATATTTGTGTATATTTATATATATTATTATATTTTTAATTAAATAATTACTAGCCACCAAAATAATCAAACATGTGATAATAGAATAATCAAACATGTAATAGATAAATAATTGAATTTGTTTATAACGATATAACAAATGAGAACCATTTAGATGAAGACGTTTAAAATGTCTTTTTTTAAAAATACTTTTTAGTAATTAAAATTCAATACATATAACTAGTGCTGGAAGTGAGTTAAGCCAACTTATGAGCCAATTCGAGCTCGACTCGTTAATAGCTCGATAAGCTAAACTCGTGAACTGATGAGCCAAACTTAAATCTAGAATTGAACTCATAAATTAAATGAGCCGAACTTGAGTTTGGATAAGTTTAGCTCATTAGCTCGTGAGTTGGCTCAATTATATATATAATTATTAATACACATATCCTTTATGCATTTAATCTATACTTTTAATATTATATATATACATATGAAATAGTAATATATAATTATATATATATATATTAATGATCTTAATTATTTAAAATTTTATATTTATTTTTTATATATAATTTTGATGTAAGACATAAATAAAAAATTTATAATTTATTAATAGATAAATAATATATAAAATTAATTTTTTTTAAATATTTTTTAAAAAATATAAGTTATATATACTTTATTGATATAGAATTATAGACTATGTTCCAATTATTTGAGCCACCTTTTGAGCTTTCGGTGAGCCGAACTTACGTTTAAGAAATAGGCTCGATTGTTAATAAGTCAAGCCGTGAGCCAAGCACAATTTTTGTGAGCCGAACTTGAGCTTGGTCTAACTCGACTCAACTCGACTCACTTCCAACCCTACATATAACTTATTAAACCGTGTTATTTTTGTCGAAATTAAGTTAGACAAATTGATTTGGCCAAAACATCAATAAATTAAATTTTAAATTCGTCTAAATTAATATTTTTTATACAAAATGACTATAATATCTTAATTATAGAAAATAACAAAATATTATTATTATTATTATTATTATTATTATTATTATATAAATTTTAAAAATCCTAAATCTTAATCCTTCTCTCTACCTTGCCGTCGTGGGATTAAGATTCAAAATTAATATATATATATATATATATATATATATATAATAGAGATATTGTAGTCATTTTTTATAAAAATAAAAATTAATTTAGACCGGTTTAAAATTTAGTTCATCAATTTTTTAGTTAAATCAATTTGTCTGATCTAATTATGACAGAAATAATATGGTTTAATCGATTACATATATTAAATTTTAATTGTTAAAAATATTTAAAAAATATTTTAGACATCTTTATCTAAATGACTCTCATAACAAATTTTGTTATATACAATGACTGGTTGGTGACAAATTTTTTTTGTATATGCAACATAAATTGGATACAATCATCCTCAATAAAGAAAATAAGAAAATAAACAAATCACCAGAAACTTATAAACAATATCTAATAATTAACAGTTACCTCAAAATAATTTCTTTAATTCATCTACTTTAAATCTTAAAATTTAGGGGAAACATATTAGAAATAGATATGACATTAAACTAGCCCGCATATATACAAGAGGAGCAAGCAATAATAAGGTTAATAAGATTAATAAGAAATGTTGTGGATGTACATAAATTGTTCATAAGTCATCATATATTCATAAGATAAATAATCTAACAGAATTTATGTTTTGAATTTTCATGTGCATGCAACCAAGCATACCATATGCATTTATAAAGCACACACTTAATTAATATTCTTATAACACTTGTAATTTTATATGAGATCATTAGAGTCTTACATGAGAAAAAGAAAGCAAAACATAGCCAAAGAACAACTTGCCGACATAATATCGCAAATGATGAAGCTTGCCTTTTTTATAGCAAATATAATTATTGCCGACAAGTCATCCTTGGCTTAATTTTACTTTCGACCTCTACACGAAAGACCTTTAGATCGAAAACTTCAGTTCTAAATTTCATCGTATGTTGTTTCCCTTAGCTCTTGTATACATGGTGAATCTATCACTTGCTTATCTTGCATATATATAGATATATAATTGGTTGATATAGCAAGAAGGAGGGCCGGGGCTTAATAGTAATTATGTGAATGAATTTGATGCTTGCATATATGCAAATCCCCAATACCTCATTTTGACTCTTTTGACATTTCACTATCATATACCTTTAGAGACGTAATGATAGATTTTTTTTTTCCTACTAAAAGGGTATATAGTAATCATCATTCATTAATCATTATATTCTTTGGAGCATCCACAACTTCTGAGATTATATGGCTCTATAATTTATTAATTTTCTTTTTCGGTTGTGTAACCAACTTTATTATTTACCAAGTTAGTTGTATTAACAGTAATTGTTGAACTCCTTTCCCCCCTCCTTTATAAAAAGCACATAAATTAAAGATACATACATTGGATATTTGGATTTGGCACTATGGATAACTAGCATATAGACTAGGTTTGAATATATGGTATCCACCTCATCCCTATATATACTTAGAATTTGTTTGGTTAAACTTTTTAACTAGGGGCTTGTGTTTTTTCTAAAAATAATTAAATATTTTATTTTCCATTTAATAAATTAAAAAATTATATGATTATATTTATAGTTTTTAAAAATTAAAATTATATTAAAAAATATTTTTTAAGATTAATTTGTATTTATTAAAATTTAACAATTTAATATAATCTCGTATGTTAATAAATATATAAATTTATTCTTATATTATAACTATTATGATTTTTTTAAATTTTAAAATTATTTTATCAAATACAAATATTATTATTTATATTTATTAAAAATAATTTTTAATTTGATTTATTGAATATAAGTATTATAACTTTTAAAAAGCTATATTCATAACAAATCAACTTTAATATACTACTTTCAAAAAAAAAAAATTATTTTACAAACTAGCCCTTAATCAATCAACGTCAGTGCGAAATTTCTTTTCCGAGGGAATAATATATAAGCTTTGGGATAGAGCAAGAAAAGGAGAGTGGAACAAGAATTTGTTCTTTAGAATTTTATTTTATTTTATTTTATTTGACTTTTTCCGAACATATGGGATCTTTTATAGGTTTGATTTATTTGAATAAATTTATAAGATATATTCTATGCAACTGTGAAATTACAAGGTTAAACTAGTAATATATTTGCGAGAACTGCTCCCTTAAAAGTTGCGCTCACTCTTTTATATTATGAAATCAAAATTACTCCTCACTTTAATGAATTCTGGCGTAATTAATTAATTAAATAATATTAAGGAATAAGTATTATTTTGATCCTGATGTTGAAGGTCAGAATCAAATTCGTTCCCAACATTATTTTGGATTTAAAATCGTCCCCCACGTTTTAAAACGATATTAAAATCGTCCTTTTTAATAAAACTTTTTTTTTTAAATGACAAAAATACCATCTTTTTTTTTTACCAGTTCACTCTTCTTCTTCTTTCATCATTAATAAAATGCAAAACTATAAATCATTCTTCTTCCTTCTTCTTCCATTAATAAAATTTAAAATTACAAATCCTTAAATACAATTAACAACAACAACAACAATTCCAAATCCTTAGAAAATTAGGGGTTGTGATAAATATCAAATTTTTCAAATCCAACAACAACAACCACAGATTCAGAATTAAAAAAAAAACAAAAAGAATGAAAAAAACAACATCAAGCAATTCAGATCTTCATCTTCTTCTTTAAATTCTTTAAATCCAACAACAACAATCACAGATTCAGAATTAAAAAAATGAAAAAAGCAACAGCAACAAGCAACTCAGATATTCTTCTTCAAATTCTTCAAATCCAACAACAACAATCACAGATTCAGAATTAAAAACAAAAAAACAAAAAACAAAAAAGAATGAAAAAAGCAACAACATCAAGCAATTCAGATCTTCTACTACTACTTCTTCTTCTTCAAATTTCTCAAATCCAACAACAACAACTACAGATTCAGAAAGGTTTGTGATGAATTTGAAAATTAGGTTTTATGATGAATTTGAAAATTAGGGATTCTGATAAATAAGAACAGGAATTAGGAACTTGAATCTTAACTTACCTATGATGGCAGTGACGGTGGAACTGCGTGGTGGTGGTGGTAGTAAATCTGGATAGCGGAGATTAGGGAGGGAAGAGAAAGGGAGGCATGGCGGTGATACTGGAAACACGAGCAACACAACTACCACCACCACCACCACCACCACCTCCCCGACGACGACGAGAAACCAGAGGCGAGGGCGAGGTCCAGGTGCGGTGAGGCAACGCAAGGCGAGGCAAGGGCAAGGCGCGGTGAAGCAAGAGTGATGGGAAAGTCGAGGCGCGGCGAGGCGAGGTCGAGGAGGAGGGTGTCGGTGTTGGTGACGGAAAGACTTTTTTTCTCTCCTTCTCTCGCTTTCTCTCTGAGTCTTTACTCACTTTTCTCTCTCTCCTTTAAAGAATGAGACTCAGAAGAAATGAAGAACGAAGAAGCAAGGTTGCTTCTCTCTTTGTCTTGTGTTATAAGGGTAAAATTGTCTAAAAGGACGATTTTACTCCCAAATAAAACGTTGAGGACGATTTTAAATCCAAAATAATGTTGAAGACGAATTTGATTCCGATCCTCAACGTTAGGGACCAAAATAATACTTATCCCTAATATTAACATCAATAAATTCAAGTGCTACCTATAAAAATGAAAATTAATTTTGAGAGCGCACTATACTTTCTGATCGATATATTCTTTTAATGTATAAATAATTAAAATGATTTCCTATATAAAAAAAAAAATTAGGGCAGGTGCGTGTTCCATGCTGACCGAGTGCCTATATGCATGGTGATTATCACTAAAAGAGATATGGGAATTTGCGAAGGATTTTTTTGCTATTCGCAACGGCTTCAAATTGCTATAAAATAAATTACCAACATTTCAGTGAATGTCATCCTTTAAGACGTGGAGATTAAGATTTGAAACAATTTTCAACAATCGTTAATCATTGCTAAATGATAAATTTATTTGCAGTGATTTTGAAACTGCCTCTATTTGATAAAACAGTTTTAAAATATAAATTCTTCACTATTCGGAGAGAATTTTGGACTATGCCAAATCTAGTGGATGGAGTACCTATGGAGTTAGAAAAGAATTTTGTCTCCAACTTGGATATTAATTTTGAAAGAGTAAATTATCGAAAACATGACAAATTATCTTTGAAAGATTAATACACACAATTAAAAATAAAAATCTAACAAAAATAATTAAAAAACAATTATTTTATAAACGGCAAATAAATTTTGTATTTGATAAGAGATTTGTGAACTTAACATAAATTCTTGCGTCAATATTTAGATAATTATTTAAAAAATGTGTACAAAAAATTGAGTGAAATTCAATTTATAGCCTTTCTATAATTTTTTTAATTAGGTCATTGTTAACAAAAACAAAACTTAAAAAAAATATTTTTTAAATAAATGATCAAAATTCAAGAATAAAAAATCTTATTTTTTAATCAATTAGTAATATATATATTTGCAAAAGGCAAAATTAAAATTTAATCTCTAAAACAATTTTCGAGAGTACATATATAATATTTGGTTGTTTAGGGCATTTATTGTCTTTTAAGTTGATTAACTCATTAAACCAATATGAATAAGGTACTAATAAATTCAATTGTTTGTGATGGAGAGAATGAACAAGAGAAATCAATTACACATAATTGTTGTTAGTATCTATTAGTGTTGTTAAGTCTCTACTGAATCGGCTAAATTAGTTGTATTTTAAAGGCTTTTAATCTCTGTTTATAAATAATGTAAGAGAAGAACCATAACTTAGTTCTGTGGTTCAATTCATCATCTCCAATACAATAGCTAGTACTCTCCAGTACCCTATTCTCTCTTTCTGATTTCTTGTTTCTCTTGTTCTCTCTCACTCACTACTCTGGTTTGGCAAGCTTAGACGCAATGGCTGCACCACCAGATTACAGCTCAGCTCAAACGGCGAGCACATCAGGGTTTACAACAACACCATTTATATGAAATTAGATAGTGATAACTTCCTGCAATGAAAAGATTAAGTTAAAGCGATGATTGAAGGAAATGATCTACTGAATCACATCACTGAAAAAGGGATTCCGTAGCAAACGCTCATCAATGGAGAAATCAATCCAGATTTTCAGAGATGGAAGAGACAAGACACGCTGCTCAAGTCGTGGCTCTTAGCTTCGATGACAAAGCCTTATGCTACCCGTATGGTTGGATGTATTTTCACTTATCAGATCTGGAACAGGTTAGAGATGCAATTTGCCTTCCAAATTAAAGTTAGAGTTATGCAATTAAGGAACAAGTTAAGTGTAACTAAAATAGGCACATCTGTGAATGATTATGCGTTAGCAATTAAAGGTACAATTGATGCATTAGTTTTGGCAGGATAGATAGTGAGTGAGAGTGATTATGTGAATGCTCTTCTTTACGGATTAACTAAAAACTATGCGCCACTGTTAACGTCACTTTTGAAAAGATCACAAGGAATCATAGTAGAAGAATTAGAAGCAATACTATTTGTTCATGAGAGTATGTTAGAAAGGTTTAGAAAAACAGAAATTGATCACCTAATGCATGCTAATGTGGTTGAATTCAACTATGTGTCTCAAGAAAATCAAGAGAAGTCCCAAGAAAATTTCAAGTATCAAGTAAATCTAGCTCAAAGAAGAAATTTCAGGAGAGGTTTTAGAGGAAGAGGAAGATTTGCAAGAGGAGGAAGGCAATTTTCGACTTATGGCAGGTCACAACAGCGATACTCTGGTGAAGGACAATTTACTCAGCATTAATTTAGTGATAGATCAAGACATTCTAGCAGCACACCGCAATTTAAAAGATTTAAATTTGAAAGACCTCAATGTCAACTCTTTAATAAGTTTGGACACAACCAAAACATGCTGGTACCGATATGAAAATGACCCGCATCAGTACTATGAGCGACACAATGGTGGAGCAGAGCAACCTGAATAGTCCAGAGCAAATTACAACAATGTTCTTGCCAATTAAGCCACCATGAATGATGCAATGTGGTATTCAGACTCCGGTGCAACACATCCTATAACATTAGAGTCTCACAATTTGGCTGAAAAGGAGAAGTATGATGGTTCAGACCAAGTAATTGTTGGTAATGGAACATGTTTGAGCATTAACTGTATTGGTAAAGCTTACTTTAAAACTGATTTGAGCTCTAAAAATCTTATTATGCAAAAACTATTGTTAGTCCCTGATATAATTGATAAACCCTAATTTTATGGTTTATCTTGTGTTGAATTTAGGGAATTTTACCAACTTATCTCACATTTATTCAATGAAATAGCATGGTTTTATGAATTTCTCCTAATTGTGCTTAATGGTTAAAACATGCTTTTTGGGCCTTTAATTTGCTAAATTTAATTCACTTTGATTTCAATCGATGCATTAATATGTTTGTTGAGTGATTTCAGGTTTATAAGGCAAGGATTGGATGGAAGAAGTGAAAAGAAAAGCATGCAAAGTGGAGAATTCATGAAGAAATGAGCATTTGGAGGATTCAAGGCCACGCGCACGCGTCACCCCACACATACGCATGAGGAGGGAATTTGTCAGCGACGCGCACGCGTCCCCCACGCGTATGCGTGAAAGAGAACTTTGCCAATCGACGCGCACGCGTCAGCCACGCACACGCGTGATGCTGTTCACGTGACCTCATTAAAGTGAATACGTTGGAGGCAATTTTTGAGCTTTCCAATCTCAAATCCAACTCATTTCTGAAACTATTTGATGCAGAATTTAAGAGAGAATAAAGGGGGAGCAATTAGATAGTGTAGGATCATGCTTTAGGTAGTTTTCTAGAGAGAGAAACTCCCTCTTCTCTCTAGAATTAGGATAGATTTAGGTCAAACTCTCTTAGATTTAGGTTTTATTTCTTGTTTTCATGTAGTTTTCCTTGCAATTTATAGTTCTAGCACTTTAATTTCCTTAGTTCCTCTTGTTAATTTCTCCTTTGAGCTACTTTCTAGTTTGATGAACTCTTTTTAATTTCCATTTTCTTTAATGCAATTTGATGTTTGTTTGTTTATTGTTGCTTAATTGAGTTCTTATTGATAATTTCTTGCATTGGGTAGTTGTAGAATTTATTATTCTTGCAATTTAATATGCTTTTCTTTTATGCCTTCTGGTGCACGAAATTGTGATCTTAATGGCGCCAACAACTTGGTACGCACAATTGTAATATCACTCTTTTCCACAACTTCGCACAACTAACCAGCAAGTGCACTGGGTCGTTGATGAGCGGATAATTTATACGCTTTTTGGCATTGTTTTTAGATAGTTTTTAGTATAATCTAGCTATTTTTAGGGATATTTTTATTAGTTTTTATACTAAATTCATATTTCTAGACTTTACTATGAGTTTGTGTGTTTTTATGTGATTTCAGGTAATTTTTGGCTGAAATTGAGGGACTTGAGCAAAACTCTGATAGAAGGCTAACAAAGGATTGCTGATGCTGTTGGATTCTGAACTCCCTGCACTCAAAATGGATTTTCTGGAGCTACAGAACTTCAAATGGCGCGCCCTCAACGGCGTTTGAAAGTAGACATCCAGAGCTTTCCAGCAATATATAATAGTCCATATTTTATTCGGGATTAGACTATGCAAACTGGCGCTCAACGCCAGTTCTACGCTGCATTCTGGAGTCAAACACCAGAAACACGTCACGAACCAGAGTTGAACGCCAAAAACACGTTACAACTTGGCGTTCAACTCCAAAAGAAGCCTCTGCACGTGTAAAGTTCAAGCTTAGCCCAAGCACACACCAAGTGGACCCCAGAAGTAGATTTCTGCATCAATTACTTACTTCTGTAAACCCTAGTAGCTAGTCTAGTATAAATAGGACATTTTACTATGGTATTAGACATCCTGGATTGTATTTTTGATCCTATGATCACGTTTTGGGGGCTGGCCATTCGGCCATGCCTGAACCTTCATCACTTATGTATTTTCAACGGTGGAGTTTCTACACACCATAGATTATGGGTGTGGAGCTCTGCTGTACCTCGAGTTTTAATGCAATTACTACTATCTTTTATTCAAATTCAATCTTATTTCTGTTCTAAGATACTACTCGTACTTCAACCTGATGGATGTGATGATCCGTGACACTCATCATCATCCGTCCCTATTAACACGTGCCTAACAACCACTTCCGTTCTACAAGCAAAAGCTAGAGTGTGTATCTCTTGGAATCCTGATGGACGACGCATGGTTGCCCTCGCCTGACAACCGAGCCTTCCATTCCGTGAGATCAGAGTCTTTGTGGTATAAGCTAGAATTGATGGTGGTATTCATGAGAATCCGGAAAGTCTAAACCTTGTCTGTGGTATTCCGAGTAGGATTCCGGGATTAAATGACTGTGACGAGCTTCAAACTCGCGATTGTTGGGCGTGATGACAAATGCAAAAGAATCAAGGGATTCTATTCCGACATGATCGAGAACCGACAGATGATTAGCCGTGCCATGATAGAGCATTTGGACCTTTTTCACTGAGAGGATGGGATGTAGCCATTGACAACAGTGATGCCCTACATACAGCTTGCCATGGAAAGGAGTAAGAAGGATTGGATGAAGGCAGTAGGAAAGCAGAGATTCAGAAGGAGCACAGCATCTTCATACGCCTATCTGAAATTCCCATCGATGATCTACATAAGTATTTCTATCTTTATTTTCTATTTATTTATTATTATTATTCGAAAACTCCATAACCATTTATTATCCGCCTGACTGAGATTTACAAGATGACCATAGCTTGCTTCATACCAACAATCTCCGTGGGATCGACCCTTACTCACGTAAGGTTTATTACTTGGACGACCCAGTGCACTTGCTGGTTAGTTGTGCGAGGTTGTGAAGAAAGTGCTGAGTTATAAACGTGCATACCAAGTTGAATGCCATTATTAGAGATCACAATTTCGTGCACCAAGTTTTTGGCGCCGTTGCCGGGGATTGTTCGAGTATGGACAACTGACGGTTCATCTTGTTGCTCAGATTAGGTAATTTTCTTTTTGTTTTATTTTCAAAAATTTCTCAAAAAAATTTTTTTCCCTATTTTCGAAGAAAAAAAATTTATTAAAAATAAATTATTCTATGGCTTCAGAATTTTTAAGAATAGATTCTAGAGTTTCATGTAGCATGTTGAAGCCTGGCTGGCTGTAAAGCCATATCCAAATCCATTTGGAATGAGACTTCAACTAATCACCTTAATACATGTAATGCCATCCTAAAGCTGGCTGGCTATTAAGCCATGTCCAACCCTTGGATTGGAGCTTTAGGCTAACATTGAAAGATTCCTGGAATTCTTATTAAAAATTTTGAATTTCTTATTTTTTTCCTATATGTTTTTCGAAAAATATAAAATAAAATACAAAAAAATAATAAAATCATAAAAATAAAAAATATTTTGTGTTTCTTGTTTGAGTCTTGAGTCAACCTTTAAGTTTGGTGTCAATTGCATTTTTCTAAAAATTTATGCATTTTTCGAAAATCCATGCATGGTGTTCTTCATGATCTTCAAGTTGTTCTTGGTAAGTCTTCTTGTTTGATCTTGATATTTTCTTGTTTTGTATCTTTTGTTGTTTTTCATGTGCATTTTTGCATTCATAGTGTCTAAACTTTAAAGATTTCTAAGTTTGGTGTCTTGCATGTTTTTTTTGCATCAAATTTTTTTTAAAAATATGTTCTTGATGTTCATCATGATCTTCAAAATGTTCTTGGTGTTCATCTTGACATTCATAGTGTTCTTGCATGCATTATATGTTTTGATCCAAAATTTTCATGTTTTGGGTCATAGTTGTGTTTTTCTCTCTCATCATTAAAAATTCAAAAAAATAAAAATATATCTTTTCCCTTTTTTCTCTCAAAATTTCGAAAATTTGAGTTGACTTAGTCAAAAAATTTTTAAAATTAGTTGTTTCTTATAAGTCAAGTCAAATTTTTAAATTTAAAAATCTTATCTTTTTCAAAACTTTTTTCAAAAATCAAATCTTTTTCATTTTTCTTTTATGATTTTCGAAAATTTCAAAAATTGTTTTCAAAATATTTTCTTAATTTTATTTCAAAATTTTTGAAACTTAACTAACAAATAATGTGATTGGTTCAAAAAATTTGAAGTTTGTTACTTTCTTGTTAAGAAAGGTTCAATCTTTAAATTCTAGAATCATATCTTTTAGTTTCTTATTAGTCAAGTAATTAATTTTAATTTAAAAAAAATTATCTTTTCCAACCATATCTTTTTAATCATATCTTTTTATCATTCATTTTTCAAAATTTTATCTTTTTCAAAAATTTGATTTCAAAATATCTTCTTATCTTCTTATCTTTTCAAAATTGATTTTCAATTTTTTTCAACTAACTATTTGACTTTTTGTTTATTTCTTATCTTTTTCAAAACCACCTAACAACTTTTCTCTCTCTAATTTTCGAAAATACCTCCCTCTTTTTCAAAAATTCTTTTTATTTAATTAATTGTTTTAAATTTTAATTTTAACTTTATTTCTTATCTTAATTTTCGAAAATCATTAACTCCTTTTCAAAAATTATTTTCGAAAACTTTTCTCTCATCTTATTCTATTTATTCATTCATTTACTAACACTTCTCTTCATCTCAAATCACTGCCCATATCCTCACCCTTGTGTTTGGATTATTCATTCTTCTTCACTCTTATTCCCTTTCTTCTTCTACTAACATAAAGGAATCTCTATACTGTGACATAGAGGACTCCTCTTCCTTTTCTGTTCTCTTCTTTCTCATATGAGCAGGAATAAGGAAAAAGACATTCTTGTTGAAGCTGATCCTGAACCTGAAAGGACTTTGAAGAGGAAACTAAGAGAAGCTAAATTACAACAATTCAGAGATAACCTTACTGAAATTTTCGAACAAGAAAAGGATATGGCAGCCGAACCCAACAACAATAATGCAAGGAGGATGCTTGGTGATTATACTACACCTACTTCCAAGTTTGATGGAAGAAGCATCTCAATTCCTGCCATTGGAGCAAATAATTTTGAGCTGAAACCTCAACTAGTTGCTCTAATATAACAAAACTGCAAGTTTCATGGACTTCCATCAGAAGATCCCTACCAGTTTTTAACTGAGTTCTTACAGATCTGTGAGACTGTTAAGACTAATGGAGTAGATCCTGAAGTCTACAGGCTCATGTTTTTCCCTTTTGCTGTAAGAGACAGAGCTAGAACATAGTTGGACTCACAACCTAAGGATAGCCTGGACTCTTGGGATAAGCTGGTCACGGTCTTCTTGGTTAAGTTCTTTCTTCCTCAAAAGCTGAGCAAGCTTAGAGTGGATGTTCAGACCTTCAAGCAAAAAGATGGTGAATCCCTCTATGAAGCTTGGGAAAGATACAAGCAGATGACCATAGGGCAGGCATACATCATTTGCATATGTTTGAATTGTTTGGGTTTGCCTATTTGTTTTGGATTTCTATATCATATATGCTATATTACCTGATTACATGCTACTTGTTCTACTTGTACCTTAGTTGTGTATTACTTGTCTGCATTGATTGTGTTTGTACAACTGAGAGATCCCTCATGATGGTGTTGGTGGATGTTGGGGGCTGTTCTTGATGAGATGAATTGATAATGCGATTGCATAATGATGATGATTTTTGAATGAGATCATGTGAGCCCCCTGGGTAGACGCAGTGATGTGATTTCACTAGCTCCAGGCGAGGGTATGATGTATTGATATAAAGTTGCTGAGGCAGAACAACTGGTAATGGTTTTGCTTATGATTCTAAGTCTGATTTGTGAAAGAATCAGCGAGTTGGGAAACATGTGTAACATGAACTAGATTTAGTATCCCCTTACAACAGATGCCTATTTATGGATTAGTGAGAATCTAGGCTGGATACTTGGTGAAAAGGAGTTTAGGATGCTTAGTGAGTTTTTGTTGCAGTGCATTGTATTTATTTGGCACTTTTACCGTACTGGGAACCCATGGGCCCGGGGTTCTCATTCCGTATATATTTCTTGTTTTTCAGATACAGGTCCAAGTGCTCAGAAGTGAGCTGCGGTTCGTCTGAGAGCCGGCGAAGATCTTCATTTTCTCTACTTTGTGTTTTGCTTAGAATCTCTCCACCTTTGTTTTGAAGATATTATGTTATGTGTTGAACTCTTTTGGAACTTGCCTATAGAGGCTCTTATGTTTCCTTTGGGAGAGATTAGGATGCACTGTTGTCAACTACTTTCATATTGTACCCTAGCCGGCCTAAACTTCGCGGGTCGCGACTAGTGGCTATTTACTTATGTTATATATATCTATCTGTTATCTATCTCTTAATCTCCTTTATGCCTTGTCCGTATATCGCTTTCGGCTTCGCGGTTTAACTTTTCGTTGTCGAAACGTGAGTGATACGTCTTCGCGATTTTATTTCTACTCCTTTCAGGCTTCTCGATTAATACTCCTTTCGAAATTACCTATATTTATATATTAAAAATCCACCTGAGAGTCGTACCACCGTAATATCATTGACTTATGACTCGAGCATAAGGATTTGAATATTAGGGTGTTACATTATGGTATCAGAGCAGTTCGTCCTCGTGAGCCTGAGGGATGGAACTGCTTATGCTTCAATGCATACTCTGAGTCTGTGCCTGTGCTAGTTAGGGTATCTAACTGATACATCTAGCATGAAGTCCATGAGTGTACCTTTGGTACTTTGAAGCACTATACTTCCGATATTGAGACTGATCAACTTGATATCGATTGTTTGGTGTGTATAGGAACCAGATGGCGCCTCGTGGACCCAGTCGGGGACGTGTGAGAGATCGTACTAGCAGGCAGGAACCGGAAGTCAACCTGAATAACCCGGTAAACCTTATGGCGGCATTGGAGAATATGGCTGCTGCTATACAAGCCACTGCGGAGGCTCTTGGGCAACAGATAAACAATAATGGCAATGGCGGAAGGGAAGCTCAGGGCCCGATGACACTGGCAACTTTCTTAAAGGTTAATCCACCTAAGTTCAAGGGAACCACCAATCCGACTGAAGCTGATACTTGGTTTCGGGCCATGGAGCGAGCACTGCAAGCGCAATTGGTGCCTGAAGAGCAGCGTGTTGAATTCGCTACCTATCTGCTCACGGGGGAAGCATCACATTGGTGGCAAGGGGCTCGACGTCTCCTGCAACAGGGGAATGATCCTATCACTTGGGATGCCTTCTAGGTGGAATTCTATAAGAAGTACTTTCCGAATTCCGCCAGAACAGCCAAGGAACTGGAGTTACTACAGCTGAAGCAAGGTGCTATGTCCGTATCTGAGTATACAGACAAATTTGAGGAGCTATTCAGGTTTTCCCGCATGTGTCAGGGAGCTCCAAGAGACTTTGAGGAATGGAAGTGTATTAAGTATGAGGGAGGACTTCGAAGTGAAATCCTGAGCTCCGTTGGACCGATGGAGATTAGGGTCTTCTCTGAACTTGTGAACAAGAGCCGTATTGCTGAAGAATGTGTGAGGAAGGTTGTTGAGGCAAAGAATGACCGTCGGGAGTCCCACCGCAGGGAGCACAATCAAAAGTACCTAACAAGGGGTCAAGAGTGTAAGAGAAGAGGATACTCACAACGTTTTCCCCAAAGGCGAAATGACCTTGCGACGAATAGGAATTCCCAAGGAAAGGGTAGGGAAAAACAAATAGTGGCTGCCTCGGATGTTTTGAGCTGTCAGAGGTGTGGAGGTCATCACCCAAATAGACCGTGTCGTTATGGTTCGGGTTTGTGTTACAATTGCGGCAAGCTAGGACATTTGGTCAGAGATTGCCCACACCGGAAGGATCGGGAGACTGCCAGGCCCGATTTTCGTACCTGAGGTAATAAGAAAAACTGATAACTTAATTCTTTACATAATGCTGAAGGCTGGTATTCACTCATAATACATGGTCGAATGAAAAATTATGATCTGTTCTAGATAACCCTAAGCTATCTTAATAGAAGGTTTGGTGAGCATAAATGATTAGGTAGGCCTTTAACGGAAGGCAACCTCAGAATGGAATGACTGGTGGGTGGCGTCAAAGCCATCATTCGGGAACTCCGTGTCGAGGTAGATTGGAACTTTGCCATGGTTGTAGAGGAGTTGGACATGTGTCCTAGAAATGTCCTAAGAAGGTCAACCGGAATACTACCAAGAGCTAACAACAAGGTCGTGTGTTCACTGCAACAACGGGGGATACCGTTAGATCCGACAGTTTGGGAATTGGTAAGCGAAAGATTGGTAACGACGTGCTAAAGGTACGATTAAGTTGGTATGTGGTTTTGGCTATCATAGATAGAGTCTAGTGAATGCCAGTCATGCTAAGTTGTGGTTGAGTACTTGAGGAAGTAAGTGATAAAGCTCGTACTAGACGAGAGGTCAGAATAAAGCAGCGGAAACTTGTGGAAGCAGTAACACAGGATAGCTACGAATAGGAGTTGTAAAAGTTTAATATAGTATCTTATGTTTGAATATTAGAAGGGTTAAGCGGGTTACTGCAAGTAATGATCCCAAATTAGTTGGAAATGATTACGGCTGCGAGCTTTGATGGTTCTAAAGCAGATGAGGAAATTATCATTAATGCACAATTGGATTTAGATGATGAGAGAGTGCAAGTTGTGGTGTTGAAAGATGAGTACTGTGATGTTTGGTCATAGTGATCTTGGTTTTAGTTTGAGATTTATAATGATTGATTTTGAATGACGAATGTGAAAACCATTAATCGAAATGTCGATGCGGTATTGAGATTGGTTTGAGGAAACCCGTGACAGGTGGTAAACCCCAATTTTTGGAGAGGTACTGTTGAAAATTTTTCCCCAAGAATTTGAAAGAAGTGTTGGTTTTGGTTTTGAAGATGATTTTGGATATAAGTAATTTTAACAAAAGAGATGCGTTTCAAATGCTTTTATAGATTATTAAAGGAAATGCGAACTCTTATGATTTTGTTAACTCGCTATTCCGAACTCATTTGGTTTCTAGAAATGAAAGGGGTTTTTGATTGATAAGCCAGAGGCTTTATATCAGCAAGTCATGAAGAAATTTGAGGGTTTGAGAATAAGAAAGTAAGTTTGGAGATTATGCTTGGAGTTGAACTGTGATTAGAGGAATTGGCTTGGCAAAGAGAGAGAGAGAGAGAGGATAGTGATGGAGTATGATTAAGGTGTGGTGATGATCATTGATTGATTATAGTGACGTGGGATAATGGCTATGATTAACGATGATGGAAATCTTATTAATGACATGATTCGAGATTTAATAAGGTGTGAGTTGATGAGCCGGTAAAAGTAAGGGACGAGGCTGTTGGTCGGCGTTGAACGAACGACCGAGACCCTCGTAGATAGAGAAATCAGAGTGCGGCAACAGAAGCGCGCAGAGTAAAAAGGATCTTGGAGCTGTTATGCGTTTGATATAAAGGCAGCTATGCTCACGTACTCGTAGTGATGGGTGGAATTTTCGAGGACGAAAATTTCTGTTAGGGGGGTAGAATGTAATACCCGGTCTAACCGAAATTGATTAAATAATAAGTTAAGTAGGAGCGAATAGGGTTGGAAGATTTTGCAATTGGAATTTGATGATTTAAATATGATATTTGGATTCAGTGAGTTTTTCTGAGTCGGAAGACATAGTTTCCTGTGTAAAAGCGCGCAGTGGAATTTTGACCGGCAGTACCGGCTGAGACCTGTCTGGTACTGCAGCTGAGAAATTTGATTATGAGTAAATAATATTAAGAAATGAGGAATTATGATTAGGGGAGGTAGAAATATTTAAAGTGCGGTTTGAAGCGCTAATCTTAAAGGTTTTGGCCCAAAATTGGGCCAACAGACAAAAATAAGTGAACTGGGCCTAAGTGGGCCCAAGACCCAACATATATAAACATTAGTTATGAGCATTTCAGCTCATTTTTACCCTAAAAGAGTAGTGTGGGGCGCTGATTTGAGAAGAGAGAAGAGAAGAGAGAAAACCTAACTCTCTTTGATCTTCAAACCACCATAACTTGAGCTACGGAGCTCCGATTGACGAGCCGTTTGCGGCCACGCGTCGCTCTTCTCATCCTCTACATTTCTATCTAAGTTTTGTGGTGAGTATTCCATTCATCTCTGCCCAGTTTTCGAATTTCCCCACTGTTACACATTTTTGGGAAGTTAGTGTTGAAATCTTGTGATTTTGGGTGTTTAGGGATACTCCAACATGGATTCTAAGTGGGTTCTATCCCTACTTCATATGGGCTGAGGTAAGAAGTGCTCAAACCCTTGTGATTTATCATCCTTATGAGCCCTAGGTTGATGTATGTATGTGATATTGGTTATGTTAGTGTATTTGGTGATTTTGATGCACAATTGGGAGGTTGGTATTGCTTGTGGAGCTTTGGTGAGGCTTGGAGCTAAGGGTTGGTGGAGACTTCCATAGAAGAGGCTCAATTGATTTGGCTACAAGAGGTACGGTTTAAGTTTCATTTAAGTACCGTGTGGTGTGATGAGAATTCCTAGGCTAGATGCCCCTAGGATTAAGTTTGGATTGTGTAAATGGTTGATGCTAATATGCATAGTTGGTATGTAATGTGAATTGATGATTGGGTTGAGAATTGTGTGGCCTTGTATGCTTGGTGTATTGAAAATTTGATGTATTGGGTAATGAGTATTAATTTGTGGTTTATGCATTTAAATTGTGAAATTAGGCCGGAGGCCGTAAATTTTGGGCCGGAGGCCGAAAAGAGGTAAGGGAGGTAAGTTGATGTGTGCATTGTATGATGACACAAGTGATTGGATGAATTTCATGTAATGAATATATGAATGATTGGGTTGGTTATTGGATAATGAGGTTTGAGGAGTTGAAGTGTGGAAATTGGTAATTTTGGGTGAAATTGTATAGATGAGGTATGTTTGATTTTGGTTGAGATATATTATGTGGTCATATATGTGAGTATGATTATTGATGCCTTGATGGTATGATAATGCATGAGAGATATGTATGTTGTGATATATGCTTGAGAAATGATTAAGGTTGATTTGGGAGTGAAACCACGTGATAGTGAGTATGATATTGGTTATGTATAGTGATGGTTGATTGGAAATAATATTGTTGGAAAATTTGGATGAGGAAGGATGTATGGCATGTTGATATGTTTGTAATTTAGCCATTCGTTTGAAATAGGTAAAGATGGTTATATGGCGATTTGTGAATTGTGGCAAGGTATTAATGTATGAGTTGAGGAGGCTTGATGTTGATTTTGGTATATTTTGATTGGTTTCAAAAAGGGTTGAAATTGGCATGTTTTGGTTGATTTTGAAAAGAGTTGAAAATGGCTTGTTTTGAAAATGGCACTTTGTGGTTTTATATGAAAACATGGTTTTTGGGCATACTTTGACGGGACATAGCTTGGACTACGGATCTTTGTTTTGTGCCAAATCTGTTTAGAAATGAAATTGGATCCGGGATGTCCATGCCGTTCGAAGAACGGGTGAAAAACGATTTAAAATGAGGAAGTTATGTCCGTTGGAAGATTGGGGGTTGAATCTGTGAATTCTGCAGTTTTTAACTTAGAAAATTTTTAGCAGAATAACCCCTTGCGCGTGGGCGCACTTGGCGCGTATGCGCCGATCTTCCAGAAAACGCCATCCACGCGTGCGCGTGATGTGCGCGGGCGCGCCGATAGTGCTGCACCCAATGCCCAGCCATTTTCCAGAGAGTTGTGCCAGAACTGTGCCAGCTTTGTGCCTGGGGCACGAGAGTATCTCCGCGTACGCGTGGTTGACGCGTGCGCGTCGATTTGGCAGATTTTTAATACACGCGTTAGCGTGCATGACGCTTGCGCGTCGATGAGTTTTTAAGGACATCCACGCGTGCGCGTGGAGTACGCGTACGCGTGGCATTGTCTTCATGCCAAAGTTGATATTTGAGTTTTAAAAGCCAAATCTCATACTTCTAAGCCTCCGATCTCACCACTTATATCTTAAATCTTTATGATATGCCTAGCTATTAGAAAAGGGCTAGTGAATGAGATAACTTGCGAGTGAAGCAAGGGGAAAATGAATAATCAATGAGGATCATTGAGGATTATGTGAGATGGGGAGGATGATGGTGGAAGTGCTTGTTATGCCATTGGCCGAAGGGCCGTAATTGTTTATGAATTGGCTGGTTCTAGATTGAACCGTGAGCCGGAATAGCTGTGTATGCTATGAATATTGGCTGGTTATGGATTTAACCGTGAGCCGGATGGATGATATGGATGTTGATCCATGGATGAGAATTCATGCATGTTTATGCTGAATTATTGATAATTGTGATTTGCACTTCCACTATCTGAGTTACGAGTTTCCCTGGGTAGTAGCAGTGGCTAGTCCACTTGCTCCGGGTATGAGACGAAAAATGATGTTTATGATAAATGAATTAATTATGGAGTTTTGAATGAATGTAACTCAGATACCTGGGTAGTAGCAAGGGTTGTGGTTCGTCCCGCTTGCTCCGGGTCAATGCTTGTGTTTTCTCTCTGGTTGTAAGGGTGACAGGGCACCGATACCCTCTAATGGCGACAGGGCGCAGATACCCTCTAATGGCGACAGGGCGCAGATACCCTCTAATGGTGACAGGGCACATATTCCCTCTAATGATATTAATACGCAACAGAGAGACTGTGCCCGGGTTAGCTACCGGACACGTCGGGTTGGCTTGATAACCGACAGATGATATCATCAGCCATAGGGCAGGCATACATCATTTGCATATGTTTGAATTGTTTGGGTTTGCCTATTTGTTTTGGATTTCTATATCATATATGCTATATTACCTGATTACATGCTACTTGTTCTACTTGTACCTTAGTTGTGTATTACTTGTCTGCATTGATTGTGTTTGTAAAACTAAGAGATCCCTCATGATGGTGTTGGTGGATGTTGGGGGCTGTTCTTGATGAGATGAATTGATAATGCGATTGCATAATGATGATGATTTTTGAATGAGATCATGTGAGCCCCCTGGGTAGACGCAGTGATGTGATTTCACTAGCTCCAGGCGAGGGTATGATGTATTGATATAAAGTTGCTGAGGCAGAACAACTGGTAATGGTTTTGCTTATGATTCTAAGTCTGATTTGTGAAAGAATCAGCGAGTTGGGAAACATGTGTAACATGAACTAGATTTAGTATCCCCTTACAACAGATGCCTATTTATGGATTAGTGAGAATCTAGGCTGGATACTTGGTGAAAAGGAGTTTAGGATGCTTAGTGAGTTTTTGTTGCAGTGCATTGTATTTATTTGGCACTTTTACCGTACTGGGAACCCATGGGCCCGGGGTTCTCATTCCGTATATATTTCTTGTTTTTCAGATACAGGTCCAAGTGCTCAGAAGTGAGCTGCGGTTCGTCTGAGAGCCGGCGAAGATCTTCATTTTCTCTACTTTGTGTTTTGCTTAGAATCTCTCCACCTTTGTTTTGAAGATATTATGTTATGTGTTGAACTCTTTTGGAACTTGCCTATAGAGGCTCTTATGTTTCCTTTGGGAGAGATTAGGATGCACTGTTGTCAACTACTTTCATATTGTACCCTAGCCGGCCTAAACTTCGTGGGTCGCGACTAGTGGCTATTTACTTATGTTATATATATCTATCTGTTATCTATCTCTTAATCTCCTTTATGCCTTGTCCGTATATCGCTTTCGGCTTCGCGGTTTAACTTTTCGTTGTCGAAACGTGAGTGATACGTCTTCGCGATTTTATTTCTACTCCTTTCAGGCTTCTCGATTAATACTCCTTTCGAAATTACCTATATTTATATATTAAAAATCCACCTGAGAGTCGTACCACTGTAATATCATTGACTTATGACTCGAGCATAAGGATTTGAATATTAGGGTGTTACATACCTTGTGTTTAAGACCCAAGGGTGTTCTTCTGTATACATGGAGAGGAAGCATGAAAAGCTTCTCTCAGTACAGAGTCAAATAAAGCCCCCCACAATCAAGCTCTAAGTTTGGTGTTGGGAGGCCACAGCCAAACTTTAAGTTTGGTGTTGAATTCCCACATCCAAACTCTAAGTTTGGTGTTGGGAGTCTAACATTGACCTGATCACCTGTGTGGCTCCATGAGAGCCCACTGTCAAGCTATTGACATTAAAGAAGCGCTTATTGGGAGGCAACCCAATTTTTATTTATCTAATTTTATTTTTATTTTACTGTTCTTTAATGTTTTATTAGGTTCATGATCATGTGGAGTCACACAAAAAATACTAAAATTAAAAATAGAATAAAAAATAGCAGAAGAAAAATCACACCCTGGAGGAAGGACTTACTGGCATTCAAATGCCAGTAAGGAGCATCTGGCTGGCGTTTAACGCCAGAACAGAGCATGGATCTGGCGTTGAACACCAGAAACAAGTAGCATCCTGGCGTTTGAACGCCAGGAATATACCTTGAGGAGAGTTGGCACTGAACGCCAGAAACAAGCATGGAACTGGCGTTCAACGCCAGAAACATGCTGTAATTGGGCGTTGAAAGCCCAAAATAAGCATCACTTCGGCGTTTAAATGCCAGAATTGTATGCAAAGGCTTTTTACATGCCTAATTGGTGCAGGGATGTAAATCTTTGACACCTCAGGATCTGTAGACCCCATAGGATCATCTCAGGATCTGTGGACCCCACAGAATCCCCACCTACCTCAACTCACCTTCTCTCTTCTTCTTTACATTCATCCTCTCTTCCCCATAAACTCTCTTCCCCAAAAACCCTTCACCAATCACCTCAATCTCTCTTTCCAATTACCCCCTTCACCAGTCACATCCATCCATTCTTTCCCAAAAACCCCACCTACCTTCAAAATTCAAAATTTCTTTCCCACCCAAACCCACCCTAAATAGCCAAACCTACTCCCTCTCCCCTCACTATATAAACCCCTCCATCCTTCTTCATTTTCACACAACACAACCCCCTTTTCTACACCTTGGCCGAATACACCTCTCCCCCCACTCTCCTCTATATTTCATCTTCCTCTTCTTCTTTTCTTTCTTCTTTTGCTCGAGGGCAAGCAATATTCTAAGTTTGGTGTGGTAAAAGCATAGCTTTTTGTTTTTTCCTTAACCATCTATGGCACCTAAGATCGGAGAAACCTCTAGAAAAGGGAAAGTGAAGACAAAAGCTTCCACCTTCGAGTCATGGGAGATGGAGAGATTCATCTCCAAAGCCCATCAAGACCACTTCTATGATGTTGTGGCCAAGAAGGTGATCCCTGAGGTCCTTTTCAAGCTCAAGAAAAATGAGTATCCGGAGATCCGACATGAGATCCAAAGAAGAGGTTAGGAAGTTCTGACCAACTCCATTCAACAAGTCAGAATCTTAATGGTTCAAGAGTTCTATGCCAATGCATGGATCACTAGGAACCATGACCAAAGTATGAACCCAAATCCAAAGAATTATCTTACAATGGTTCGGGGGAAATACTTAGATTTCAGTCCGAAAAATGTGAGGTTGGTATTCAACTTACCCATGATGCAAGGAGATGCACACCCCTACACTAGAAGGGTCAACTTTAATCAAAGGTTGGACCAAGTCCTTATGGACATATGTGTTGAAGGAGCTCAATGGAAAAGAGACTCTAAAGGCAAGCCGGTTCAATTAAGAAGACTAGACCTCAAGCCTGTGGCTAGAGGATAATTGGAGTTCATCCAACGCTCCATCATCCCCACTAGCAACCGATCTGAAGTTACTGTGGATCGGGCCATCATGATTCATAGCATCATGATTGGAGAGAAAGTAGAAGTTCATGAAGTTATCTCCCTTGAATTCTATAAAATAGCCGAAAAGCCCTCTACCTTGGCAAGGCTAGGTTTTCCTCATCTTATTTTTCATCTGTGTTACTCATCTGGAGTTATCATAGAAGGAGACATCCCCATTGAGGAGGATAAACCCATCACTAAGAAGAAGATGGAACAAACAAGAGAGCCCACTCATGGATCCCAAGAGACGCATGAGGAATCTCATCACCAAGAAATCCCAGAGATGCCTCGTGGGATGCACTTTCCTCCCAACAACTATTGGGAACAACTCAACACTTCTCTAGAAGACTTGAGTTACAATATGGATCAATTAAGGGTGGAACATCATGAACACTCTATCATTCTCCATGAGATTAGAGAAGATCAAAGAGCAATGAGGGAGGAGCAACAAAGGCAAGGAAGAGACATAGAAGAGCTCAAGGACATCATTGGTTTTTCAAGAAGAAAGCACCACCATCACTAAGGTGGACTCATTCCTTGTTCTTATTTTTTCTGTTTTTCGGTTTTTATGCTATATGTGTGTTTATGTTTTGTGTCTCTACCTCATGATCATTAGTATTGAGTAACTATGTCTTAAGGCTATAAATAATTCCATAAATCCTTCACCTCTCTTAAATGAAAAATGTTTCCAATTCAAAAGAACAAGAAGTACATGAACTTCGAAATTATCCTTGAATTTAGTTTAATTATATTGATGTGGTGACATTACTTTTTGTTTTCTGAATGAATGCTTGAACAATGCATATTTTTTATCTTGTTGTTTATGAATGTTTAAATTGTTGGCTCTTCAAAGAATGATGAACAAAGAGAATGTTATTGACAATCTGAAAAATCATGAAAATTGATTCTTGAAGTAAGAAAAAGCAGTAAAAAAGCAAAAGCTTGCAAAAATAAAAATAAAAAAATAAAAAAATGGCGAAAAAAATTAGAAAGAAAAAAGAAAAAGCAAGCAGAAAAAGCCAATAGCCCTTAAAACCAAAAGGCAAGGGTAAAAAGGATCAAAGGCTTTGAGCATCAATGGATAGGATGGCCCAAGGAAATAAAATCCAGGCCTAAGCGGCTAAATCAAGCTGTCCCTAACCATGTGCTTGTGGCATGCAAGTCCAAGTGAAAAGCTTGAGACTGAGTGGTTAAAGTCGTGATCCAAAACAAAAAGAGTGTGCTTAAGAACTCTGGACACATCTAACTGGGGACTTTAGTAAAGCTGAGTCACAATTTGAAAAGGATCACCCAGCTATGTGTCTGTGGCATTTATGTATCTGGTGGTAATACTGGAAAAACAAAGTGCTTAGGGCCACGGCCAAGACTCATAAAAAGTAGCTGTGTCAATAACACTATTTGAAATTCTAAGTTCCTATAGATGCCAATCATTCTAAACTTCAAAGGAGAAAGTGAGATGCCAAAACTGTTTAGAAGCAAAAAGCTACAAGTCCCGCTCATCTAATTAGAATTAATATTCATTGATATTTTGGGATTTAGAGTATATTCTCTTTTTTTTATCCTAAATGAATTTCAGTTGCTTGGGGACAAGCAACAATTTAAGTTTGGTGTTGTGATGAGCGGATAATTTATACGCTTTTTGGCATTGTTTTTAGATAGTTTTTAGTATAATCTAGCTATTTTTAGGGATGTTTTCATTAGTTTTTATGCTAAATTCACATTTCTGGACTTTACTATGAGTTTGTGTGTTTTACTGTGATTTCAGGTAATTTCTGGCTGAAATTGAGGGACCTAAGCAAAACTCTGATAGAAGGCTAACAAAGGACTGCTGATGTTGTTGGATTCTGACCTCCCTGCACTCGAAATAGATTTTCTGGAGCTACAGAACTCCAAATGGTGCGCTCTTAACGGCGTTGGAAAGTAGACATCCAGAAATTTCCAGTAATATATAATAGTCCATACTTTATTCGGGATTAGATGACGTAAACTGGCGCTCAACGCCAGTTCTACGCTGCATTCTGGAGTCAAACGCCAGGAACACGTCACGAACCAGACTTGAACGCCAAAAACACGTTACAACTTGGCGTTCAACTCCAAAAGAAGCCTCTGCACGTGTAAAGTTCAAGCTCAGCCCAAGCACAAGCCAAGTGGGCCCCGAAAGTGGATTTCTGCATCAATTACTTACTTCTGTAAACCCTAGAAGTTAGTCTAGTATAAATAGGACATTTTACTATGGTATTAGACATCCTGGATTGTATTTTTGATCCTGTGATCACGTTTTGGGGGCTGGACATTCGGCTATGCCTGAACCTTCATCACTTATGTATTTTCAACGGTGGAGTTTCTACACACCATTGATTAAGGGTGTGGAGCTCTGCTGTACCTCGAGTTTTAATGCAATTACTACTATCTTTTATTCAAATTCAATCTTATTTCAGTTCTAAGATACTACTGGTACTTCAACCTGATGGATGTGATGATCTGTGACACTCATCATCATCCGTCCCTATGAACGCTGCCTAACAACCACTTCCATTCTACAAGCGAAAGCTAGAGTGTGTATCTCTTGGATTCCTAATGCACGACGCATGGTTGCCCTCGCCTGACAACCGAGCCTTCTATTCCGTAAGATGGTGGCATTCATGAGAATCCAAAAAGTCTAAACCTTGTTTGTGGTATTCTGAGTAGGATTCCGGGATTGAATGACTGTGACGAGCTTCAAACTCGCGATTGTTGGGCGTGATGACAAACGTAAAAGAATCAAGGGATTCTATTCCGACATGATCGAGAACCGACAGATGATTAGTCGTGCCGTGACAGAGCATTTGGACCTTTTTTACTGAAAGGATGGGATGTAGCCATTGACAACGGTGATGCCCTACATACAGCTTGCCATAGAAAGGAGTAAGAAGGATTGGATGAAGGCAGTAGGAAAGCAGAGATTCAGAAGGAGCACAGCATCTTCATACGCCTATCTGAAATTCCCATCGATGATCTACATAAGTATTTCTATCTTTATTTTCTGTTTATTTATTATTATTATTCAAAAACTCCATAACCATTTATTATCCGCCTGACTGAGATTTACAAGATGACCATAGCTTGCTGCATACCGACAATCTCCGTGGGATCGACCCTTACTCACGTAAGGTTTATTACTTGGATGACCCAGTGCATTTGCTAGTTAGTTGTGTGAGGTTGTGAAGAAAGTGCTGAGTTATAAACGCGCATACCGAGTTGAATGCCATTATTAGAGATCACAATTTCGTGCACCATTCTTCCAAGTAATAAACCTTACGTGAGTAAGGGTCGATTCCACGGAGATTGTCGGCTTGAAGCAAGCTATGGTAATCTTGTAAATCTTAGTCAGGTGGATTCTAATGGTTATAATGGTTTTTGAATATAAAGATAAATAAAGCATAAAATAGAGATAGAGATACTTATGTAATTCATTGGTGGGAATTTCAGATAAGCCCATGAAGATACTGTGTTCCTTTTGAATCTCTGCTTTCCTACTGCTTTCATCCAATCATTCTTACTCCTATCCATGGCAAGCTGTATATAGGGCGTCACCGTTGTCAATGGCTACTTTCCATCCTCTCAGTGAAAATGATCTAAATGCGCTGTCACAGCACGGCCAATCATCTATCAGTTTTCGATCATGGTTGAATAGAATCCAGTGATTCTTTTGCGTCTGTCACTACGCCCAACACTCGCGAGTTTGAAGCTCATCACAGTCATCCCATCTCAGATCCTACTCGGAATACCACAGACAAGGTTTAGACTTTCCGGATCTTAGGAATGGCCGCCAATAATTCTATCTTATACCACGAAGACTCTGATCTTTCAGAATGGAGGCTAAGAGATACGCGCTCGATCTAAGGTAGAACGGAAGTGGTTGTCAGGCACACGTTCATAGGTGAGAATGATGATGAGTGTCACGGATCATCACATTCATCATGTTGAAGTGCAACGAAAATCTTAGAATAAGAATAAGTTGAATTGAATAGAAGAACAATAGTAATTGCATTAATACTCGATGAACAGTAGAGCTCCACACCTTAATCTATGGTGTAGAAACTCCACCATTGAAAATACATAAGAATAAAGTCTAGGCATGGCCCAATGGCCAGCCTCCCCAAATGACATATGAATTCGAAAATAGGGAAAATAGACCCGATCAAAAGACAGACCCTTAGTACAATAGTAAAAAGTTCTATTTATACTAAACTAGCTACTAGGGTTTACATAAATAAGTCTAAGTGCAAAAATCCACTTTTAGGGCCCACTTTGGTGTGTGCTTGGGCTGAGCTTGAGCTTTACACGTGCAGAGGCTTCTCTTGGGGTTAAACACCAATTTGTAACGTGTTTTTGGCATTTAACTCTGGTTTGTGACGTGTTTCTGGCGTTTTACTCCAGAATGCAGCATGGAGCTGGCGTTGAACGCCAGTTTGCGTCGTCTAAGCTCGAATAAAGTATGGACTATTATATATTGCTGGAAAGTCCTGGATGGCTACTTTCTAACGCAATTAAGAGCGCGCCATTTGGAGTTCTGTAGTTCTAGAAAATCTATTTTGAGTGCAGGGAGGCCAGAATCCAACAGCATCTGTAGTCCTTTTTCAGCCTCCTATCAGATTTTTGCTCAAGTCCCTCAATTTCAGCCAGAAAATACCTGAAATCACAGAAAAACACATAAACTCATAGTAAAGTCCAAAAATGTGAATTTTGCATAAAAACTAATAAAAATATCCCTAAAAGTAGCTAGATCTTACTAAAAACTACCTAAAAACAATGCCAAAAAGCGTATAAATTATCCGCTCATCACAACACCAAACTTAAATTTTTGCTTGTCTCCAAGCAACTGAAAATCAAATAGGATAAAAAGAAGATAATATACTATAAATCCCTAAATATCAGTGAATATTAGTTCTAATTAGATGAGCGGGACTTGTAGCTTTTTGCTTCTGAACAGTTTTGGCATCTCACTTTATCCTTAGAAGTTTAGAATGATTGGCATCCATAGGAACTCAGAGTTCAGATAGTGTTATTAATTCTCCTAGTTAAGTATGTTGATTCTTGAACACAGCTACTTTTATGAGTCTTGGCCGTGGCCCTAAGCACTTTGTTTTCCAGTATTACCACCGGATACATAAATGCCACAGACACATGACTGGGTGAACCTTTTCAGATTGTGACTCAGCTTTACTAAAGTCCCCAATTAGAGGTGTCCATAGCTCTTAAGCACACTCTTTTTGCTTTGGATCACGAATTTAACCACTCAGTCTCAAGCTTTTCACTTGGACCTGCATGCCACAAGCACATGGTTAGGGTCAGCTTGATTTAGCCGCTTAGGCCTGGATTTTATTTCCTTGGGCCCTCTTATCCATTGATGCTCAAACCTTGGGATCCTTTTTACCTTTGCCTTTTGGTTTTAAGGGCTATTGGCTTTTTCTGCTTGCTTTTTCTTTTTATTTTTTAAATTTTTTTTGCCACTTCTCTCTTTTTTTCGCAAGCTTTGTTCTTCACTGCTTTTTCTTGCTTCAAGAATCAATTTCATGATTTTTCAGATTATCAATAACATTTCTCTTTGTTCATCATTCTTTCAAGAGCCAACAATTTTAACATTCATAAACAACAAGATAAAAAATATGCACTGTTTAAGCATTCATTTAGAAAATAAAAAGTATTGTCACCACATCAATATAATTAAACCAATTTCAAGGATGAATTCGAAACTCATGTACTTCTTGTTCTTTTGTATTAACAACATTTTTCATTTAAGAAAGGTGAAAGATTCATGGAATTATTCATAGCCTTAAGACATAGTTACTAAATACTAATGATCATGTAGTAAAGACTCAAAACATAGACAAACATATAACATAAAACTAAAAAACAGAGAGATAAGAACAAGGAAGTGAAGGAATGAGTCCACCTTAGTGAGGGTGGCGCCTTTTTCTTGAAGGACCAATGGTGTCCTTGAGCTCCTCTATGTCTCTTCCTTGCCTTTGTTGCTCCTCCCTCATAGCTCTTTGATCTTCTCTAATCTCATTGAGAATGATGGAGTGCTCTTGGTGTTCCACCCTTAATTGGTTCATGTCATGACTCAATCCTTCTAGAGAAGTGTTGAGTTGGTCCCAATAGTTGTTTGGAAGAAAATGCATCCCTTGAGGCATTTCAGGGATTTCTTGATGATGAGCTCCCTCAAGCATCTCTTGAGATCCATGAATGGGCTCTCTTGTTTGCTCCATCATCTTCTTAGTGATGAATTTGTCCTTTTCAATGAGGATGTCTCCTTCTATGACAACTCCAGCTAAGTTGCATAGATGGCAAATGAGATGAGGAAAAGCTAGCCTTGCCAAGGTAGAGGGCTTTTCGGCTACTTTGTAGAGTTCTAGAGAGATGACTTCATGAAGTTTTACTTCCTCTCCAATCATGATGCTATGGACCATGATGGCCCGATCCACAGTTACTTCAGATCGGTTGCTAGTGGGGATGATGGAGCGTTGGATGAACTCCAACCATCCTCTAGCCACAGGCTTAAGGTCCAGTCTTCTCAATTGAACCGGCTTGCCTTTTGAGTCTCTTTTCCATTGAGCTCTTTCCACACATATGTCCATGAGGACTTGGTCCAACCTTTGGTCAAATTTGACCCTTCTAGTGTAGGGGCGTGCATCTTCTTGCATCATAGGCAAGTTGAACGCCAACCTTACATTCTCCGGACTGAAATCTAAGCATTTCTCCCGAACCATTGTAAGCCAATTCTTTGGGTTTGGGTTCATGCTTTGATCATGGTTCCTAGTGATCCATGCGTTTGCATAGAATTCTTGAACCGTTAAGATTCTGACTTGTTAAATGGGATTGGAGAGAACTTCCCATCCTCTTCTTCTAATCTCCTGTCGGATCTCTGGATATTCACCCTTTTTGAGCTTAAAAGGGACCTTAGGGATCACTTTTTTCTTGGCCACAACCTCATAGAAGTGGTCTTAATGGGCTTTTGAGATGAATCTCTCCATCTTCCATGACTCAAAAGTGGAAGCAATTGCCTTCCCTTTCCTCTTTCTTGAGGTTTCTCTGGCCTTAGGTGCCATCAATGGTTATGGAAAAACAAAAAAGCTATGCTTTTACCACACTAAACTTAGAATGTTGCTCGCCCTCGAGCAAAAGAAGAAAGAATAGAAGAAGAAGAAGAAGAAGATATGGAGGAGAGGGAGAGAGGTGTAAGTTTCGGCCAAGGGGGAGAAGAGATGGTAGTGTTGTGTGAGAATGAAGAATGATGGAGGGGTTTATATAGTGGAGGGAGAGGGGTTTGGTTTCGGCCATTTAGGGTGGGTTTGGGTGGGAAAGAGATTTTGAATTTGAAGGTAGGTGGGGTTTATGGGGAAGAATGGGTGGAGGTGATTGGTGAAGGGTATAGTGATATTGGATTGTGTGAAGAAGAGAGAAGTGGGGTAGGTGGGGATCCTGTGGGGTCCACAGATCCTGAGGTGATCCTGTGGGGTCCACAGATCTTAAGGTGTTAAGAATTTCTCATCCCTGCATCTTTTAGGCATTTAAAATGCCCTCTTTATGCAATCCTGGTGTTTAACGCCAGACTGCAGCTTGTTTCTGGCGTTAAACGCCCAAATGTAGCCTGTTTCTGGCATTTAACGCCATCCTGATGCTTGTTTCTGGCGTTAAATGCCAGACAGATGCTTGTTTCTGACGTTTAAACGCCAGACAACTCTTCCTCCAGGGTGTGCTTTTTTCTTCTGCTATTTTTTATTCTGTTTTTAATTTTTGCAATTGTTTTGTGACTCCACATGATCATAAACCTAATAAAACATAAAAGAACAATAGAAATATAGATAAATAAAAATTAGGTTGCCTCCCAATAAGCGCTTCTTTAATGTTAATAGCTTGACAGTGAGCTCTCATAGAGCTTCACAGATGTTCAGAGCATTGTTGGGACCTCCCAACACCAATCTTAGAATTTGAATGTGGGGGTTCAACACCAAACTTAGAGTTTGGTTGTGGCCTCCCAACACTAAACTTAGAGATTGATTGTGGGGGCTTTGTTTGACACTGTATTGAGAGAAGCTTTTCATGCTTCCTCTCCATGGTTGCAGAGGAAGATCCTTGAGCTTTAAACACAAGGTAGTCCCCATTCAATTGAAGGACTAGCTCTCCTCTGTCAACATTAATCACAGCTCCTACTGTGGCTAGGAAGGGTCTTCCAAGGATGATGCATTCATCCTCATCCTTCCCAGTGTCTAGGATTATGAAATCAGCAGGGATGTAAAGGCCTTTAACCTTCACTAATACGTCCTCTACCAATCCATAAGCTTGTTTTATTGACTTGTCTGTCATCTCTAATGAGATTTTTGCAACTTGTACCTCAATGATCCATAGTTTCTCCATTACAGAGAGTGGCATAAGATTTATACTTGACCTTAGGTCACACAGAGCCTTTTCAAAGGTCATGGTGCCCATGATACAGGGTATTAAGAATTTACCAGGATCTTGTTTCTTTTGAGGTAATGTCTGCTGAACCCATGTATTTAGTTCACTAATGAGCAAGAGAGGTTCATCTTTCCAAGTCTCATTACCAAACAACTTGGCATTCAGCTTCATGATGGCTCCTAATATTGAGCAACTTGCTCTTCAGTTACATCTTCATCCTCTTCAGAGGAAGAATAGTTTTCAGAGCTCATGAATGGCAGAAGAAAGTTTAATGGAATCTCTATGGTCTCTATATGAGCCTCAGATTCCTTTAGGTCCTCAATAGGGAACTCCTTTCTGTCTGGAGGACGTCACATGAGGTCTTCCTTATTGGGATTCACGTCCTCCCCTTCCTCCTTGAATTTGGCCATTTTGATAATATCAATGGCCTTGCACTCTCTTTTTGGATTCTCTTCTGTATTGCTTGGGAGAGTACTAGAAGGAGTTTCAGTGATTTTCTTACTCAGTTGACCCACTTGTGCCTCCAAGTTTCTAATGGAGGACCTTGTTTCATTCATGAAACTTAAAGTGGCCTTAGATAGATCAGAGACTATGTTTGCTAAGCTAGAAGGGCCCTACTCAGAATTCTCTGTCTATTGCTGAGAAGATGATGGAAAAGGCTTGCTATTGCTAAGCCTGTTTCTTCCACCATTATTAAAGCCTTGTTGGGGATTTTGTTGATCCTTCCATGAGAAATTTGGATGATTTCTCCATGAGGGATTATAGGTGTTTCCATAGGCTTCACTCATGTAATTCACCTCTGCCATTGCAGAGTTCTCAAGATCATAAGCTTCTTCTTCAAAAGATGCTTCTTTAGTACTGTTGGATGCATTTTGCAATCCATTCAGACTCTGAGAAATCATGTTGACTTGCTGAGTCAACATTTTATTCTGAGCCAATATGGCATTCAGAGCATCAATTTCAAGAACTCCCTTCCTCTGAGGCGTCCCATTACTCACAAGATTCCTTTCAGAGGTGTACATGAATTAGTTATTTGCAACCATGTCAATGAGTTCTTAAGCTTCTGTAGGCATTTTCTTTAGGTGAATGGATCCACCTGCAGAATGGTCCAGTGACATCTTAGAGAACTCAGATAGACTATCATAGAATATATCCAAAATGGTCCACTCTGAAAGCATGTCAGAAGGACACTTTTTGGTCAACTGCTTGTATCTTTCCCAAGCTTCATAGAGGGATTCACCATCTTTTTGCCTGAAGGTCTGAACATCCACTCTAAGCTTGCTCAGCTTTTGAGGAAGAAAGAACTTGGCCAAGAAGGCCGTGACCAGCTTATCCCAAGAGTGCAGGCTATCTTTAGGTTGTGAGTCCAACCATGTTCTAGCTCTGTCTCTTACAGCAAAAGAGAAAAGCATGAGCCTGTAGACTTCAGGATTTACTCCATTAGTCTTAACATTATCACAGATCTGTAAGAACTCAGTTAAAAACTGATAGGGATCTTCTGATGGAAGTCCATGAAACTTGCAGTTCTGTTGCATGAGAGCAACTAGTTGAGGCTTCAGCTCAAAATTGTTTGCTCCAATGGTAGGGATTGAGATGCTTCTTCCATAAAAGTTGGGAGTAGGTGTAGTATAATCACCAAGCATCCTCCTTGAATTATTGTTGGGTTCAGTCATGTCTCTTTCTTTTTCGAGATTCTCTGTAAGGTCTTCTCTAAATTGTTGTGCTTTAGCTTCTCTTAGCTTCTTCTTCAGAGTCCTTTCAGGTTCAGGATCTGCTTCAACAAGAATATCCTTGTCCTTGCTCTTGCTCATATGAAAAAGAAGAGAACAGAAAAGAAAAGGAATCCTCTATGTCACAGTATAGATATTCCTTTATGTGAGTAGAAGAAAAGAAGAATAAGAATGAAGAAGAGAAAAATTCGAACACAGAAGAGAAGAGAGGGTTTGAATTTTAAGATGAAGATAAGTGTTAGTAAATAAATAAAATAAATAGAAAGAGATGAGAGGGAGAGAATTTCGAAAATTATTTAAAAAAAAGGTTAGTGATTTTCGAAAATTAAGAGAAGAAATAAAATTAAAATTAAAATTTGAAACAATTAGTTAAATAAAAAGATTTTTGATAAAGAATGAGGAGTTTTTGAAAATTAGAGAGAAAAATGTAGTTGGGTGATTTTGAAAAAGATAAGAAACAAACAAAAAGTCAATTAGTTAGTTGAAAAAGATTTGAAAATCAATTTTGAAAAGATAAGAAGTTAGAAAAGATTTTTGAAATTGATTTTGAAAAAGATATGATTTGAAAAAAGATATGTTTGAAAAGATATGATTGTAAAGAAAAATATGATTAAAAAGATATGATTGAAATTTATTTTAAAAAAAAAATTGAAAAAGAGATTAAAAAGATTTGATTTTTAAAATTAAAATTGATTACTTGACTAACAAGAAACTAAAAGATATGATTCTAGAATTTTAAAGATTGAACATTTCTTAACAAGAAAGTAACAAACTTCAAATTTTTGAATCAATCACATTAATTGTTAGTAAAGTTTTCGAAAATTATGAAATAAAATTAAGAAAGAGATTTTGAAAATCAATTTTTAAAATATTTTCGAAAATATAAAAGAAAAATGAAATAGATTTGATTTTTGAAAAAGTTTTGAAAAGATAAGATTTTTAAAATTGAAATCTTGACTTGACTAACAAGAAACAACTTATTTTAAAAAATTTTGACTAAGTCAACCCAAAGATTTCGAAATTTATAAGAGAAATAAGAAAAATATATTTTTTATTTTTGAATTTTTAATGAGGAGAGAGAAAAACACAAATATGACCCAAAACATGAAAATTTTGGATCAAAACCAATGATGCATGCAAGAACACTATGAATGTCAAGATGAACACCAAGAACACTTTGAAGATCAAGATGAACATCAAGACTTATTTTGGAAAAAATTTCAAGAAAAAAAAAACATGCAAGACACCAAACTTAGAAATTTTTTATGTTTAGACACTATGAATTAAAAAATGCATATGAAAAACAACAAAAGACACAAAACAAGAAAATATGAAGATCAAACAAGAAGACTTGTCAAGAACAACTTGAAGATCATGAAGAACACCATGCATGAGTTTTCGAAAAATGCATAAATTTTTAAAAATATGCAATTGATACCAAACTTAAAAATTGATACTAGACTCAAACAAGAAACACAAAATATTTTTGGTTTTTATGATTTTATTAAATTTTTTTGGGTTTTTTGAAAATTTATTTTTAGAAAAAACGAAAATAAAATAAAAATTTTTAAAATATTTTTGAAAATTACCTAATCTGAGCAACAAGATGAACCGTCAGTTATCCAAACTCGAACAATCCCCAGCAACGGCGCCATAAACTTGGTGCACGAAATTGTGATCTCAATGGCGCCAACAACTTGGTACGCACAATTGTAATATCACTATTTTTCACAACTTCGCACAACTAACCAGCAAGTGCACTGGGTCGTCCAAGTAATAAGCCTTACGTGAGTAAGGGTCGATCCTACGGAGATTGTCGGCTTGAAGCAAGCTATGGTAATCTTGTAAATCTTGTCAGGCGGATTCTAATGGTTATAATGGTTTTCGAATATAAAGATAAATAAATCATAAAATAGAGATAGAGATACTTATGTAATTCATTGGTGGGAATTTCAGATAAGCGCATAAAGATATTGTGTTCCTTCTGAATCTCTGCTTTCCTACTGCTTTTATCCAATCATTCTTACTTCTTTCCATGACAAGCTGTATGTAGGGCATCACCGTTGTCAATAGCTACTTCCCATCCTCTCAATGAAAATGGTCCAAATGCGTTGTCATAGCACGGCTAGTCATCTGTCGGTTCTCGATCATGTTGGAATAGAATCCAGTGATTCTTTTGCGTCTGTCACCACGCCCAACACTCGCGAATTTGAAGCTCGTCACAGTCATCCCATCTCAGATCCTACTCGGAATACCACAGACAAGGTTTAGACTTTCCGGATCTTAGGAATGGCCGCCAATAATTCTAGCTTATACCACGAAGACTCCGATCTTTCAGAATGGAGGCTAAGAGATACGCGCTCGATCTAAGGTAGAACGGAAGTGGTTGTCAGGCACGCGTTCATAGTTGAGAATGATAATGAGTGTCACGGATCATCACATTCATCATGTTGAAGTGCAGCGAATATCTTAGAATAAGAATAAGTTGAATTGAATAGAAGAACAAAAGTAATTGCATTAATACTCGAGGAACAGCAGAGCTCCACACCTTAATCTATGGTGTGTAGAAACTCCACCGTTGAAAATACATAAGAATAAGGTCTAGGCATGGCCAAATGGCCAGCCTCCCCAAATGACATATGAATTCAAAAATAGGAAAAATAGACCCGGTCAAAAGACAGACCCTTAGTACAATAGTAAAAAGTTCTATTTATACTAAACTAGCTACTAGGGTTTACATAAATAAGTCTAAGTGCAGAAATCCACTTCCGGGGCCCACTTTGGTGTGTGCTTGGGTTGAGCTTGAGCTTTACATGTGCAGAGGCTTCTCTTGGGGTTAAACGCCAAGTTGTAACGTGTTTTTGGCGTTTAACTCTGGTTTATGACGTGTTTCTAGCGTTTTACTCCAGAATGCAGCATGGAGCTGGTGTTGAATGCCAGTTTGCGTCGTCTAAGCTCGAATAAAGTATGAACTATTATATATTTCTGAAAAGCCCTGAATGTCTACTTTCAAACGCAATTGAGAGCGCGCCATTTGGAGTTCTATAGTTCCAGAAAATTCATTTCGAGTATTGGGAGGTCAGAATCCAACAGCATCTGTAGTCCTTTTTCAGCCTCCTATCAAATTTTTGCTCAGGTCCCTCAATTTCAGCCAGAAAATACCTAAAATCACAGAAAAACACACAAACTCATAGTAAAGTCCAGAAATGTGAATTTTGCATAAAAACTAATAAAAACATCCCTAAAAATAGCTAGATCTTACTAAAAACTACTTAAAAACAATGCCAAAAAGCGTATAAATTATCCGCTCATCACCTTCCAAGTGTTTGACAAAATGCTTGGTTGGATGTTAGAGTAGATTTTGAACATTCTTGGCTTGGAAAGAGAAATTAGGTGCTCTTAAGTCATTAATACCCAACTTATGTTGGTGATCTAGAGTTGTTAGTTAATATTGTTTCCATTGACTCTAGTCTCTTGCTAATTCAATTAGTAAGTTAATTAGGACTTATGGATTGAGATTAACTAGTCTTATTTGACTTTCTCTCAATGTGAAGATAACATTATACCTTCTTCCGATGTTGGAGATGACGAAATAGGATTAACTTTTGTTAATTATTGTGATATGATTAATGATTAGGATAGAAAACCTAGATTCTCAATCCTTGCCATGAATGCCTCTTTTTAATATTTGTTATCTTTAGTTGGTTGCTTTATTTTCTTGTCATTTAAGATTCTTGCCATTTAATTTCTTGTCATTTAGTTTCTTGTCTTTTTATCAACCCAACCCCTTGAAACTCATAACCAATAATTGAGCACTCGATTGTAATTCTTAGGTAGAACAACCTGGGACTGATACTCTCGGATATTTTTATTGGGTTGAACTTGTGACAACCAAAATTAAATTTTGATGGAGGATTGGTTGTTGGTCTAGACTATACTTACAACGAAGTGATCCAATTTATTGAGAAATTCTAGATCAACATAAACTCTTACATCAATAACCAAAAACTTGTTAAGTGTGTACCAATTTTACTGTGATAACAATGTATACTTTGAGTGTCATTCTTATGGCTGCCTTGTCAAATTCCAGGACTCTAAAGAGGTGCTCCTGAGAGAAATTGTTGACAAAGGAATGTATAAGTTGCTGAACTTTCATCCTATGCACACCCTGCTACATTACTTAGTTCAGTGGAGTTAGATGCAAATAAGTTTTTGCTGTGGCATGCCAGACTTGGTCATGCATCTTAAAGTATTGTTACCAAAGTTCTGAAGTTTTTTGATACTCCCCTTTCCCTAAATAAATTTCTTTTGTACACCTTGTTGCATTGAAAAATCTCATTCTCTTTATTTTTCTGCTTTACAAACTGTGTATCATAATCCTCTAGAGATTGTATATTTTGACATTTGGGGCCTAAATCCAACCTCTGATTCGAATAGAAACAATTACTTTGTGAATTTCATAGATGCATATTCTAGATTTTCTTGGTTATACTTAATCAAAAATAGAGCTCAGTTAAAGTCAGTTTTTGTGCATTTCCAACGTATGACTGAATTACAGTTAAATGCTAAATTAAAGATGTTTTAAAGTGATAATGCTACAGAATATGTTAGCTTGTCCATAATATTATACGAGCAGGGAATTGTTCACAGGTTCTCTTGTCCTCATGTCCATCAACAGAATGGCATGGCTGAAAGGAAGCATAGGCATGTTGTGGAGATGAGGTTAACTATGCTTGCAGCAGCATCGCTACCTACCAGGTTTTGGGGTGAAGCTTTCCTTACAGTAGCCAAGTTGATCAACATTCTTCCCACACCAGTGCTAAATGGTATCTCCCCAGTTGAAAAGTTATCCAAAACTACACCTTCCTATGAGAATCTAAAGGTCTTTGGCTATTTATGCTTCCCCTATCTACGACCTTATAATAGGAACAAGCTTGAACTCAGATCCTGTCCAAGTGTTTTTCTTGGTTATGGCACCTCACATAAGGGCTATAAATGTCTCACAAGTTCCGACAAGGTGATAATCACTCGCAATGTAGTGTTTGATGAAGATAAGTTTTCCTTCAAAGACCCAAACTCTGTGTTTCATGGCTCTAACCAACCAGAATCCACTGTTGTTTACTCTCCACTACTACCACACATACCTGTTCTTCCTCCTCTCCCTTCAAACCAAGTTCCACCTTGTTCCGCTATTCCTTCTCCACTTCAGGTCACAACCACAATTCCCATCTCAACTACCCCCTCACACATCATTCTATACAACCTTCTTTTCCATTATCATCATCGTCACCTCAGCCTTCTTTACTGAATTCCTCCACCCCTCTTGAATCCACATCACATAGAGCCACATCCGATATTTCTATTCCGATCCTAATTTTTTATTTGGAAATTGTTATCCTTTCCATCCCTGATCAACCTACTGCCAGTACTAATATCCATCCCATGATCACTAGAGATAAAGCAGAAATATTGAAACCCAAGGTATTTCAAGCTAGTGTTGAACCTAAGTCTGTACATCAGGCCCTCATGGATCCACAGTTAAAGAGTGCCATGGATCTTGAATTTGCTGCTCTTTAGAGGAACAATACCTGGACTCTAGTGCCTTTCCCTGCTGGAAGAGAAGCGATCGAGAAAAAATCGGTATTTCGTATCAAGTATAATGTTCATGATACGATCCAAAAGCACAAAGCCAGGCTAGTCACTCAGGGGATTCTCCCAAAGGCCTGTGTTTGACTTTACTGAGACTTATAGTCTAGTTATGAAGCCAACCTCAATTAGAATTATACTGTCCATAGCTTTGGCAAAGTCTTGGAACATTCGGCAGCTTGACGTTAAGAACGCCTTTCTACATGGTGAGCTTATAGAAGGTGTCTATATGAAGCAGCCACAAGGATACAAAGAAGGTGATGGCATGCTAGTGTGTAAGCTCAACAAAGCTCTTTATGAGATCTTGGTTTCTCCGCCACCAAGTCAGACATTTATGTTTTTGTGAAGCACTCTCTGCCATCAAATGAGGTAATTTCAGTCGTTACTCAGAACTTGAACTTTGCTTTTGCTTTCAAAAATATGGGGGACTTGCACTACTTTTTGAAAATTCAGGTCTATCAAACCAATGATGGAGGCTTACTAATGGCTCAAGGGAAGTATATACAGAATCTGTTGAGCAAAGTAGGCATGATAGGGTGTAGATCCTGCTATATGCCACTACCATCCACTGTGAAGATTAGAGCTACTGGAGGGGTAGTGTTCGATGATCCCCACCTCTACCGGTCAGTAGTGGATAGTTTGTAGTATCTCACTATTCCTAGACTTGAACTGTGGCATAGCATTAATAAAGTTGCTCAGTTTATGCAAAATCCCTTAAAAGATCATTGAAAATTGGTAAAGAGGATCCTACGGTATGCAAGCGGTACTACAACCTATGGCCTCAAGCTCAGCAAAAATAATTCGATGTTGTTGTCTTCCTATTGTGATTCTGATTGGGGAGAAAATCCCAATGACAGAAAATTGATTGGTGGTTTCTGTGTATACTTGGGAAAGAATTTAATTTCTTGACAATTAAAGAAGAAGGGTGCAATGGCAAGACCAAGCACGAAACAGAGTACAAGGCCTTAGCAGATTTAGTGGCTAAACTGATTTGGATCAAGGGATTGATAAGTGAATTAAAGTGGAATGTTGCAAAACCTCCAATTTCTTATTGTGACAATCAAAGTGTAGTTCTCTTGGCAGCCAATTCCATCTTACACTCAAAATCTAAGTACTTTGAGATTGATTTACATTTTGTGCGAGACTATGTAACATAGAATGTGATTCGAGTTAATCATGTACCTAGTTTGGTTACACTCATCAAGGCATTACCCTCAACTGCTTTTCTTGACTTAAGGGCCAAACTCAAGGTGCAGAATTCTAAAAATTCAGCATCTTTGAGTCTGAGGGGAAATGATGGAGAGAATGAGCAAGAGGAAGTCAGTTACACAAAACTATCAGATTGTTAAGCATTGTTATTAGTATTTATTAGTGTTGTTAAGTATTTACTGAGTCAGCTGAATTAGTCGTATTCTAGAGGCTTCTAATCTGTGTCTATAAATAATGTAAGACAGGTATCATAACTGGTTCTATGGTTTAATTCATCATCTCCAATACAATAGTCAGTATTCCCCAGTATTCTCTTCTCTCGTTCTAATTTCTTGCTTTTCTTGTTCTCTCTCACTCACTATTCTGGTACCTTTCAATTTGATAAAATTTGTCATTTGTTAACACCTCATTTATCTATTAATTTGTAGCTTGTAATTCTAACCTCTTTAAAACTTACCCAAAAAGTATTTATATAGTTTTAACTTTTACCAAAATATATTTTTTAAATTTATTCACACTCACATATTATATATTCTGATTCCTATATTTTTTTGAAAAAATATTATGTAGATTATTTTTGTACATTTTTTACTTTAAAATTAAAAATAATTTATAAAAGATATGAAAAAATGAAAGTGTATATTTTTTTCTACAATAAACAATATATATATATATATATATATATATATATATATATATATATATATATATATATTTGGCAATTTCTAGCTAACTCTCATATAAATAAGGGGTTACATTAGCGCAAAGAATTATATTGAAGTAGTTCTAGCACATATTGTATATCCCAATTATTGCGGCCATATTGCTATTTACCTTTGGCATATGTTTTGTCATGGAAAAGTAAAAGATATGAACCTTCAAATTTTTTGACAAATACGTTTTTTTTATTTTTCAGTTAAAATTGAATAATAAATTGAATGTTTTGAAAAAAAAGTTAAAATTTACAAATTAATTTTTTAAAAAAAAACTTTTATAATTTACAGAAAATTTTTTATTATAATTAAATAATTTGGTTTTTAAAAAACTCTGGTCAAATAAATTATTAGTGTTAATTATAATGATATAATTAAATTCATCTAATAATTATTGAATACATCATAAAAAGTAATTAACTCTTTATTTATGAGAGAGTTTACTATATATATATAATAATTCCAAGGGAGGAGCTATGTAGTAGAAAAGAGGGGCAATAGCTCTTCTAATTTTAATTTCTATTTTTAATTTTTTACATGTAAATTATATATAAATTTTATTTTATTGTGTTAATATTTTTAGCCTCTTTCTAATACTTCATCTAGTTCTGGCATGAATAATCCATGATATCTTTTAGGTAATAAATATATGTGATATGATGCTAACGAATAGCACAATACAAGAAGCATCTATCGAAAAAGGGCAAAGAGAAATAGGACACCTTAGGTTCTGCTTGAGAGATTTTATTTCCCATTAAGCAGAATGAGATACTGAAATGGAATAGCATTAGCAATGGTCAATTTCAGTCAAAAATAAAACAGGAATTGAATAGTGTTTCAATCTGTCATATGAGGTATATTATATGAAGATGCATGGCTATAGATATATCTTTTAGACATAATTTTACATTTCACAACTAGAATAATCTATTTAAATTTATTTTGAAAGGTTTTGAAATGTCTTTCTATCTATTGAATATAATACTTATTAATTATTCTAAAAAAAATCTTATATATACCTATTAATTATTCGAAAAGTAGCTCTATCAACATAAGAAGAAATAATCGAAAAATATTAAATAAACAAGTTATTTTTTTAATTAAATTTAACTAAGTCTTTCTTCTTTTTTTTATGCCTGTCTTTTTTTTTGTTCTTTTTCAACTATTTTTTTTAAATCATTAAGCTATTAGATCAATTTGATATTGAACTTAATTACTAAAACTATTTAATCATATAACATCATCGTAAAAAAATCAATCAACAATACAAAACTATATATGTTGCATATCACATACATATTTTTGTAACTGTCAATTTGTTTAATTATAAATTAAATATAAATCTAGTTTGATGGTCGTAGAATTTAATTATAATTATGAATATATTTTATTATAATTGTGAAATCTGAATTTGATTATAAATGCGAGTCTAATATGTATTTTTTAGATCTTAGAGTCACTCTATATTGTCATATGAAAGGTGACTTTTATGGTGGCCAATTTATTTAGGTGGACAAAGTGGCTAAAAAATATGTAGCCAATTGAAACTTGACACATGGAATGAATGTGACTAACTCCCATATGAGTTTGACTATGGAAATAATTAGTTTGGTTAATGAGCCACAGTAAAAGTGAGTAAACACGGATAAGTAGGAAATGTAATGGATTAGCAATGGCAGTTTGTGAGGGTCATTTTTTCGAATTTCAAACATTCCTATATTTGAAACAGGAGGGAATTGAAACAGAAATCAAAATGAAAAATGAAAACATTCCCAAAGTTAGAATTGAATGAGCAGACCTTCAAGCTAGTTAGAGAAGTTAGGGTTTATCTTGAAGTTGTGCACACTATTGCGGGAGGTGGTCGCATGGCATTCCCAAAGAGGCAAATCGGAGTCTTTGCCGACGATTCAGCAAGATAGAGTAGAAGAATAGTGGAACGGTAGGGTTCGCGCCATCGTTGCCTCTCCTCTGTCTCCTTTAAAGTGTCCCTTCGATCTCTCTCAAGGGTGGAACCCCTGAACTCTGGATGCTGGTTCTGGATCTCTGACTCGCCTGGTGTTCCTCGTCTCTCCTGGGTTGCGTCGTTGGTCTTCGGAAACGGTGGAATCTGGCTCCTGTTCGTTCCTATTCTGTGCTCTAACATTGGTGAGCAAAGTTGCGAGAACCGGATCGGTCAATAAACCGGTAAGATCACTGGTTCAATAGTTTATTGGTTCGACCAGGATTCAATCGAAGTTCAACCGGTTTAATTAAATATTAAGTAAAATTATTAAAAAATCTAAAAATAATTTTAAATATATAAATTCAATAATTTCTAACTTAATAAAATTTAAAATTTCATGTAATAAATTATCCATAACTTAATATTAGAGGTTCATAAACAACTTCAAATATCAAAGTTTATAACTAAAAACAAAAAACGCACATAATGACAAACACATAATGTTCTACGTTCAAAAGAAACAATTACTAGCAAGTTTTCAACTAATCAAATGTGCAACTCATCACAAATCATAATGATAATCATCACTAATCAAAGAGGCTCCAGTTCCTTTCACATCCGAATAATGAAGATGTTTGATGAAAAAAACGAACTGCCATTTTTGCAAATTAGGAGCACTCCCACCGTGTAGCCTCCACCATTCACCTACCAAGATATGAAAGTCAAACATCAATTCTCATTCAATATTTAAAAAACCTTCAAAGTAAATTGAACATAGAAATATAATAACTTACCAGGTTCCAGTCTCTTTATCGCTTTCAAAGCACTTTCCCTTCATACTTTATTGTCAATTCCCTGTCACAGACAAAATCAATGACAAAAACTTAACATATACTATGAGATAGGTATAAATTTTATAGGAAATAGTTCTAGTCAAGTTGTATCCCTCCTTAATTTTCTCTATTTTCATTCTACTTCAACAAAAATGGTTACATTAATAAAAAATTTCTCTTCATCCAGTTCTGAATAGACTTAACATACTTCGGAGATAAGTTCATTGGCTTTAATGAGAGAATCAGCCACACCATATGCAACTCTAACACCGATGCTTGACCCTCCTCTTGTTGGTTTTACTTGAGACAAATTTGTAAATGTATACGAGCATAACTAGCTGCTGAAATCAGCCAACAAATCTCCGAGGAATGGACTAAATTAACTGCCTTACCACAACTTTCTCAGAATCAATAAAGTTTTACCGGGTTATTTTTGTCATACTTCACTATAAAGTATTGGCAAGCTGGATCAGATTTACCTCTAGAAGAACCAGTTTGAGAATCTTGAATAGCATTATCTTGTAGTTGTGGGTTACTTTGGGACTGTTCCATCTGTAACATACAAATTTACAAACAAATAAATTCAGCAACCAAAATCATGAATAAATAACAATAACCTCAATAAACAGTTATCTCAAAAAATCAAAATTAAAAAATAACCTCAGAAAATCATGAACAAATAAATTACCTCAAAAAATAAAAAATCATGAATCCAAAATAACCTCAAAAAATCATGAATTCAGCAACCAAATGAAGTCCAGCAAATCAGAAAATCATGAACAGAAAATCAGAAGTCGACGAGGAGGAATAACATAGTATTACTTACCGGCGGCGAGCAACGACGACGATAGAGGAGGCGAGGTCAACGATAACAAGGACGCGGTGGAGGCTGCGGTGGTCAAACCCGCCACTGCTGTGGCTGCGGGATGCGGTGGCTAAGGGACGCAATGGCTGTGGGATGCGGTGGCAGTGGGCTGCTCGATTGGTGGTGGTGGCTGCAATGGTTCTCAGATAAGAGAGGAGAGATGAGTGTGAATTGGTGATTTAGGGTTCCTCCTTCAGCACTTTAGCCTTTTGGTGCACGAAATTGTGATCATCAACAATGGCGCTAAAAACTTGGTAGCGCTCTCAAACGTGAATCACACTTAGTCACAACTCCGCACAACTAACCAGCAAGTGCACTGGGTCATCCAAGTATTACCTTACGTGAGTAAGGGTCGATCCCACGGAGATTGTTGGTATGAAGCAAGCTATGGTCATCTTGTAAATCTCAGTTAGGCAAATAGTAAATGTTATGGAGTTTTGGAATAATAAATAAAGCAGAAAATAAAAATAGAGTTACTCATGTAATTCAATGGTGGGAATTTCAGATAAGTGTGTGGAGATGCTTGTCCCTGTTGGATCTCTGCTTTCCTACTGCCTTCCTTCAATCCTTCTTATTCCTTTCCATGGCAAGCTATATGTAGGGCATCACCGTTGTCAATGGCTACATCCCATCCTCTCAGTGAAAATGGTCCAAATGCTCTGTCACGGCACGGCTAATCATCTGTCGGTTCTCGATCATGTTGGAATAGAATCCTTTGATTCTTTTGTGTTTGTCATCATGCCCAACAATCGCAAGTTTGAAGCTCGTCATAGTCATTCAATCCCAGAATCCTACTCGGAATACCACAGACAAGGTTTAGACTTTCCGGATTCTCATGAATGCCGCCATCAATCTAGCTTATACCACGAAGATTCTGATTAAGGAATCCAAGAGATAGCACCCGGTCTAAAGTAGAATGGAAGTGGTTGTCAGTCACGCGTTCATAGGTGAGAATGATGATGAGTGTCACGGATCATCACATTCATCATGTTGAAGTGCAACGAATATCTTAGAACAGGAATAGCTGAATTGAATAGAAAATAGTAGTAATTGCATTAAAACTTGAGGTACAGCAGAGCTCCACACCCTTAATCTATGGTGTGTAGAAACTCCACCGTTGAAAATACATAAATGATGAAGGTTCAGGCATGGTCGAATGGCCAGCCACCAAACGTAATCAAAAGACCGAATGATCAAAAGACTAGACAATCAAAGACACTTAATAGTTTTATTTTAAGTGGGGCCCCCTCTTTTGGTTCAGCAAGATTAAGTGGTTTGCTGGCATCAAACGAGCGACTACTGTTTGGATCTCTTTTCCTGATATCCCCGTTAATTCTTTTTGCAATTGCAGACCCCTCCCACTCCACAAACTGACAACCAAACCATGCACTCTAAATTGGACAGTCTCGAGGGTAAAGTAGAGCAACTCTCTGAGAAGTTTTCACAAATCCTGAAACACTTGGGTAAAAAGTCCTATTTATACTAGACTAGCTACTAGGGTTTACAGAAGTAAGTGATTGATGCAGAAATCCACTTCCGGGGCCTACTTGGTGTGTGCTTGGGTTGAACTTTAACTTTACATGAGCTGAGGCTTCTTTTGGAGTTGAACGCCAAGTTGTAACATATTTTTGGCATTCAACTCTGGTTCGTGACGTGTTTTTGGCGTTTGACTCCAGAATGCAGCATGGAACTGGCGTTGAGCGCCAGTTTACGTCATCTAATCACGAATAAAGTATTAACTATTATATATTGCTGGAAAGCTCTGGATGTCTACTTTCCAACGCCGTTGAGAACGCGCCATTTGAAGTTCTGTAGCTCCAGAAAATCTATTTCGAGTGGAGGGAGGTTAGATTCCAACAGCATCAGCAGTCCTTTGTCAGCCTCCTTATCAGAGTTTTGCTCAGGTCCCTCAATTTCAGCCAGAAATTACCTGAAATCCTAGAAAAATACACAAATTCATATTAAAGTCTAGAAATGTGAATTTAGCATAAAAACTAATGAAAACATCCCTAAAAGTAGCTAGATTACACTAAAAACTATCTAAAAACAATGCCAAAAAGCGTATAAATTATCCGCTCATCACAACAGCAAACTTAAATTGTTGCTTGTCCCTAAGCAACTGAAAATCAATTAGGATAAAAAGAAGAGAATATACTATAAATTTCAAAATATCAATGAATATTAATTCTAATTGGATGAGCGGGACTTGTAACTTTTTGCTTCTGAACAGTTTTGGCATCTCACTTTTTCCTTTGAAGTTTAGAATGATTGGCATCTATAGGAACTTAGAATTTCAGATAGTGTTATTGATTCTCCTAGTTAAGTATGTTGATTCTTGAACACAGCTACTTTTATGAGTCTTGGTCGTGGCCCTAAGCATTTTGTTTTCCAGTATTACCACCAGATACATAAATGCCACAGACACATAGCTGGGTGAACCTTTTCAGATTGTGACTCAGCTTTGCTAAAGTCCCCAGTTAGAGGTGTCCAGAGTTCTTAAGCACACTTTTTTTGCTTTGGATCACGACTTTAACCACTCAACCTCAAGCTTTTCACTTGGACCTGAATGCCACAAGCACACGGTTAGGGACAGCTTGATTTGGCCACTTAGGCCTGTATTTTATTTCCTTGGGCCTTCCTATCCATTGATGCTCAAAGCCTTGGATCCTTTTTACCCTTGCCTTTTGGTTTTAAGGGCTATTGACTTTTTCTGCTTGCTTTTTCTTTTTTTCGCAAGCTTTTGCTTTTTCACTACTTTTTCTTGCTTCAAGAATCAATTTTATGATTTTTCAGACTATCAATAGCATTTTTCTTTGTTCATCATTCTTTCAAGAGCCAACAATTTTAACATTAATATAATTAAACTAAATTCAAGGATAAAAAAATATGCACTGTTCAAGCATTCATTCAGAAAACAGAAATTATTGTCACCACATCAATATAATTAAACTAAATTCAAGGATAATTCTGAAATTCATGTACTTCTTGTTCTTTTGAATTAGAAACATTTTTCATTTAAGAGAGGTGAAGGATTTATGGAATTATTCATAGCCTTAAGACATAGTTACTACATACTAATGATCATGTAATAAAGACACAAAACATAAACACACATATAGCATAAAAACCGAAAAATAGAAAAAAATAAGAACAAGGAATGAGTCCACCTTAGTGTTGGTGGCGCTTTCTTCTTGAAGAACCAATGATGTCCTTGAGTTCTTCTATGTCTCTTCCTTGCCTTTGTTGCTCCTCCCTCGTTGCTCTTTGATCTTCTCTGATTTCATGGAGAATGATGGAGTGCTCTTGATGTTCCACCCTTAATTGATCCATATTGTAACTCAAATCTTCTAGAAAAGTGTTGAGTTGTTCCCAATAGTTATTGGGAGGAAAGTGCATCCCTTGAGGCATCTCCGGGATTTCTTGGTGATGAGCTTCCTCATGCGTCTCTTGGGTTCCATGAGTGGGCTCTCTTATTTGCTCCATCCTTTTCTTAGTGATGGGCTTGTCCTCCTCAATGGGGATGTCTCCTTCTATGATGACTCCAGCTGAGTAGCATAGATGGCAAATAAGATGAGAAAAAGCTAGCCTTGCCAAGGTAGAGGGCTTTTCAGCTATTTTGTAGAATTCAAGGGAGATGACTTCATGAACTTCTACTTCCTCTCCATCCATGATGCTATGAATCATGATGGCCTGATCCACAGTAACTTCAGATCAGTTGCTAGTGGGGATGATGGAGCGTTGGATGAACTCCAACCATCCTCTAGCCACAGGCTTGAGGTCCAGTCTTCTTAATTGAACCGGCTTACCTTTGGAGTCTCTTTTCCATTGAGCTCCTTCAACACATATATCCATAAGGACTTGGTCCAACCTTTGATCAAAGTTGACCCTTCTTGTGTAGGGGTGTGCATCTCCTTGCATCATGGGCAAGTTGAATGCCAACCTCACATTTTTCGGACTAAAATCTAAGTATTTTCCCCGAACCATTGTAAGATAGTTCTTTGGATTCGGGTTCATACTTTGATCATGGTTCCTAGTGATCCATGCATTGGCATAGAATTCTTGAACCATCAAGATTCTGACTTGTTGAATGGGGTTGGTCAGAACTTCCCAACCTCTTTTTTGAATCTCATGTCGGATCTCCGGATACTCATTTTTCTTGAGCTTAAAATGGACCTCAGGGATCACCTTCTTCTTGGCCACAACATCATAGAAGTGGTCTTGATGGGCTTTGGAGATGAATTTCTCCATCTCCCATGACTCGGAGGTGGAAGCTTTTGTCTTCCCTTTCCCTTTTCTAGAGGTTTCTCCGGCCTTAGGTTCCATTAATGGTTATGAAAAAATAAAAAGCTATGTTTTTACCACACCAAACTTAAAATATTGCTCGCCCTCGAGCAAGAGAAGAAAGAATAGATGAAGAAGAAGAAGATATGGAGGAGATGGAGAGAAGGTTGTGTTTTGGCCAAGGTGGAGAAGAGAGGGTTGTGTTGTGTGAAAAATGAAGAGGAATGGAGGGGTATTTATAGTGGGGGGATAGGGGTTAAGGTTCAGCCATATTGGGTGGGTTGGGTGGAAAAGTGATTTTGAATTTTGAAGGTAGGTGAGGCTTATGGGGAAGGGTGGATGGATGTGTGTAGTGAAGGTGGGTAATTGGGAAGAGGGATTGAGGTGATTGGTGAAGGGTTTTTAGGAAAGAGTGTTTATGGGGAAAAGATGATGAATGTTGAGAAGAGAGAAGAATATGAGTGGAGGTAGATGGGGATCTTGTGGGGTCCACAGATCCTGAGATGATCCTGTGGGGTCCACAGATCTTGAAGTGTCAAGGATTTACATCCCTGCACCAATTAGGCGTGTAAAATGCCTTTACATGCAATTCTGGCGTTTAAACGCCGAAGTGATGCTCGTTTTGGGCGTTCAACGGCCAATTACAGCATGTTTCTGGCGTGAACGCCAGTTCCATGCTTGTTTCTAGCGTTCAGCGCCAGTTCTCCTCAGTGTGCATTCCTGGCGTCTGAACGCTAGGATGTTGCTTGTTTCTGGCATTCAACGCCAGATCCATGCTCTGTTCTGGTGTTGAACGCCAGCCAGATGCTCCTTACTAGCGTTTGAACGCCAGTAAGTCCTTCCTCCAAGGTGTGATTTTTCTTCTACTATTTTTGATTATGTTTTTAATTTTAGTCTTTTTTTTCGTGACTCCACATGATCATGAACCTAATAAAACATAAAAGAACAATGAAAATAAAATAAAATTAGATAAATAAAAAAATTGGGTTGCCTCCCAATAAGCGCTTCTTTAATGTCAATAGCTTGACAGTGGGCTCTCATGGAGCCTCACAGGTGATCAGGTCAATATTGTAGACTCTCAACACCAAACTTAGAGTTTGGATGTGGGAATTCAACACCAAACTTAGAGTTTGGTTGTGGCCTCTCAACACCAAACTTAGAGTTTGGTTGTGGGGGCTTTGTTTGACTCTGTACTGAGAGAAACTTTTCATGCTTCCTCTCTATTGTTAAAGAAGAAGATCCTTGAGCCTTAAACACAAGACAGTCCCCATTCAATTGAAGGACTAATTCTCCTCTGTTAACATCTATCACAGCTCCTGCTGTGGCTAGGAAAGGTCTTCCAAGGATGATTCATTCATCCTCCTCCTTCCTATTGTCTAAGATTATGAAATCAGTAGGGATGTAAAGGCCTTCAACCTTTACCAACACGTCCTCTACCAATCCATAAGCTTGTCTTACTGACTTGTCTGCCATTTGCAATGAAAATATGGCAGGATATACCTCAATGATCCCTAGCTTCTCCATTACAGAGAGTGGCATAAGATTTATGCCTGACCCCAGGTCACACAAAGCTTTTTCAAAGATCATGGTGCCTATGGTGCAGGGTATTACGAATTTGCCAGGATCTTGTCTCTTTTGAGATAAAGTTTGCTGAACCCATGTATCTAGTTCACTGATGAGCAAGGGAGGTTCACCTTCCCAAGTCTCATTACCAAATAACTTGGCATTCAGCTTCATGATATCTCCTAAATATTGAGCAACTTGCTCTCCAGTTACATCTTCATCCTCTTTAGAGGAAGAATAATCTTCAGAGCTCATGAATGGCAGAAGGAGGTTTAATGGGATCTCTATGGTCTCTATATGAGCCTTAGATTCCCTTGGGTCCTCAATAGGGAACTACTTCTTGCTTGAGAGACGTCCCATGAGGTATTCCTCATTGGGATTCACGTCCTCTCCTTCCTCTCTAGGTTCGGCCATGTTGATTATATCAATGGTCTTGCACTCTCTTTTTGGATTCTCTTCAGTATTGCTTGGGAGAGTACTAGGAGGAGTTTCAGTGATTTTCTTACTCAGCTGGCCCACTTGTGCCTCCAGATTTCTGATGGAGGACCTTGTTTCACTCATGAAATTTAAAGTGGTCTTAGACAGATCAGAGACTAAATTTGCTAAGTTAGAGGTACTCTATTCATAATTCTCCGTCTGTTGCTGAGAATATGATGGATAAGGCTTGATATTGCTGAGCCTATTTCTTCCACCATTATTAAAGCCTTGTTGAGGCTTTTGTTGATCCTTCCATGAGAAATTTGGATGATTTCTCCATGATGAATTATAGGTGTTTCCATAAGGTTCAAGGGTTCTCAGGATCATAAGCTTCTTCTTTAGAAGATGCCTCTTTAGTACTGTTAGATGCATTTTGCCATCCATTCATACTTTGAGAAATCATGTTGACTTGCTGAGTCAACATTTTGTTCTAAGCTAATATGGCATTCAGAGCATCAATTTCAAGAACTCCCTTCCTTTGAGGCATCCCATTATTCACGGAATCCCTCTCAGAAGTGTACATGAACTGGTTATTTGCAACCATGTCAATAAGTTCTTGAGCCTCTGCAGGTGTTTTCTTTAGGTGGATGGATCCACCTGCAGAATGGTCCAATGACATCTTAGAGAACTCAGATAGACCATAATAGAATATATCTATCATGGTCCATTCTGAAAACATGTCAGAAGGACATCTTTTGGTCATCTGCTTGTATCTTTCCCAAGATTCAGAGAGGGATTCACCATCTTTTTATTTGAAGGTCTGAACATCCACTCTAAGCTTGCTCAGCTTTTGAGGAGGAAAGAATTTAGCCAAGAAGGCCGTGACCAGCGTATCCCAGGAGTCCAGGCTATCTTTAGGTTGAGAGTCCAACCATGCTCTAGCTCTGTCTCTTACAGCAAAAGGGAAAAGCATGAGCCTGTAGACTTCAGGATCTACTCCATTAGTCTTAACAATCTCACAGATCTGCAAGAACTCAGTTAAGAACTGGTAGGGATCTTCTGATGTAAGTCCATGAAACTTACAGTTATGTTGCATTAGAGCAACTAATTGAGGTTTTAGCTCAAAATTGTTTGCTCCAATGACAGGAATTGAGATGCTTCTTCCATCAAACTTGGAAGTAGGTACTGTATAATCACCAAGCATCCTTCTTGCATTATTGTTGTTGGGTTCGGCTGCCATCTCCTTTTCTTGTTCGAAAATTTCAGCAAGGTTGTCTCTGGATTGTTGTAATTTAGCTTCTCTTAGTTTTCTCTTCAGAGTCCTTTCAGGTTCTGGATCAGCTTCAACAAGAATGTCTTTTTCCTTATTCATGCTCATATGAAAGAGAAGAGAAGAGAAAAAGAAGAGAAATCCTCTATGTCACAGTAAAGAGGTTTCTTATTGTTAGTAGAAGAAGAAAGGGAATAAAGAAAGGAAAATCCAAACACAAAGGTGAGGATAGGGGCAGAGATTTGAGATGAAGAGAAGTGTTAGTGAATGAATAAATAAATAGAATAAGATGAGAGACAGAAGTTTTCGAAAATAATTTTGAAAAGGAGTTAATGATTTTCGAAAATTATGATAAGAAATAAAATTAAAATTAAAATTTAAAATAATTAATTAATTAAAAAAAGAATTTTTGAAAAAGAGGGAGGTATTTTCGAAAATTAGAGAGAGAAAAGTTGTTAGGTGGTTTTGAAAAAGATAAGAAACAAACAAAAAGTCAAATAGTTAGTTGAAAAAGATTTGAAAATCAAATTTGAAAAGATAAGAAGATAAGAAGATAAGAAGTTAGAAAAGATATTTTAAAATCAAATTTTTGAAAAAAGATTAAATTTTGAAAAAAGATATGATATAAAAGATAAAATAAAAAGATATGATTAAAAAGATATGGTTAGAAAAAATTAAATTTTTAAAATTAAAATTAATTACTTAACTAACAAGAAACTAAAAGATAAGATTCTAGAATTTAAAGATTGAACCTTTCTTAACAAGAAAGTAACAAACTTCAAATTTTTGAACCAATCACACTACTTGTTAGTTAAGTTTCAAAAATTTTAAAATAAAATTAAAAAAGATTTTAAAAATAATTTTTGAAATTTTCGAAAATCATGAAAGAAAAATGAAAAAGGTTTGATTTTTGAAAAAGTTTTAATAAGATAAGATTTTTAAAATTTGAAAATTTGACTTGACTTACAAGAAACAACTAATTTTAAAAAATTTTGACTAAGTCAACCCAATTTTTCAAAATTTTGAGAAAAAAAAGAAAAAGATATTTTTTATTTTTGAATTTTTAATTATGAGAGAGAAAAACATAAAAAATTACTTACAACATGAAAATTATGAATCAAAACACATGATGCATGCAAGAACACTATGAATGTCAAGATGAACACCAAAAACACTTTGAAGATCATGATGAACATCATGAACATGATTTTGAAAAAAACTTTTTATGCAAAGAAAACATGCAAGACAACAAACTTAGAATTCTTTCATGTTTAGACACTATGAATGCAAAAATGCACATGAAAAATAATAAAAGACACAAAACAAGAAAACATCAAGATCAAACAAGAAGACTTACCAAGAACAATTTGAAGATCATGAAGAACACTATGAATGCATGAATTTTTCGAAAAATGCAAGAACAAGATGAATATGCAATTAACACCAAACTTAAAAATTAACTCAAGACTTAAACAAGAAACACGAAATATTTTTTATTTTTATGATTTTATTATTTTTTTTGTATTTTCTTTTATTTTTTTTCGAAAAACATATAGGAAAAGAAATTAAGAGATTCAAAATTTTTAATATGAATTCCAAGAATCTTTCAATGTTAGTCTAAAGCTCCAATCCAAGGATTGGGCATGGCTTAATAGCTAGCCAGCTTTAGAAGATATAAATCAGGCATGGAACAGCTGATATTTCATCCAACTCCATATACATACCCGTTATGGTGACAAGTGGAAGCCTCAATCCAAAAGGATTTGGATATGGCTTTACAGCCAGTCAGGCTTCAACAAGTTACCATGAAACTCTAGAATTCATTCTTAAAAATTTTGAAATAATTTTCGAAAACAAAGGGAAAAATTTTGAAAAATATTTATTTTTGAAAAAAAATTTGAAAAGAAAATAAAAAGAAAATTACCTAATCTGAGCAACAAGATGAACCGTCAGTTGTCCAAACTCGAACAATCCCCGACAACGGCGCCAAAAACTTGGTGCACGAAATTGTGATCATCAACAATGGTGCCAAAAACTTGGTAGCGCTCTCAAACGTGAATCACACTTAGTCACAACTCCGCACAACTAACGAGCAAGTGCACTGGATCATCCAAGTAATACCTTACGTGAGTAAGGGTCGATCCCACGGAGATTGTTGGTATGAAGCAAGCTATGGTCATCTTGTAAATCTCAGTTAGGTGGATAGTAAATGTTATGGAGTTTTTGAATAATAAATAAAGCAGAAAATTAAGATAGAGTTACTCATGTAATTCAATGGTGGGAATTTCAGATAAGTGTGTGGAGATGCTTGTCCCTGTTGGATCTCTGCTTTCCTACTGCCTTCCTTCAATCCTTCTTATTCCTTTCCATGGCAAGTTGTTTGTAGGGTATCACCGTTGTCAATGGCTACATCCCATCCTCTCAGTGAAAAAGGTCCAAATGCTCTGTCACGGAACGACTAATCATCTGTCGGTTCTTGATCATGTTGGAATAGAATCCCTTGATTCTTTTGTGTTTGTCATCACGCCCAACAATCGCGAGTTTGAAGCTCGTCACAGTCATTCAATCCCGGAATCCTACTCAGAATACCACAGACAAGGTTTAGACTTTTCGGATTCTCATGAATGCCGCCATCAATCTAGTTTATACCACGAAGATTCTGATTAAGGAATCCAAGAGATATGCGCCCAGTCTAAAGTAGAACGGAAGTGGTTGTCAGTCACGCGTTCATAGGTGAGAATGATGATGAGTGTCACGGATCATCACATTCATCATGTTGAAGTGCAACGAATATCTTAGAACAGGAATAGTTGAATTGAATAGAAAATAGTAGTAATTGCATTAAAACTTGAGGTACAGCAGAGCTCCACACCCTTAATCTATGGTGTGTAGAAATTCCACCGTTGAAAATACATAAGTGATGAAGGTTCAGGCATGGCCGAATGGCCAGCCCCCAACGTAATCAAAAGACCACATGATCAAAAGACTAGACAATCAAAGACACTTAATACAATAGTAAAAAGTCTTATTTATACTAGACTAGCTACTAGAGTTTACAGAAGTAAGTGATTGATGCAGAAATCTACTTCCGGGGCCCACTTGGTGTGTGTTTGGGCTGAGCTTGAACTTTACACGAGCTGAGGCTTCTTTTGGAGTTGAATGCCAAGTTGTAACGTGTTTTTGGCGTTCAACTCTGGTTCGTGACGTGTTTCTGGCGTTTGACTCCAGAATGCAGCATGGAACTGGCGTTGAGCGCCAGTTTACGTCGTCTAATCATGAATAAAGTATTGACTTTTATATATTGCTGGAAAGCTCTGGATGTCAACTTTCCAACGCCGTTGAGAACGCACCATTTGGAGTTCTGTAGCTCCAGAAAATCCATTTTAAGTGCAGGAAGGTCAGATTCCAACAGCATTAGCAGTCCTTTGTCAGCCTCCTTATCAGAGTTTTGCTCAGGTTCCTCAATTTCAGCCAGAAATTACCTGAAATCACAAAAAAACACGCAAACTCATAGTAAAGTCTAGAAATGTGAATTTAGCATAAAAACTAATGAAAACATCCCTAAAAGTAGCTAGATTACACTAAAAACTATCTAAAAACTATGCCAAAAAGCGTATAAATTATCCGCTCATCACCTTTCTTCTTTTTTTTTTTAAATTTTTATGGACAAAATGACGACATTTCAGAGGATGTATTTTTTGAAACGAAAACCCTTTAAAAAATCGAACGGTTCTACCGGTTCATCAATTAACCGCCGGTTCGACCGTTTTTAACCGATTTTTTGCCAGACGATTTATAGGCTTACTTGGACCGGCTAGGTGACCGGTTTTCGGTTAATCCAGTTGAACGACCAATCCGGTTTAGTTTTCAAAACAATGTTGGTGAGTTTAATTTGTTATCTTTGTTCTATATCGGAGGAATATGCAATTGTGCTGAATTTGCTCAGATAGTTGTTAATCTGCTGTGTTAGGCATAGGATATAATGGTTTTGTTTCCAAAGAAATGCACAGAGTTGCTTAAATTGAATTTCTGAAAGTAAATAAATACCTCTATTATGATGCTCAGAAACAAGATGAACCTTGTAATTGACCACCGAAAAAAATATTTATTAGGGTCTCCTTGTGATTGGAACAAAAGCAGATCCTTATGACTTTTCCAAAAACAGTAAACCTAATAGAATATTTAACCGTTGTCATAGTCTTGAAGTCCCCATGCTGTAAAATCAAATGACCAAACTTATTCTTTTGAAAATAAAACTATGTGCATTTAGTATGTATAAATGATTTTGGTTAAACTGAATTTGATATATTCTTTTAGTAATTCTCTTCTGGTCAACCTTAACCCAAAAATTAAAAATTTGTCTTTGTAATGTTAGAAACCAATGAGTCAACCAATTTATATAGACCAAAAATTGTGATAGACTATTGACTGATGACTATGGACTTCGCTTAATGCCAATTTGTATAGCAATTGTCTCTATTTAAGTTAATTCCATAAGAGATAATGTGTACGACATGCTTTGTTTCTAAATGGGTTTTATAAATCCAGGGATGTCTGATAGTGAGTTGGATTTGGATGATGGCAGCACATTAGAGTTTTCAGGCCATTGGACTGATGGTTGGAGCACCGATTTAGGAGATGGGGATGATTTGAACGGGTTGGAGGAACCACTGACTGAGGAAGGGGATAGTGGCCATGCAGATAGTGAATACAAAGGCAAGAATGGTGATGGAAGTGGTATGCATGCTTCTGCAGAGGATCATGCAAACTCCGAGAATGTTATGGGTAAACAATTCAGCTATCCAGACCTTGTGATTGCTTCTGTGTTGTTATGTGTAGAATTTAATGGGATTGGAGATGCGTATGCAAGCTATGTAGCGTATGCAAAGGGTATTGGTTTTGCGGTGCAAAAGGGAGATTCTATTAAAGACGAGGAAGGGAATATTGTTAGGAAGTTTTTCTACTGCAATCGGCAAGGGCTGCGTGAAAAGAGGCATTACGAGCGAGTTGACAGAAAAAGGACTCATAAACCAGAGACGAGAACGAATTGCGATGCCAAGCTTATGGTGTTTCTGGACAAAATTTGTGGGAAATGGCGGACGAAAATATTGGTCGAGGAACATAATCATGAGTTGGTGCCCCAAGAGTTCACTAATATCATGGCTTCACATAGGAAGATCCCAGAAGGGCACAAAGCGCATATACATAGAATGCATGAAGCTGGGTTCAAAACAACTCAAATAAGGGGCTTCTTTGCCCACATGTGTGGTGGATATCAGAATCTTAACTTCATAAGTAAGGACTTGTATAATTATATGGATGGAGTTAGGCAATCCAGAATCGTCGAGGGAGATGCAGCCGTAATCATAAGCTACTTGAAGGGCAAGACTGAGTTGGATCCAATGGCAGTTGTGCAGTACTCTTATTGCGCTGAGAAGCACCTTGGGTACCTATTTTGGTCAGATGGTAACATGCAGTATGACTATGAATGCTTTGGTGATGTGTTAGCATTTGACTCGACGTATAGAAAAAGCTTATATAACAGATCTCTTGTGATATTTTCGGGCACCAACCATCGTAGACAAACAATTAATTTTGGGTTTGGTTTGCTAGAGGATGTGAAGATTTCGTCCTACAAATTGTTGTTAAGTAGCTCTTTGGAGGTAATGACACATAAGTAGCCGAAATTCGTTGTCACAGATGGTGATGAATCCATGCGAGAGGCCATTAGATTTGAATTCCCTAACGCGACACATAAACTATACACCTGGCATCTTGCCCGAAATGCAGTTGTTAATATCAAGGACAAAGAATTTTGTGCTGCATTTAAGACTACTGTGTATGGTCACTTTGATGTGGAAGAATTTAACAGTTATTGGGTGGACACGATCACGTCATTCAGTGTAGAGGACAACGATTGGGTCGCAAAGACATACGAAAAGAGAGAGATATGGGCAAATGCTTATTTGTGTGAGAATTTTTGTGCCGGCATTCGAACCACTTCTCAGTGCAAGGGTATTAATTCATCACTTAAGAAATTTATTAAGTCCGGGAATTGCTTACTTGAGTTGGTCGAGAACCTAGATCGATTAGTTAAGGATTACCGGAATAACGAGTTCATTGCAGATTACAAGACTCTTTATTCAAATCCGATGATGACAACGGGTCTCGAAACATTGGAAAGATCTGTGAGCAAGTTATACATGAGGGAAATATTCTATGAGGTGCAAAAATAGATCGAGGGAATTGGGGCATTGTTAGTGTTGCACAGGGATAGTATCGGTGGCACCGAGAAGTTCATGTTCTAAAAGCATCGAAAGTCCCATCATGTGTACTCGGTTTTCATGGATAGAAGTTGTGATAAGTATGAATGTTCTTGTAATTTGTGGGAGAGATTAGGGATACCTTGTTGCCATATATTTTGTGTCTTGAAAGAGCTAGAGAAAGAAGATTTTCCGAGCCGATTGGTCCTGCGTAGGTGGTGCAAAGATGTCAAGGTCACCAATAGCAGTAGTTAGCATGCCTCAGTCAATCCCACTAATGGATTTCGCGTTAGATATGGTGCATTGTGGAGTGCCTGCCTGTTGCTGTGTTTTACAGTCGCGCAATGCATGGAAGCATAAAACACTACCATGACAGAGGTTGCCAAAATGTCGAGGGAGTTTGAATCTCTAGGTGGCATAGGGCAAAGGAGCAGTCGTGTTCAAGCAAGGGAGGATGAAACTTGCATTCTCGACCCAAAGGTTATCAGGTCCAAGGGAGCACCTCGGGGGAGCACAAATGCCAATAACAGGAGGCCTTGTAGGCGGTGCCTCGGATTAGGCCACGACAGAAGAAATTGCACTGCCATGGATGACGATGTTGTTGATGAGGTTTGTATGTGTTGATTAATTCCTAGGATTCTGGTGATTCGTATGCGCCTGATGTGGTAATGCTAGACATTTGTACTTGTTACTTATGTCATGATAGTTGTAGTGCATTAATGTTTTGAACTATAGCATTTGATTGCACAAGCGATTTATTTGTTTGTAGGATGGCGGATCCGGCCATAGGCCAGTTTATAATTTCGGAAAGAGGTCACGACGAAACTAGGTTGATGGACATGACGGCATGTGATTGAAGTCTTTAGATGATTAGAAAAAATTTACATATTTTTACCTTGGTTGTACAATGTAAATGATTCTAGTTGTGTTGACAGTTTAGTCGTTTTGTGGTAGGTTAATGTGATGTTAAAATTGGTTTTTATGTGGTGGTTGTCCCATGAATGAGACTTTTTTAAGTAATACTTTTGGTGTTGAATGCAAGTAGTTTGTTCTATTCCTGTCATGGCTTCTTCATTTTGATGTTAGGCATTATTAAGGTAGGTTATTTTTTTCTTATTTTTTATTACTGTGAAGAATTTTTCAATTATACAGTAACTTATGTCATTCAGTTATTTATGTAGTTTCAAGATTTGAAATTCTTTTCTTGAACATGTCTAAACTAACGGCCATTAAAATAAGGCTAGAATTGTAACTAAAAAAAATCATTAGTTAGCATTAGGCATTTGTGCGATATAATTTTTCATCACTATCAAATCACCAATAAAAGGTAATGCATCAAGTCACGCTTGAAAAAATAGATTCCATTAAATAAAACATTGTTGGTGACATGACCTGTATTATTAACAATTTGCCATGCATGAATGCTTTGTGATGACAGTTTAAATGGTTGAATCTGTGAACATAAAAGGTGATGCTGATGACAGCAAGAAACTTCATCTAAAAGTATGCCATTCAATCCATATTCTCTAACCATTACTAAAGGCTATGCAAACAGTCTTGTAAATTAAAGCTTACAAGCCATTCAAAATAACCATGTCTAGTAGCATGAAATCCACATTACATGTTAAACATCACATGTGCTGCAGCACAAACATAACAATTTTTACTTCCATATTGGTTACACTAATGACCTTACAAAATAGCACGACTAAAAAAATCATTGAACAGAACAAAAGTTTGTATGCCTGAAACCAAAGAAACAGATTCAACAGTTTCCATTCTATTATAGTTGTGATACTTTAACACCATGTCGATTGCGAGGCACATCCTGCTGTAATCAGTCACAAACTAAAATGCCTAAAATATTCGAAAGCACGCTTGTATGTGAGGATAAGTAGTAGTGCAACTTTACATTTGATGATCTCTAATACAAGCTCATTGGGAAGTGAGGTAATTCATTATAGTTGCATGTAAGGTAAGTGCAGATTATACCTCGACATCATAGTCATGGAACAAGTGGTACATGATCATCCATTGTGTAACAAATACGCCACAATCATGGCTATTCGTGGTTATTGGTCCCGTATTTGAAAAGAAGATAAATCAAGTCACCCAATCAGATTTCAATTTTTCTTAAATAATTGAAGTATCATAATAGTTGCAGCCACCGAATATAAATTTTACTATGTTCTAGGTCTAAATAATTCACCTTTCAGGAAGTTGTTGGACAACCTCAGGCTCCTTTATGTCAAACTCACTGCATTCTATTTTGTCAGTGTCTGCATTAGCATACCAAGCACGGTCATCCAAAAGGTCATCCAGAATGATTGCCTGTGTAACAATAACAGTTCATTAGTGTTAATAATCTCTTGTTCAACTCAATAATTTGGTTCGGAATTCAAAAAAAATAACTATAATTGAATGGTCCGGAATTAAACTATCGAAACAAACACTTATTGCAAACACAGCAACGTTAATTTTGAATTTCAACCTGTGAACTATTTCTGCATATAATTTTATTACCTAGGTAAAGGAACATCCAATTAATCCAACCGTAAAAACGAAAGATTGATTCACAAGGCTTATCAAATGTTTATTTTGCACATTCAAGTTTAACCTCCTTTACCGAATGGAATCAACAAGAATTTACGTTTGACGGAAACTTATGACCTGATATTCAACTAAATTGGTTTTGGTTAAAGTATTACTTAACTGAAATTCAATAAAAATCATTTTATTGTAAGACACTGGAAAGGTAAAAATCATTTTATTGAAATAAGATTGCAAGGTTACTTTAATCATCACGTTTGATTTTTTTAACCAAATTTGAATGGTTAGTATTCTACAATATAAGTCAGCCATTCTCTTCTATTCATGGTAGTAAATTTGATGTGGATATTAAAGGAGGACACCAATATTCGATAGGTGCAGGCCTTTAAGTCAACACCCCATGGCTAGCAGTTATGTCGACACTAACAAAACTTGATCTACAGTTAAATATTAAGGTTATGCAGGTAGCAATGGGGACATATGATTTTTCAAAAAAAAACCGTTTATTGTCATTACTACGCTGTTAGGATATTTAGACGTTACGGAATAAGAATATTACCAATATCTGAATCTATCGACGTCTCTTTGACCTGGCTGTTGGGGACCGCAGCGAGTCAAGATACACCAGCTGCTTTCGTGAGAGGCAACGACAACGAGAAACCAGTGGTTATCGCACCACATGGGGTAGTAAATCTGCCATAACTCAGGAAACAAAGTGTGTATTCAGTCATCTACGATGGTCATGTAGGCAGCATGCAAAAATTTAATCATGTTTAGCAGAAATGATTGCTTTAGGTATAGGTCCTCGCCCAGTCGCTATTTGCTACAAATTGAAAATGTTACATGCCCAGTCAGAGTTTCCATTAATTAGAAACCTCATGTACAGGGACAGATCTACTTTGGAGAGTGTAGGGACAAATGCCCCCTTTAAAATTTTATAGAGGTACATGTAGTACATGGGATAAAAATTTATTTGCCCCACTCAATAAATAAATTTGACCCTATTATAATTTTTTTAATTTATCTCTGTTTCCATAATGTACAGAGAAAATAGCTAACTATTTTATCATAATATCATGTTGATTATAAAAATAATTAAATAATAATAAAAAGATAATTAAAAATTAAGTCAGTAATTTAAATTTAAGTACTAAAAGTATAATTTTTTATGCTCTCTAAAATTCTAATTCTCTTTTCTTGTTCTTTCTTAACTTTGTATTTCCTAGTAAGACTCCTTAACTTCATTCTTTAAATTATTTTGATTCAATTAAAGATTTATTTATATTTTTTTATATTTGTAATTGATTCCATTATTTTGCATTTTATTTTGTAATTATATTATTGTATATTTTTTATTACATGGTTAATTATTATTGAATAATCAGATCCATTAGTAATTTAAATTTTGAAATCTAGTAATATTAATTAACAACAAAGAACAGTTAAAATGAAAAGTAACATCCAAATATACGGATATCTATTGATGTTTCTTCTTTTGAAGTTAGTTCTTAGTTTCTTTAGTATTAATGACATCAATTAAAAAAATTAATTATGTATATTATAAAGAGCAAATTTCGTAATCTTATAAGACATGAAATTGTAAATGATTAGTTAGTAATATATATAAAAAATGAACATTTAATTGTATTAACAATGAACGAATTATTCAATCTTTTGAAAACGTTTAATTATCCGTCACAACTCATGTATCACAGGCATTCGACACTTTCCGGTTTATCCCCATCAAAGTTGACCAATGCAAACCAGATTATAGGGTTCGAAAACTAACCACAAATGTCATTAGAAATACCACCGCAGCCTTGTTGACTCAAACGCAAGCATCCTTGCTAGCAAAATCAGCACCTGCATTAAAAAAAGGAAATGAAGAAGAGAGCGTGCTGCCACAAGAAGATAATAGGCACAAACTTTAGACAATTCTGGATGTGTGACATACATCATCCACTAATTGCGTTCCCGGCTCTAAAGTCTTTAGTGCCTTCCGTGTCATGGCACAATGCAGATTCGAAACAAGCATCTCCCTGAATTCGTTAATCATATCAAAGTTAACGAGTTATCTACTTAATAAATGTTTCGTACTCCAACATGAACCACTTTTCATGGGAAAATGTTTGGAAGGGTGATTAAATTGGATATATCACCTTTTTAAAAATACTTGACAGATTCAATTTTACTTTCGGTAGCCAAGTCCACTCATTAGCTTCCACGATATTTGAACCTATTTATATAATTGCAGTTACTAGTGCCATCATGTATACAAGTGTGGATACGTAAAACTCACTCTTGATCCAGTTTTGTGTTAAAGATGTAGGCTGTGGTAGCCAGGTGTAATCCTTTTATCTCCATGTCAAGTGTAGGTTGAAACGAGACCGGCATATCCTAAAAAATGATAGCAGGATTTAACTTCATTTAGAAACAGATTCACTTGACATCAAATAGAATGAATTACACTACCACTTCCATGTTAAAGGAACAAATGTTGGGTATTGTTTTACCAATGTCTCCGGCCATGAAACGGCTATCCAAGTTCTGATGCAGCATGAACTTCTGTTGAAGATTCCTTGCTCGAGCAATCTTCACAGTCGTGTTCGTAACATACAAGTTGTTGGGTCTGTGACATCCAGGTGAACTCATCGAAGCCAGAAACAGATTACGCCTCCCCCTATGACTGGACTTTGGCATAGCAGTCTTGAATGTTGCCTTTTTTTGCCCTTACCTCGGCTGCACTTGAATGATCCGTTGTCTAAGTTGGTGATATGATTTAGCTTTGGATCATAATCAGGGTCATCCTTCGTGTTGTTCTTGGTCCTGGTCTTACGCCGTTTATAGGTTTTTAGCCTTGGCGTGTCTGTCTTGTTCAAGGGTTCCATTGTAGTTGTCCCCCAGTTCTTAGACCGAATGATGTACGGGAAGTTGCTCCCCACCATTGGTGAACCATCCTTCTCACTTATGGCTTGGTGGAGCATTTCGAGCACATCGTAATTGAATTGCCCTTGTTTTATGATTATAGCCTTTAGGTCATCTATCTGTTGTTGGATCTTCACAACTTGAGAATTCACATTTAAGCTGACGCCTACTTGTCGAACTCGGTGGCTGTTTTCTTTCCTACACAAAGACAAATGTTTGTTTAATGAATTTGCTGTCGAGAATAAAATTAAATGGTGTGTACACCACTGCAACATGTGCTCCAAAAGTTGAAAAAAGTTTAAAAACCAACTGAAAGAGAAAATAATTACCTCTGCGATTCCGGTAGGGTTGGAGTATGGCTTAAGCTGGTTTTCTGGAGTGGGCTGCTGTTCAAAGTCTTTGATGCAGGCCATTCTTGAATTTCGTCGCCGTCGGAGAAAACCTCCACTGGCCCATCAAGTAACTCCATCTCCTTTTCCATTTTATCGTTAACCTGCAAACAACCATTTTCCTCAGCATTCTAGTCAACGGATTTGGGTGCTGTAAATTGGCGGACGAAATCGTGGGTTCGTGCATAAGTGGAGGTCAGCCGAATGTCACTTTATTTAGGTGCGGGATCAAAGTCACCTTCTGATTTGCATGAACCCTAATTCAGTTTACAAAATGTGAATACAGTGATACTGCATTCACGCATTGGGTGGAAGTTTTGAGTACTGCCAATGGAAGGCCCACGAAGCCTTTTTTACCCACTCTCTTTTTATGTTCTTTTATGGGTTGCGTTAACTTTTTTCATGTATTGTTTTAACCATTTTTTGAATTCGAACGCGTTGGAAGTATTGGTCTTTGGGCCGCAATTTTTCCTTTTTTCCACTATTTTGTCACTTTTTTGGTTTGATTATGGGAAAAAAATAATACCAACAATAATGTTTGAAATGGCTTACATTTGTGAGTCATCAAATGGCGCTGGGTGTTTTTTGGTCATCATCCCATTTGTGGTTCCCGGAACCCAAAAGAAAAGAAACATGCATCAACTACATCGATACAAATGGGGAAGTTACGAAAAGGTCACCGAGTAGAACACAGCAACGAGAGCATAATTTAGGGTATAACAGGGTAATAATGAAAATCATGGATAACCGAATGGCAATAACATATCCAAAATTGAATTTCTGGACTAATAAAATATTTTTTTATAACAAATGCCAACTTCCTATGGGGAGAAACATGGTTAAATTATTTGGGTACCCGTGTTCAACATTAAAATGCACAGTATTTCTCTTTTGTGGTTCACATGTTAAAATTTGTCTTGCAGTAGCTATGAATATGCTCACTAGAAGTTGACAAATTATAAAAGCATTAGGTGTTACTGCAGCGAAAAGGACAGCAGCTTTCACGGTATATTAGGATAATAAATAAGAAGACTGGTTGAAGGGTAATGCATATTGAGTACACAAAAGGATAGTCTTTTTTTAATGAAATGCGCTACGTTACCTGCTTTTAATGTTAGCTTTCGGACTAGCGGAGAAACTATTTCATTCCTACCATATGATTCAGCAAATAGTTGTCTCAATAGAAAAGTACTTCCTTTCACATAGCCAACAATGACCCTCATGGTTAACAATGTCGTAAAACGATAAAAGATGCCTTGGGTTGGGTAAAAACGGTGGATAACAAGCTTTGTAAAGTAACGAATTAAAGTTTCCTGTCTCTTGCAAACGACACATGGCCACATTGGACTCCAACGGTGTGAATGCTTTATAAAGTTGAGTAATATTGTCACTTAAGGGACGACAGAGACGACATTAAAAGAGTCAGAGATATACCTGTTAGTGGACAGCAACTGCCGAAGAATATATTCTCTGAAGAGAGCCTCCATAGCTCGAGAAAAATCACTCACTTTGGAGACTAAATTTGTCTATTTTCTTCAAACGACGGTGCTGGTCTCTTTAACAAAATTCACCCACCATGGACAAGGAACAAAGGTGTTGAAACGTGAAGAGAAAGTTTGAGGGATTTGCAATGGATTATTTGTCAAAAGATGTAAAGAGATGAAGAATTCATTAACCAACATCCCACATTCCTAAACCATGGACATGCTCCGACCCGGTTAAAACAGCGTTTGCGCTTGCACCAACTTCTTGACTTGCATGATTCCTGGAATTGGACAAGTCTTTGAATCAGTTCATTACCTGCTGTATACTTTGTTCCACACTCTTGTATTCAACCAATTTTTATCGATTATTGTTCGACTCGGTTATAGTTGTTTAGTTCATCTGAATATGGTAGTGGAATTCTATTGACTGCATCGTATTTGATTTTTCCTCATGGCAAAAGTATAAAACTAAATGTCAACTTCTTTTGTTTCATGCCATTCTGAGTAAGATATTTTTTAGTCACTGTTAGGGACCTTTTTTATTTTTTTGATACACTTTTTGTTCACTTTTTTATTTTTCATTACGTTTGTTATTTTTTTACAATTGCTTCAATTTGCATGTAAATTTTGTCTCGTGTTAAATTTAGCCTACACGTTCACTTTAACTTGGAGTTGTTGCGGACATATTCTTACCACTATCAGATTTTACCATTATTTCTTTTGGTCCGATAATTAACATAGTATGTGTGGCCCATTCTATGTGGTGGAGGGGATAGATCTCTTGCCTATATATACTTGAACCCATACATTTTCTTGCCTTCACGTTGTCTCGTATAGAACACACCAAAGGCCCTTCAAACTCACGTTGTGTTTCCAACCCGCTGGCCATGTCGCACCCGATCAACCCTGCCGCCACCGCTGACCAAGTTGCATCCATGGAGCACATTCGGGCACTAATTTGTGTAGCACGTTCGGCATGGCGACGAGCTGGCTCAAGCATTCATGCTATTCCATGGTCATTCAACCAGAACGAAGTCCTTCGCCAGTTGACCCTAGCAGACTGCCACAAACACGGTACGTGTCCGTCATCCTCCACCTACTAGAACATCTCCATTTTGCACATGCAATACGTGTCTGACCACATATTTTTTTGCAGGAATCGAATTCATTCCGAATCGTGATTGGATCCATGCGGCTCTTTACAAGGGCCGCCAAATCTCACTCCAGCAAGTGTGTACTAGTTTGCACGAACCTCCGCCTGTCTACCACAAACAAACCTACGACTCCGCCACCAGGGGAACTGTTCACAGATTCCTGTTTGTCGTTCTAAACGACTCAGAGTATTCTTCTTGCAGTGCGGCCGGGAGATACTCGACTGAAAAACATCTTACGCGCGAAGATGCTGCAGCAGCCTTGCTGAGAAAGCTGTTGTAGTTGCATGCAATGGTCGTTGATGACTTCAACCACGACTTGTTAGAGGAGGAGAAACTTGTCCACTACGAGACCCGCAACGACCTTGAACAACTTCGTGCACGTTATCGCGACATGGCTTCATCATTCAGGAATTATCGTCGCCTGAATCACCCTGGGTACCTATTATCAAGTTCTGAGTCTACCTTGGAGTAGACGATCCTGCCGTCTTCGTAGGCCACAACCACGTCATTCTCACAACTGATATCAACTCACCTTTGGTAATAGGAGAACCATAAGCCATTTGGAACAATGCGCTCTATTTTGCTATGATGCCAATTTAGATGCTGCACTTTCTTCACCTAGGTGATCGAACATTATCTGTATCGGTGTACTATTTGTTGTATAAATTTTACGTTGCCTTTAAATTGGAAACTATTTATCATATTCTGTGATCTTTTTACATATTCCTTTTAACATTAATTAAAAAGATAAAAGATACCAAGAAAAATGGATACACATTTTTGGCTGCTACTTAGTATCGGCAATAGGTCTGAAAAAGTATCTAAAAATATTAAATTTAGATATTTGTACCCTGTCGAAGTAAGGAACCATGGTATATATGTTTGGAATAGATTCCATTTGGAGAGAGTTAAAAGAGTACTATCTCGTTGAAAGGTTTATTGTTTTTTAAAATCGCTAAAAATTACAAATTTAATTTAAATAATTAAGAACTAAAATGAGTCTACAAAAACCAAAATATTTTTTAGAATTAATTTTGTTAGTGAAGTTAAAATGTTACATTTGAAATTAGATTTTAAAAGATTAACATACATGACGATTAAATTTTTAAATCGACGAACAGGCTTGTCGTGTAAATAAAGCAAGTAAAAAAGTTTGCATACAATATTAATGGATTTGGATATTCTAAATTTTAGATTTTACTTTAGAGTATAAAGTATGATCTCATACCATTTATTCCATAGTTGGAACCAGGAAAAAAACACAAAAAAATACTTCTCAAGAATGATAATACACACTTTATCCTCTAAAGTGAAAATTTAAAATTTAGCAGATCCTAATTCAACATTAATACTAACATATGTTTCCAAGAAGGTTACAAGATGCCATGTTTATATATGCAAAGCTTTCTAGCTACCTATATGATGATTTATGTATCTACTAATAAAATATCAGAAACGACGAAATCTTCGAAATTCAATTTTTTATCATGTTTAATCCAAAAAACTACGAATCAAAAAATAGTTAACTCTTTAAATTTAATGACTCCTCATTTTTAATATTATATTTTTATTTGTAAAAAAAAGAAAAAATGTATGATATAAACAAATTATTTTTTACAAAGATTGACTACTTATTTACTGAGAATCATGTAAATGTTGATTTTATATTATTTTTTCCTCATTTAAACAAATGTTTTTAAAATAACCACACTAATATAACAAACAGAATTGTTAATTCAGTATTTATCAATGAATAATTATTAAGAGAGAAAAATATTACCTAAATAATATAAATAATTTTATAATATATAAGTTATTTTAGACCATTAAAAAAATAAGTAACAAAAATCAAATACATATATTTTTATTTCCTGTTGAATGGTACAATATTAATTTATAATATAATAAGCTATAATGTTCTCATAGATAAGAAAATAAAATTTAATATTATTCTTTTCTAAAACTCATATCTGTATAAATAATATTAATATTAGAAAATAATAGTATATAATCTAATGAAAAAATATAATTACAAAAAATAGTTGTAGAAAAGAATGGTATGTAAACAGTGTGATTCTTTATACTTAAATCCCTCTCCTCAAAGAAAGGAACATGAATGAATTGCCACTAGGCTGTCATACTTGTCGATATATATGCAAATTATAATACATATAAATATCTTTCATCAAATAGTTTACTTCTAATTAATTTATTTTAATTTTAGTTAGAAACTCACTTATTTTTAAATTAATTTTTTTTAACAATAATCATACATTCACTCACTTTTTATTTTCGTAATTATATAATATTTATTAATAATATTTTTTTAATAAATACTTGTAGTATAATACGTATAAAGTAATTAATATATTATTGAAATGTGAAAATAATACTTATTTAAACATAAAAATAAAATAAAAATATTTTTGATAGAGTAGAAATAACGAAATACTTATTATTACTGTTTCGTATTATTTTAGAATTATTTGATTATTCTTAAAATGTTAGTGAAATTATGTGTTTTAAATTTAAATTTCTTATTTTTTACTATTATATATTTTTTATTTACGTATGATCGGATCAATCGATTCAACCAGTTACTCACTGCTTAAACTAGTGATCCAGTAGTTTGACCACTTCGATGATCGGTTTGATTTCGATAATTATGACACAGAGGTAGCAACGAGATGTGTTCCGACGAAGCTTCCACGACAGCGTGTAGAGAGTCCATAAAGAACATCATCTTCTTCAACGTTCATGGAACTCATATATGTTACTAGCGGAGAAAGAAGGTCTATGTCGGAGTGGGTGGGAACCAAGTCGAAAGTATGGGTCTGTTGGAAATGGATCGAATTCTGTGGGTTAGGTCTGTTTATGTGAACCTTAACCCTAATCCAAAAAAAAAAAGACAAGTCAGTCATTAAACTAATAAATTAGATTGCTTCATCTATTTCAACTATTTTATCTTCTCGAAAAATATAAAGGTTTAATTTTCTTTATAATTTTAATTGTTCTTTTCGTTTTTCTATTTTTAGAATGTATAAAGAATAGGACAATAAATAATTATATTTTATAATTTTAATTCTTGCATTAAAAAATTTAGTCTTTACTTTAATTATCTACAATGTCGATGCTTTTCTTTTCTCCAATCATCAAAAGAATACACAATTAATATAAATTATTTAAAATTAATTTATGTCATCTGATAAAAATAATAGGCAAATAATTTTTTTCTAACAAAAAATAGTTATTTTAAGTAAATAAATCTATACTAAATCGAAAAGTAAATAAGATAACGGAGCAACGAACTTTATTAAGTAAAAAAAATATGCCATCTAAATTTTAACAAGAGAAAAAAGATGTGATACATTTTAATTGTTAAGTTACAACAACAACAATAATAATAATAATAATTGAAGAGAGATAAAACACAAGGCTTATTAGTTAAGGGTGAGCGTATTTTTGTTTTTTTAGAGGGTCTAATTTAAAAGATATTTGTTTTAATTTATATTTAGAATATTTTTTTCGTTATTTTTACCTCTTTACTTTTTTCGTTGGCAGTACCAGAGTAACATAAACATGTACATTTACTTATGACACCGGTACACATTTTTTTAAAAATAATTACACTTTGACGCTCCAAATAATTTTTTGAGTTCAAATTTTATCTGTGAATATTCAAATTGAAAACTTTAAATTTGTAACACGAATCAGACAGTTTAATATCTCTTAACCCAAATTTAAATAAGATGATTAACTAATAAATTTCTAAAATCTTACAATCTTGACAAAGACAACAATAGCGAGTCCTGCTTTATCTTCTATAATAGGATATTCTTTATTGAGCTTCTATCCACCACGGAGGGTTTTACCATTCTCGATTTCTTCTCCCTTGACGTTGCTAACAAGGCCTCCCACTGGGACTTTGTCAACAGAACAATAATAGAAGCTAAGGGTGTTCAAATCTAAATTGATTCAAATTAAACCACTTATTCAATCTAATCCAAACTAAAAACCTATTAAAATTGCACTAATTTGGATTTGATCAAATTTCAGATTTACTTCTCAAAAATTGATACAATCCAATGAAAACCACACAATGTGATATAATATTATTTTTTATTATTATATTTAAAATTTTACCTTTAATATATTCAATTTGTTATACATTTTTATGTTATTTATGTATTATTATTATTTAGTAAATATTTTATAAATTTAAAGAAGAATTTATTATTCTATTATTATGTTATTATTGATTTTTCAGTATACTATTGAAAGGTGTTATGTCATTGTTGGTTATTTAAGATTTGATGCTAAAACTTGTTAAGTATATTTTTTATTTTTTAATTTACAAAACCGCAAATTCAATCCAATCCAAACCGTTTAAAATTGGATCGGATTGTCTAGAGAAAATCATCCAATCCAACCGCACTACAGGTAAAATTAGTGTTCGAATTAGATGAATTTTTAACTCAAAATCGATCTAAACCACATTCTGAATACCCCTAATACAAGCAATATAAAGTCTTCAGCAATACTAATCAAAATAACAAAACTAAAGGTGTTCACCGGTACAGATAATCCGATTACCTATCCAAAATCAACCCAATCCGATTATATTGGTTCTAGACCCGATGGGTGTAATTGGGTAAAATTAGATCAGACATGATTGATCATTGTTTATCTTGCAAGTTTGTGAATTTTTTTTTTGTTTAGTAACTCAATTCAACTGTGAATGTGTTTTATGTGATTTATTTAGCTCTTGATTGTGCATATATGATTTCTTGGAAATTTGACTCACTTTGACCACATATATGCTTTTATATATATATATATATATATATATATATATAGTAATTAGAATAGCATGATGCATGTAGGTAGCTTGCATTTAGATAAGTTACATTTCATACATTCTACCATTTCTCTTCACTCTTTTGCTTCTCTTGAATTTAGCATGACGACATACTAATGTTTAAGTGTGGAGAGATTGATAAACCCCATTTGTAGGGTTTATCTTGTGCTTAATTTAGTAGATTTTATCCCTTATTGTCGCACTTATTCACAGAATTTGCATGTTTTACATTTTCTTCCTAATATTGTGCTATGATTGAAAACATGCTTCTTTGGCTTTAAATTAGCTAATTTTAATCCTCTCTTATTACCATTCGATACCCTGATATGTTTGCTGAGTGTTTTCAGGGTTTATAGGGCAGGAATGGCTTAGAGGATGGATAAGAAGCATGCAAAAGTAGAAGGAACGTAAGAAAATGATGTTTTGGGAAGCTAGCAACGACGCACACGCGTGACATGACGCGTACGCGTGACTGGCGCAGGATGCAAGCGACGTGTATGTGTGACACAACGCGTACGCGTGACCAGAATTTTGTCAATCGATGCGTACGCGTGGGCAACGCGTACGCCTGACAAAGTGTAATGTGTTGCAGATATCAGAAAACACTGGGGGCGATTTTTGCGTTGGTTTTGGCCCAATTCCAAACCCGAAAACACAGATTAGAGGCTGTAGAGTGGAGGAATTAAGGGAGAACACTTCTCATTTACAAAATTTTAGGTTTTAGATGTAGTTTCTAGAGAGAGAGATACTCTCTCCTCTCTCTAGGTTTTAGGGTTTTTAGGTTTAGTCTTTCTCAATTTCAGATTTCTATTATGCTTTAATTTAGTTTCCCTTCTTTTATTTGTTCTAGCATTCTAGTTTATTTATTTTCCTTGTTGATAACTTTATGTTGCCAATTTAATTTATGAATGTTTGATGTTAGATTCAATTTCTATATTAATGCAAGTTGAGGTATTTTATGTTTATTCCTTCTTCCTTCTTCCTTCTTTTGTTTTCATTGATGTTTGAAATTAGTTGTTTAGATTTTTCATTCTCTTATTACTTTTCTATGCTTTTATTTTATACCTTCCAAGTGTTTGATAAAATACTTGGTTGTATTTTAAATTAGTTTTCTATATTCTTGACTTGGATTGATTAGTTGAGACTATAAAGTTATCAAATTCTCTTGTTGAAGGGTGATTGAAAATAGCTGATTGGCTTAGGCTTCACTAAATCTAGTTTTTTATTAGGACTTATGAACCTAAGTTGATTTTGTTCACTTGACTTACCTTCATTGTTAGAGGTTAACTAAGTGAAAGCGAAATACAATTACCATCACAATTGATGACGATAACGAGGACATGACTTCTAATTCTCAGTCCTAGTTAAGAATTTTCTTAGTTATTAACTTAATTGCTTGCCATTTTACTTTCTTGTTACTTATTTCAAAAAACCCAAAAATATACTTTATCATAACCTCAAGGAATTGAGGGAAGTGTCTTTACTATTGGTTATGGAAAAGTATCTTTTTGGGTTTTTGAAATAAGAAACATGGAAATAAAATGGCAAGAAATTAAATTAATAACTAAGAAAACTCTTAACTAGGATTGAGAATTAGAAGTCATGTCCTCGTTATCATCATCAATTGTGATGGTAATTGTAATTCGCTTTCATTTAGTTAACCTCTACAATGAAGGTAAGTCAAGTGAGCAAAATCAATTTAGGTTTACAAGTCCTAATTAAAGACTAGATTTAGTGAAGTCTAAGCCAATCAGCTATTTTCAGTCACCCTTCAACAAGAAAATTTGATAACTCTATAGTCTCAACTAATCAATCCAAGTCAAGAATATAGAAAGCTAATTTGAAATCCAACCAAGTATTTTATCAAACACTTGGAAGGCATAAAATAAAAGCATAGAAAAGTAATAAGAGAATGAAAAATCTAAACAACCAATTTCAAACATCAATGAAAACAAAAGAAGGAAGAAGGAAGAAGCAATAAACATAAAATACCTCAACTTGCATTAATATAGAAATTTAATCTAACATCAAATATTCATAAATTAAATTGGCAACATAAATTTATCAACAAGGAAAATAAATAAACTAGAATGCTAGAACAAATAAAAGTAGAAGAGAAACTAAATTAAAGCATAATAGAAATCTGAAATTGAGAAAGACTAAACCTAAAAATCCTAAAACCTAGAAAGAGGAGAGAGGTCTCTAGAAACTACATCTAAAACCTAAAATTATGTGAATGAGAAGTGTCTCCCTGATTTCTCCACTCTGCAGCCTCTAATCTGTGTTTTCGGGCTTGGAACTGGGACAAAACAAGCCCAGAAATTGCCCCCAAGGAGTTCTGATATCTGCAGCACGTGACGCTTTGTCACGCGTACGCGTCGCTTGACAAAATCCTGGTCACGCGTTGTCCACGCATGTGCGTCGCTGCCAGCTTTCCAAAACGTCATTTTCTTGCGTTCCTTCCACTTTGGCATGCCTCTTATCCATCCTCTAAGCCATTCCTGCCCTATAAACTCTGAAAACACTCAACAAACATATCACGACATTGAATGGTAATTAGGAAGAACTAAAATTGGCAAAATTAAGGTCAAAAAGGTATGTTTTCAATTTTAGTGCAAAATTATGAAGGAAAATGTAAAACATGCGAATTACATGCATAAGTACGAGAATAATGAATAAAACTTACTAAATTAAGTACAAGATAAACCCTAAAAATGAGGTTTATCAATGATTAAACACGATCGTAATTAATTCGAGTATTGGTTATGAGATTGCGAAACCCAAATCAATTTTTTATCCGATTAGTTTAATATTAATTTAAAAAAAATAAAATCTAATAATATATACATCTTTATTTCTTAACTCAAAAATTTTTCAAATTATGATAGTTATTTAAATTTAAATTGATATTATTATTATTATTATTATTATTATTATTATTATTATTATTATTATTATTATTATTATTATTATTATTATTTATAGTACTTATAGAACTTTATCGATTTTTTAAATTTTTTTATAAATTATATTTTTAATTGGATGTCCAATTATCTGAACCAGTTCAACTTAAATTTAATCAGTTTGAATTTGGTTTGGGTCCACTCACAAAAAATTTTAAAACCAAACCAATTCGAACCAATTAAAATTTAATTAGTTAGCGAACCAACTCGACTTGTGAACTAGGAAGTACCGATACGACACGCGATACGGACATGACACGATACGAATACACCGACACGTTCTTTTTATAAAAAATTGGATACGACACGTTTATGATACGTTATGAATTAAAATTTAAATAATATATTAAATTAATAAAATATCATATTATAAATATAAGAGTAAATATAATTGCATAAAAAAGTCTTAAAATTATACAATTATTAAAAAATAAAAAATTTTAATCTACTCTTGTCATCTCGCTAACAGAAAATGTATTAATTTTTTCTCCTCCAAGTTCATCATGAATCAATTATAAAGAAAAAATTGGTTAATCGGGCCATAAAATCACAAAATCAATTGAAAATTTGCAGTTCAGCAGAAAGATCCGTCTCATAAACATCTGAATCGGGTCGGACTCGTTCGGATTCGTGACCACTCCACTAAGATTCGGGTCGGACTCGTTCAGATTCGTGAACGCTCCATCAAAATTTTGCACCGCAAGAAGACACGCTGTCGATACGCTCGTTTAAAGTATCCACCGAATATCGGTGTCAGATTCGTGCCGACACAGATATGCCGGCATCACGAGAGAATCCGTGCTTCATAGCTTGTGAACACTACTAAACAAAATTGAAAATAAGAAAAAAATAATAGCACAAACAGACAAAGTTAAGACACTGTATCATAGCAAAAGGCTCCAAACAAATGACTCCTTTGCGTATCATTCCTTACTCCTTTTGTAATTAGCCTTCTCTTGCTTCTATTAGTAGCCCACAAGTCCTTTAGAGTGAGCATTTGGCGATACATCTCGTAAATGTTAACTGCACCACTGCTGAAATTTTTATTATTTTTAACCCCCATAAAATTTAAATTGCTACGAAAAAATGCAAATTCATACCTCTTTTTGCTGTTTTAGGAGTTTAAAAGCACACAATGGTTCAAAATATGTTCTAACATGGCTTGACAACACGCATTTTAGTCCCAAGTTATCAAGAATTTTACCCCAACTTAAACGGCATAAAAATTTCAAATTGGAATTTTTTTAGAGAGGGGGGGGGTTAACATTTAGTCAAATTTTTTAAAAGACTTTTTTGTATTAAATTAAATTGGTAATTAACTCTTAAAACAAATTTACTTTTAATAGTAGAGGTGTTCAAGATCTGGTCCTATTTAAAATTTAGTCCGAACCTAAGATATATTTTGTTGGATTTGAATTTGTTATTTCTATTGGATGTTATTTTCGGGTCAGATTTAAATTTTTCTCTCGGTCACCTAACCCAATCAAAAATTATTTTTTATAATAAAAATATATATTTTAAATTAAAACTAATAATGTTATATTATATTTTTATATTTTAATTAATATTTTTTATATTATATGATATATTTTTTTAAATGATTTATTTTAGTATAAATATAATATAATATTTATTAAATTTAATTTAAAAAATTAAAATTTTATTATTTTAGTATATAAAATATATAAATTTATATATACTAATTTTATATGGAATTGATCCAATTTATTTTAGGTCAAATCAAAATAAAACTGTTGACCTTAAGACTCAATTCGGCCATAAACTCCCTGATTTAATAATGTACAAATATTTAATTTAAGATAAGAGAAATTGTATTTGTGTTTTGAATTATAACATTGATTTTAATAATTTTTGGTACTATCATGCATAGTTGGACAGTTAGCAAAAGAACAAGTATTAGTAGCTTAAGTAATTATCAAGTCGATTAGGAGTTATAAAGAGTGGGTTGATTTTGTTTAGTCTAGTTGTTGATGACAATGTCAGAGATAATTTCAGTTTTTTTTGTTAGTATTTGTATTGTAATTTTAAACTTTTTAAATACTTCACCTTATTGTGTTGAGCTTTTTATTTAAAAAAAAAACTTAAGTAATTACTAATATTCTAATAATTTATTTAGTTTGTATTGTACAACTTGTACTTAATTAATTAGTACTAATCTAGTCGGAATGGCAACAACCAGATTCAGATTTCAGAAAACAAACCGCGCCCGCGTTAATTTATTTATCAAAAAAATTCCAAAGTCTAAACAGTAAACACACAAACCGTTTTGGCTTCCGCGCCAAATTTTCATTGCCCTAAACTACCAAAAATGTTTTCATTTCGAAAACCTCTCCCCTCCTCGCTTCCCTCCTCCGTTTTCCCGGCCCTCTTTTCCCTTTCATTTTTCATTTTCCCTTTCAATTCACCGCTTCCACTTCCATTGCATCTTTTAGTTTTGAATTGAAAGCATAGCACCAAAGTGCCAAACCCATTTCTTTCTCACTTGTCAAATTCCAATTCACGAACCTACCAAAGACACAGAGACAGAACCCCCCCGCCCCCGAACAAAAAATGGATTCTTCTTCTTCTGGTTCCACATTCTACGACCTACCTCCCCTCAAGAGACTCAGATTACAACTCCAACAACAACAACAAAACACTCCCTTACCTGCCAAGAAGCGCAAAGATTCCCGAAACGCTGCGTTTTACGAAAACCTGAACCCAAATCCAATCCCTCCTTCCGCCACTGCTTATTCTTTACCCGCCAAGAAAAGAGTATGCGCTTTTCAACCCTTCCTCCCACAAAACGACGCCGTTTCACCCTTCCAAATCGACCTCAACCTCGAATACCAAGAAATCGACAAAAAGCTCCAATGTCTCCCCTCATCTCTCCAAAAGCGTCAAGAGCAATATCTTGACGGCAACGGTAACGTCAACGATTGCGATGATGTTGACGTTGACGTTGACGACGGGATTTTATGCTGTGTGTGCCAGAGCACAGACGGAGACCCTACGGATCCAATCGTATTTTGCGACGGTTGTGACCTAATGGTCCACGCTTCCTGCTACGGAAACCCGCTCTCAAAGTCAATCCCAGACGGAGACTGGTTCTGCGAACGGTGTCGTTTCAAAGACGAAGAAGCTGCTTCAGATGCATCCTCTGGTTCTTGCTGCTGCTGCTGCCTCTGTCCGGTGACCGAAGGCGCGATGAAGAAGACAACGGATAACCGTTGGGCTCACATCGTTTGCGCGCTGCTGGTGCCGGAGGTGTTCTTCTTGGATCCTGAAGGGAGAGAAGGAATCGATTGTTCTATGGTTCCGAAGAAGAGGTGGTCGGAGAGGTGCTATGTTTGTGATTCTTGTGATGGTTGTGCTGTTGTGTGCTCTGAGCCAAAGTGCGGTTTGGCGTTTCATGTTACTTGTGGGATTAAAGAGGAGCTTTGTATTGAGTATAAGCAAGGCAAGAAGGGTGCTACCATTGTTGCTGGCTTCTGCAAAACCCACACCCAAATTTGGGACAAGGTAACCGTTTTATAACTCACTCGTATTGATTTACTTAGAATTCAATTTTGATGGGGTTTTTTTTTTGGCAGCAACAGCAATCAGGGAAATACAAAATTGTTGCGGTTGAAGATGAAGTGTAGCAAATTTGGCAGCTAGGTTTCTTTAACATTGTTGTTCGTTGACCCCGTTTTTTCTTAGGGAAAAGCAAAGTTTGTTTCTCTTAGAGTTCAATTGAGTTCTAATTTAGTTTTACACTAAACATGTTTTCTGTGATGGATTTCAGTAATATAGCATTTGAATTATGATTAAACTTAATGTTATTTGTTCAGTTCCCTCCTTGGTTTGTTTCAGCAATAAATACACTCGCCTTTGATGCCATATGTATCAAGATTTGACTACGACGCAAACTTTAGTTTAGCCATGTTCATATGCTGTTTCTACACAGTGGGAGAAATTAACTTATATAGTCTCATAGCATTCATATCCATATCCATTGCCATATTGTTTGAATTAGCTTCCTTTTGATCACTGACCACACAGATAAGACATTGTTCTGCATTTCTTTTTTTTCTTTCCCCCAAATCTAAAATTAACAGTTAAATATAAAACGACCCAAATCAGAGGGATATTAAAGTATGAGATAAAAATGAATTGTGCATTATTGAGTTGCAGATAATGGGGATTTTGTATAATTCTTCCAAATATAGGTTAATCTAACAATAACAAATTAATTAATTTCTTTGATGATAGGGAGAGAAGGATTTCCTTGTAAATCAATGCACGAAAGACATTTGCTTTGATGCCAATGCATTGAATTATTTGGGTACAGACATCTAAAGAAGCCATGTCTTCACCATAATCTTCTAGAAGGAATATATCGAGTTAATACTCAAAATGACCCCTGAAATTTGACTTCCAACTTAATTTAGTCCTTGAATTATCAATTGACTCAAATTGTACCCTAAAATTTTAAGACGTGACTCAAGTTAGTCCTTCCGTCTATTTCCGTTACCGGAAAGCTGACATGGCACATGTAATTGACACTTGGTAGCCTCAACAGTTGTCTGACGTGGCAAAATTCTTGTATGCATCAATTTAGCCCCCAATAATTTAAAAAAAAAATTCCTGCATAAGTCTTCTTATCATGCTTCACCTCTTCTTTTATAAACCTTGTACAATTCAACTTCACCTCTTCCACTATGCCTCAGATCCCTCCTAACTCTCCTGTCACCACCATCATCTTCTTCACCATAACCACCATTTTCTTCTTCACACCCATCTCTTCTCCGCCTCTCATATCTATCCTTATCCTTATTCCTACCCCTATCGTTCTCTCTACCCCTTCCCCTTCTCCTAGAATCCCCTTTTTCATCATCATAATCATCATTATCTCTATCTCTATCTCTATTCCTATCTCTATGTCTTTCATCTCTATCATATTTATCATACCTGTCTCTTCTATCTCTTCTATCCTTTCTATCTCTGTCTCTTTCTCTGTGCCCATCTTCACCGTGTATTTTTCTGTCTCTATCACCACCATGTTTCTCTTTGGCTTCAGCTTCAATCTCCTTCTGCAGCTCCTTAACTCTATCCCTATCATCAGCAATAGCCAATGCCTTGAACTTCCCCTTCGAACCACCACCGTCCTACTTCGAACCCTTGACGTCACTGTTCCCAGAACCCTTCTTCGGAGGGAGAATAGCGTGGATTATCGTGAGAAGTGTACGGACAAATTGAGAAGCTTGTGGAGTTCTCCACCGCCATGGCTCTAATGAAGAACCGAAGCGCGAATGACGAATTGGGAATTAGCGTGGATTCGTGGAGTTACCTGAGGTTTAGTTGCTGCCTCCTAACTCACCAGAAACGACTATGATTTGGGAGAAATAGGGGTTGCTAGGTTTTTTTTTTTAATTATTGGGGGCTAAATTGATGCATACAATAATTTCGCCATGTCAGACAATTGTTGAGGCTGCCAGGTGTCAACTACATGTGCCACATCAGTTTTTCGGTGACAGAAATAGACGGAAGGGCCAACTTGAATCACGTCTTAAAATTTCAGGGTATAATTTGAGTCAATTGGTAATTCAAGGGCTAAATTGAGTTGGAAGTCAAATTTCAGGGATCATTTTGAGTATTAACTCGGAATATATCACATGTTTTTCCCTACTCCAATTGGATAGTCAAAAATTACAAAAGGTCCAACAATGAACCAGACTAATTTGATAACCTTTTTTCGATTGAATTTGGATCTTTTAAATTTTAAAATTTTACTTAATATAGTAAAGTATAATTTTTTTATTTTTGAATAATTTTCTTTTGTATTTTCTTTTTGTCTTACCTATAAAATAAATGAAAGAGTACACTTTATTTTCTAAAATAAAATTTAAAATTGAGAGAATCTAAATTTATTTCAATTAACCATGTCAAATTAATCAATTTGAACTACTTTTCAAAATTATATTTAAAATCTCAACTAGAGTTTTATTTGCCTTGTCTATAAAATTTGTCACAAACAAACTATAGATTTTTGCAAAGATAAACGAAAAAAAATAGAACTTGTTGCATTGCCAATTTTTGCAAATCCAGTATTTAATTAAGAAGAGTATTAGGAGGCAGCAAGTTTTGTGATTTGTAGTCATTAATTAATTATTATTGATGATTTTAATAGTGTGAGATTTCATCTAAAATTGTAAGATTTCTCACTTTATTTTTATTGGTTAAATGTTGGCCAAATTTCAATAAAACTGTTGGTCCATTCATGAAAGCTGGATACGGCCCTGATACTACTAGGACGTATCATCATTTTGACATTGCCAATATAACAAAAGCCAAGATTGGTTAGGTTGGGTCTGAGTTTCAATGCAAAACTTATAAAAATAATAGTGTTATTATGTGTCAATCTAGATTGGCTTGCCTTGTTACTAAGAATGGAAGAAGATATATCCCATGTCCTATTAGCACAAGTTACAAAGTGAAATGGATGGGAAAGAGAGGTTTGTGTGGTCATAGTGGTGGTAATAATGGCATAAATGGTTGTGATGTCAATGACGAGTTGTAACTGGAAGAGAAAGATACAGTATTTTTAGATTTTATAATTGGTTTTAAAATAAAAATTTAGTTATCATGTGTCTTGTCAACAAATATTAAAGTTATTTTTAATAAAAATTTTAAAAACTTTTATTTTAATGAATACATAAAGAATGTATTAAAAAATGATTTTATTTTATTTTTTTATAAAAAAACTTTTTTAATTAGCACTTAACAACTTTATTTTAGCTAAACTCATAGGATAATTAGGTAATTTAGATATGGTAAATCATCATTTAAGCAATTGACTAATGGTATGACCAATGCTGTGAGAAAAAAATAGGTCATTGACTAATATGATTTATTAATAAAAATGACAATCGATTATCATGGGATCCTTTCACTCTCCATTCTCGTTTAGTAAAATATTTTTAGTTCTCGCTCTATTTTTGTCACGTTTATTTTTTTACGAGTATTTATAGATATCATTAAATTTTAATTTTTAAAAAAAATAAATTAATAAAACCATAATAAATTATTATACAATTAAACTGAATATATTAAATCAAACACAAATTTAACATAGAAATATACACATAAAATTTTTAACATATAAATTAAAATAAACTAAATTAAAATTATTTACCCAACTTATACATATAAGAATATTTAAGTGAAATTCGTTTTGCGGAGATTTTGTGAGTTCCCATAAGATCGATACTTTAATTCCTGCTCCAGTCTCCTGTTCTTATTTATTTGTGGAGTGGGTCTTCCTGGAGATTTTATGAGCCCTTGTTAGCTTCTCCATCGCGAATAATTTTCACATGTATTTGCAAGTGCGAATTTTTTTACCATCTTTAATTATTAGTTAATTTAGGTGCTAATTTGATTAAATGAAAATGTGAGGGATTAATTAAATTAGTAGTTGAAATTAAATGAATTATTTTAACCATTTACTCATTATTATAAGTAGTGTTTTGTCAATTTTTAGTAAATCAATGGTGGTTTGATATCTAGAAATTTGGGAGCGAAACCTACTTTTCTGCGTGAGTACTAATTTTCTAGAAGTGCATCAAAGTGTCTTCGATTAGACAGAGTTTGAAAATAAAGATAAAGCAAATTTGTAAATTAACGAACGAAACTTAGAAATTAAAGTCTTCAAAAAAACTAAATACATGGAAAATGAAAAAAGGTTTGCATCAAAATTAAAAGAAAACAATGAAAATACCTTTAATTAAATCAAAGAATTCTTAACTTAAACAATAAAATGCAAAAAGAAAAATTAAAAAGAAAAAGTAGAGAATACTTAGTAAACATGATTAATTGAAATGTTAAAGTTACAGTAAAGACAAATTAAGTAAAAGAAGAAGATGGAAAGAACCCTACAGAAAATGTAACTCGATCGCAAACTCAATGATTCGCTGGGATGTGAGAGTGCTAGAGTATTTTTTCTGAGTAAGTTCCAACCCTTATTCTCTAACACTTCACAGTATTTATAGGCTATCTTACATGACGGTTACTTAAATTACAATTAAATAAGAAATTATGAATTTGAAATACAATCACTCTTGGTAACTGTTTCCGCTGCGTGATTGTAGATATTCCCTATGTTTTCCTTGCATGATGAAAGCTACTAACCTTTCCGCTTCCACTTCTATTCAATCAGCTCTTCGAAGGCTTTACTCGATTTCTTAAATCAAATCCCTTATTCGATTAAACCTCATTCAATTCGACAAAATAATCGAAACCCAAATCAACGATGACTACTCTCAAACGCATACTTATGCACGTGTCTTCTCGAGAAACCATACTTGATTCACATCGATATGACAAATCTCTTCGATCGAAAATATTTTCGATCAACAAATTGCCCCCTTGGATTAATATGATTGCTTTCGATATCGTTATCGAAAAATAAAGCATTTAATCCAAAAAACGTCAATTCCCAAATCAACAATAATTACCATTAAATCTCCCATTACGATTGATCCACTCGACACGTCTCTCGAGACTTGCGCTTTCTCTCTCCATTACTTCATCTTCTTCGTGAAGTTACCTCTATTCACATTTCCTTTACAGTAACGGCTACAGTGACACTTTAAATTCATCATTCTTACCTTCATTCAAACTTCCTGAACTCTATCATTATCTGAGTTTTCTCTGTACCCTAAGATTTCTTCATTAAATCTTCAATCTTTATTCTTCCTGAAAATGACTAGTTCTTCTTCTCAAACTACCACCCAAGATAAGAGAAAAGGTCACAAAATAACACTGCCATCTCCACAAGCTCTTCGCATTCTCAACCAAGTTAATGATGAAGTCATCGACGATCCTCATTTGTCATCCAAAGACATCAGAATCCTAATCCCTTTCACCATTGGAGCCGAGACACACTGTTTCCTTGGACCAATTAAATCTCTGGAAAGGGCGAACAAAAAACTCTCTTTCTTCCCAAGTGCCAAAGGGAAAGATTTGTTGATAAATCAATCCTTCAATATTTCTCATTTTATCAACCAAAAGACTTTCAGGAATAATCCGAAGATTAGTCTTAGGGGCTACAATTTCACAGCTTGGTATCGACGTCTTGAGCCTACTAAAAATGCTGATTGAAAATCTTCAGAAATCCATGAACTACTAACGCTCTCCCACTTCTCACTAATCACCCACCCTTGGATGATTGGGGCTGCGACCTGTTTCTGGAATAGAACAACTAACAACTTTCACCTTCCATGTGGAATGATTAGAATATCTCTTCTGTACGTGGCTGCTATTACAGGGCTTTCGATCAATTTCCCAGACTGTACTCTTGACATGCAGTCAAAGCGTCAATACAATGTGGTCCTGACCAACTCTTACAGTAATTTCATTGCCCACAACATAGGTGCAGAAGGTACAAAAATCACTGATAATGAACATGTTGCTTTCCTATTTTATTGGTTGAATGCCATCCTATTCTGTTCTTGAAGTATCCAAATGTCGAGAATTTACCTTCCTCTAGCTATTCTTCTTCACGAAGGAAAAGCCCTCAATTTGGCCAAGCTTCTTCTAGCACACATTTTTGAAGAGCTTGGTCAATTTGTTTGTGACCCCCGAGACCACAAAATCATCAGTGCAGGAGGCTCTCTATGGTTTCTCCAACTATGCCTTAATGCCATTTTCGAAAATTTTATGACAAAACCTGAAATATGGTAATACTGACAAGCAATACATTGAAGGTTTTCAATTAACTGAATGCAAACCAAATTTTTCAGATACTGAATCAGATGAAGATAGATTTTGGGCTGTTTTCTCTCTTTTCCATTCTTGTAAAGATTTTGACAATGACCAACTCAATTTCACTCATTTCTTGCGTCGCAATCGTGGTTCTGCTTGGTTGGACCGTTTACTCTTCCCTGACACCAATGAAGCAAATGATCTTACAAATCGAAGTTGGGCAAATATGCTGGCTCTACAAGTAATACCAATAGGGTTATCTTTACACAAAAAGGAAAAATTCAAAATCACCCTGTATGCTCCAAATATGATAGCCAGACAATTTGGACTTTTTCAAGCCATCCCAACACCACAACTTCGAAAAGATGAGCCTTTCTGCCACTTTGCTTTAACCAATCAAGAGGATTTTGATTCTTGCCTCTTAAAGAATCAACAGCGCAGGGACCGCTTCAATTTCATGGTGTACGATCGCAGTTTCTATATCACATAATCCTGTTTTGAATGGTGAACTACTTATTATTCCAGGTACACTCGTAGCTTGGAAGAAATTCAACAAATTGTAATTTGTACTATCCCTGTTGCTGAGGGTTCTCCGAAAAGAACTCAAAAAAGGAAAGCTGAAACTATTCGACCACCACCCTCTAAAAGTAGAAGAACTCCTACCAGAACTTCTCGAAAGGTAATTTTATAATTTCTCTCTTTAACTTAAAAACCCTATAAGTTATGTATTCTTATTTAGACTCAATTTTGAATCTTTTATCAGTTAGTACTACTGACATCGAGTGAGAGCGCTGATGAGAGTGAGCCAACCAATAAAGATGCTATTACTGTCTCTTCTCCATCAGAAGATGCAGCCGATTCTGATTCTGGTTCTCAACTAGTATAAAAATCCAGGCTCTCTCAGGTAATACCATTATCTCTACACATATCATACTTTAATTTAAAATAGATTTCAAACTTGTAACTGTGTACCTTCTATACTAACCTGTCAATATTGCCGACTCGACATCAACTACTGGGATTATTGACCAGTCAATTCTGCCACAACAACAAGGTCAAGAACAATCTACATCACATGACTCTATTCAATTCACAGGACCCACTCAAACAATTTCAGACGCCTTTCCACCTGTTTCTCATACAACACAGGTGATTGATTTCACAACAAATCCTTTGCAACACTCTCCAAAAAAAAAAACCCACAGACTCGAATCAACTTCACCAAATGATCAAGCTACTTTTACTGAAGAAGACCAAGCAGTCCCATATTTTGACTTTGCTTCTAAGGCTACTGACACCACCAATTCAGACTCTTCTCGATCCAAAGTTTTGGAAACCCCTCCAGAGTTACAACCTGATCCTACACTCCAGACTCCTTCAGGACTAAAACCAGGGACGTCAAATGTTCCTACCACACCAACCAGTACTACTTTGGAAGACTTAACTTCTGTTTTAAACAAAATTATCCAAGTAAACAAAGTGCCGGTGCTTGTACCAGCAATCTCAAGGCCTGTTATATCAAAGCCTCCAATCAAATTAGATCCCAACACTCGGGAACAACTTCAATCACTCATCAAACTCTTGGATCATCCACCTACCACATGGGTTAATGACCCCATTCTCAACAAACTTCTGAAAGATTGCTTGAATTTCTCCTTTGTATTGCTAACTAACACACCACATTCTGCCTCAATCCAAGAATTTCAACAAATTCTCAATGGAAGCGTTGAATCTCAATTTCAACTCCAAGAAACTGAAACTGAGGAGGCTACAGCCAAATCTAAAATAGAAAACTGTCTTGCAGTTGCTCAACCAATTCAAGTTTTCCGTAAAGAGTTTTATCTCAAGATTTTCCCTGCTATTTCTGTTTAAGCTTTTTATGATCAAGAAGAAGCAAGACTTGAGGCAGAATTAGCTCAGATCCAAGAATAACTTACCACTATTTGCCAAAATCGAGCCACCTTAGCCAAGTCTCTGGCCGCAGTCCAACAAGAGCAACATCTTCTTATCCAAAAACTTGTCTCAATTGACACCGAACGAGGAGAATATGAAAAATAACTTGAGAAAATCCATGATTGAAGTGCTTACAATCCTGGAAAACAAAAGAACAAAGCTATGCTCCGATTTGGCAAAATTATTAGCACCTTGAATTCCTTTTTATTTCTAACTTTATTTTGTAGTAGTTTCTATTTTTTCTGAACTTTAATATATGTTGAACTTCTAAGTTTGCCAACAATAGAAGAGTTTTAAGTATTTTTCATTGATCAAATTAGTCACCTTTCCTGACTCGATATCTTTAATTTGATAGGCATTCCCAAAATATGTCCCTATTATTTGAAAGGGACCTTCCCAACTATGGGACCATTTACCCAGAAATCTTGACTTCTTTTCCATCAGTAAAATGACCTTTAAAACTAATTCGCTTATGTTGAAAGACTTTTCTTTAATTCGACGATTATAACTTCGAGCAACACTTTCTTTCTGTCAAATTACATTCTCCAACGCCAAGATTTGCTCTGAATCTAACTCATTCAACTCATCAAACATTGCATTTCAATAATTATCGACTGGCAAATCATTTTATTTTGATACTCTTAAAGTATTCAAATTAATTTCCAAAGGTAACACTGCATCATGGCCATAAACCAAATTAATTTTCAAAGATAAAATTATATTTGTTATCTCATTTTTACTTTTAATAGTACAACAGAATATCATATACTCAATATAATTTAAGATGCAAATTATAATTAATTATACTTTTTTATTTTAAAACATTTAAAAATTAATCTGAAGATAAATAAAATAATTTAATATATTGAATAAATTAATAGAATAATATAAGTTAACTCCCTTCGTTATTTTTTTGACTACCTTTAAAATTATGACTTTTTTTTAATTTAACCATGAAATAAAATTAGAATTGTTGGTCTATACCATTAAAAAAATTAACACTATATAATTACGTTTGTACATATAATATGTTTCTAAATTTTTATATGCAAAACTTAAGATTCTATATTTCTTTGTTTATATCATGAATAAATATTGTTTACAATGGTCCGTATTGACTTAAAAACTTGAAAATTTTTGTACATATTAATTTTATATTTAATATTAAAACATGCTAATTTACTATGTTATTTTACTATATTCATGTATGTAGTATTACATTATAAAATATAAAAATTGAAATGATTATTATATAGTTTAGATAGATTGGACTAAATATAAAAATATAAAATAGAGTTATATTGTTAAATTTTAGTAATTTTAATTAGTTAATAATATAAAATAAGATAGATATGACTATTCATAATTGAATAGTTTTGGTTGATTAGACCAAAAATATCTAAAAATATTCTATATAAAAAGTCATATTAACTTTAATATTAAATTTATTAATATGATTTTAATTTTATATAATAGTTTGATAATAGATTAGTAAAAGCAAATAGAAGAATGAAAGACTTTAATTAGTATTTGATAAAATATTCATTTAAAATAATTTAAAAAAGTAAAAGTATGATATTATTAAAAATAATACATTTTTATGTTTAAAAAATTATATTTAAATAAAATATTTGTAAAATATATAACTTAGGATAACATAGTTTAATGAACATTAATCATTAATCAATTATGAACTAACATAAAATTATAATACAGTTTATTTACGAAAAAATAATCAACAATTAATATTAATAAATATAAAAATAATCCAAATACTTTGATTAAAAGTATGAGTGGTTAATTATTATTCATTTTTAATAATATTTTGTTCATAAGAAAAACTAAAAATATAATTATTCAGATTTAGATTTTAGAAGAATAAACGTATAAGTAATAAATGATATATTTTATCATGCATATTATAAATTAACGAATTAAACAAACTGATATAATGAATTCTAATTAATTAATTGGTATAAATTATAATAAATTATATGATATTTAAAAAAAATAAAAAGAAATAGAAGAGATAGAAGACTACAATAAAATAAATTGAATGTGAGAGTTTTTTTTAACAAATTTTATATCACATCTATTTCAATAATAATAAATAAAAATACATCAACTTGATATCTAAGAGAAAAAATGATGAGATAAAATCATAATACAGTTCTAAAATAAAAGTTTAAATTAAACTATAATATCATTGCACAACACAAATTGAAAGTAATTTCACACTACAGAATACCACACAAATAGGTAAATGACTTAAGCTTAATTACGAATTTTTTTTATTTATGCATACATGATAACACTTTTCGTCAAAATAAATGCTTTGTGAATAACATATCATATATTACTTTGAATGATGAGCACGGGAGTTGAAGAGTGTGTGGTAGTTTGTGTCCACGATAGTTGCCTTCTTGCAACGACGCTTCATAGGAAGAAAAAAAATTGTTGTAAAAGCTACCCAATAAAAGAATAATTGGTAAATGAATGATATTTTTTCTAGCGTATATGGTCTTTTATAGTGGTAAAATAAAAATGGAATGAATAAAATTTTATATTTTTATATTAGAAATAGAATTTGATATTTATCCTACTAAAATTAAATAACTAATTAGTTATAATTCATGTATTTAAATAAATAAAATAAAATAAATAAAAATAATTTTAAGAATTAATCAAATCAATTAGTTGATACAAATAATTAGTATAATTAATTTTATTTGATTTATTGAATTAAAAAATTAATTAAAAATAGTTGATTGAATTTAATGAATTAAAAAATAAATAAGAAAACATAGGAGACAATAATTTTTTTAACTAAACTAATCTGTATTTATTTTATTTAATTAGTATAAGTAACAAATTATCTATGTTATTATGTAACTTATAAATTAATGAATTTAAATAATTGATACAATAAATTATAATTATTTGATTAATATAAATTATAATAAATCGTATGATATTTAAATATCTAATCAAATCAATTAATTGATATAATTAATTTACTGTAATAAATTGTATTCAATGAGTTATAAAAAATAAATTAAGAAACACGTTAAGAAATATGGCTGTCTATGAATGAGGTATGAATTTTTAAGATGATAAATAATTGTAATAATTGACTATTATGACTTATATATACATACAGACACTAATTACACACGGTACGAATTTTTAATGGAGATACTTGCTACAATTAAAAATATTATATAAATAGAGACACCTGTTAAGTATATATATATGTTATCCATATTAATTATATGCCAAAATTTTTAGAAAAGAGATAAAAAAAGATATATAAATATGTATAATATTATTGCTATATATGAAGCAGGTTTAGATTGCTCTAATTATAGAAACTTACTATAATTATATCAGATTTAATTATGACTGTAAATAAATAAAATAGATAACAATAATTAATACTATTTTTTTATATTTAAAATTGACTGTAAACATAAAAAATAAAATCACTATTGATTAAAAATTTAAGTGAAAAATAAAATTTTATAATAAAAATTTAATTTGTTAACTAATTAATTTTATGTCCATATAATATTATTATTATTATTTATTATTATTATTATATACTGGTTAAAATTGTGAATATATACTGATAAAATTATTACATATGAATGAGAATTAGATCTATATCAATTATATCAATTATATTAATTCGAAATTATTATTATTATTATTATTATTATTATTATTATTATTATTATTAAATAATGATGATAATCCACGTGATAATAACTTTTACCTATAAAATATTTAAAATTAAATAATATTCAAGTATAATTAGGTGACAATTATAATTCAAATTATTGCATATGAGGTCATGTGAGTTATTATTATAATTGATATAATTGATATATACTCTCAATTTAATCGATTATATCAATTTAACTATATCAATTATATTTAAATTATTAGTCAATAATTTTAATGGAAATTCTTGCTATAATTAGGTTATTCTGATGTTATTATTTTGTATTAATTGTTATAATTAATTCAATAGAAATATTTATTCAGTATATATGTTATCTATATTAATTATATGTCAATATATTTAAGAAAAGTTAAAAAAAGAATATATATATATATATATATATATATATATATATATATATATATATATAGACTGTATCATAAAAAAAATAAAGCCTATATATAAGAATAACGAAAAACTCAAATAATTATTTATTGGTTTTTATGGTTTATATTACGCTTAATGAAAATTGAATGATCTAAAAAGTAAATACTGAGATGACATGCATACGTATATTAATATAGAAATAATACATATTTAGAAGCATTTTTCTATTATATCACTTATTTACTCACAGCCTTAAAATCTTTAAAAATATACAATTATATTATCATTTCAGCCACAAATTTATCCTTTATTTTTATTAAATATTTAGATTAATACACAAATTTTTCAAGTTGTTATTATTATTATTATTATTATTATTATTATTATTATTATTATTATTATTATTATTATTATTATTGATGAGTTTGAAAAACTCTAATTTAATTTTGATGATGAACAAATATTATTGAAATAATAAATTACAAAATTATTAATTTGATTTTCATTTAACATATGTTAATTAATAATTTTGTGATGCAGGTTTATTATTGGGCCGAAAAAATTAAAAGAAAGGCTGCAAGCCCAAGTGTGAATTTATTTCTCATTCAGCTTTGATTAAAAAATGTTCAATGAAGTATGGCTGAATTGTTGTGATATTAATTGAGCCAAATTGAACTATTATGGCTACAAGCCCAAATTAATATTGATACTACATGACCCAATGTATGATCCGAAACCAATTAACCAGGAAAGCAAATATTGTTATTGCTTTATGCCTTCAACGGATCTCACACTTCACCATGTAATGGAATTCAAATTTCATTAAAGTAAAATTAATAAATGCATGGGTACTATGAGAGAAAAATTGTCATTAATTAGATGGCTTGTCTTAATGAGGAACGCTACCTAAAAGCTAAGGGAAGTAAAAGCAAATCATTTTCTTAATTAATGTGTCAATATCCATTATTTACTTTTCTTTTCTCCTCTCTCTCTCTCTCACTTTCTTCATCTTGTTTCGGTCATTACCCAGCAACCATGGAAGCTACACCTAGCCACCAAAAAGAAGATGGAGCAAGCAACAAGACCATCTCAATAATGGCAAGAAAAAGAAAACATAAAGTATGTTGTGGCTAAGATTCTCATTCACTTGTGGTAAGATCTTGTGAAGAGATCTTGACTCCTCCATACCAAAAATAGAAGTGAAGATCTCGGCCAATAGAGAAGAAGAATCTTAGAGAAGATGGCTTGTCTCTGATTCTGTTCTAACATCACAGGAGGTAGCTAAAGTGGCTATGTGATGGAAGAGGCAGAGATTGGAGCAGATGAAGCTATCATCATCATGAACTATCAAGGGCCAGAAGTTCTTCTTGGAAAGCAAGGCAAGGATGAAGGGCTCGGATTGATGAAGAGTGGTGACCAAGGAAGGACTAGAGGTAATTGCATATTGGGTTTTGCATGAGTTATCTCTTCTCTCTCTCTCTCTCTCTCTGGCCGAACCTGTTCTGTTTGAAGAAGAAAAAGATTGGCTTGGTTTGTCTGGTTTCAACCTTGGAGGGTTCTTCCTATAAGTAAGGGTGAACAGTTAGGGTTGATTCAAGGAAAAGAAAAAGAGTGAGCACAGAGTTTCTATAGCTCCCCAAGCTAATAGTCTTTTTTTTTTCTTTTTCTTCAATGTATTTTGTTTTGTATTTTTCTGTTTAATTTTGTCATGTCTTGAGTCTCATGAAAAAAAGGCAAACAGTGAGGTTTGTATGAAAAAGCCATAGAGCGAAAAAAGGCAGAGAGTGCAAAATTCAAAGAAAAAGCCATAGATATCCTTAGAGTTTCTTTTTACATCTGTGTTTTATTTCATGATTCTGTGGGAATCTCCTTGTAAGTTAGGTTAGCACTTTACAGTCTGTAATCAGAATGATTATAGTGAAATTCTATCATAGTTGTGATGGAGACTGGATGTAGGCTGCCTTGCACTTAGCAGCTGAATCAGGATATATCTTGGTTTAATTCTCTCCTTCTTCTACTCCATTTCTGTTTCTGCTGACCAGGAGATAAAACTGAAAAATATCTCGTGTTGACTGACGAGATAAAAAGAAAAGTCTTGTGGTTGGGGACGAGACAAAAGAAAAAGTCTCGTGGCTAGTTACGAGATAAAAAGACAAAAAGTTTCCAAAAGTAGTCTCAAAGGCCAGCAAGGGTAACTAAGCGAAAAAGGGGCTAAGATTCAACCCCCCATTCTTCTTAGCCACTGATATCCATCAATTGGTATCAGAGCTTGGTCTCAAAGAGATCAAGCTTTGTAGCTTGGAGAAAAGTTCCAAATGGCAGAAAGCAGTGGCTCAAATCTGGTGTCCTACAACCTCACAGAGGGAAAAAATTATACCTATTGGAAGGAGAGAATGAAGATCTTTGTACAAGCAGTGGATTATCGACTATGGAAGATTATCCTGGAGGATCCTCAATTTCCAACTACCACAAGTGCTGAAGGAGTAATCACTCTTAAACCAGAAGCAAGCTAGACTGAGAAAGATAGAAACAAGGTGGAACTAAATGCCAAGGTTGTAAATCTACTCAATTGTGCTATTAGCTTTGAGGAATACCGACGGGTATCACGATGGACAACGACAAAGAAAATCTGGGATAAATTGCAAATCACTCATGAAGGAACCACCATTGTGAAGAAAACTCGGATAGACATGTTAAACAGAGAATATGAAATGTTTACAATGAAAGAAGGAGAATCCATTGATAAACTGTTCGAACGGTTCAACACCATCATTGTTGGCTTGGATGCTATGGGAATAACACATTCTGATTCTGTGCTTGTGAGAAGAGTATTGAGATGCCTCACTAAAGAGTGAGAAACAAAAGTTTTAATTATTTCTGAGAGTAGTAATTTAGACACCATGACATGTGATGATTTGAGAGGAAACTTACTTGCTTTTGAAAATACTTATTTAAAAAGGGATTCAAAAAAGAAAGAAATTGCTTTTTCTTCTGTAACTAACCTCCTGGATGATGAATCCAGTGATAACTCCTCTGAAAATGAGTTTGTGTTGTTTGCCAAAAAATTCAGAAAAATGGTGAAGTTCAAAGGGAAAGACAAAGGCAGCAGCTCAAGGAAAATGAAGAAAGACCTAAGCAAAGTAACTTGTTACAATTGCAAGAAAATGGGGCATTTCAAATCTGATTGTCCCAAGTTGAAGAAGGAGGAAAAGCCAAAAAGAGGAAAGAAGAAGGGACTGATGGCTTCATGGGAAGACTTGGAAAATGACTTAGATGATGATGAGGAATCCGAGACCAAGTCACAACCATGTCTCATGGCAGATCACATAGATCAGGTAGTCTTTCACAACCCTAACACTGAAGATCTTCATCTTATGATAGACCACCTTTCTGAAAAAATAAGATGTTTTCTCCTTTATAACCAAGATCTTGAACAATAAATTATCATTCTTAAAACTGAAAATGATTTTCTCAAGGAAAAGCTAAGGGAGGCCGAAACTGCTTGTGATCTTGTTGAAGAAAATAAGCAGTTAAAAACCCAACTTAGAAGTTGTGAAAGTAACCATTCTGTTATTGCATATGTAAATTGCTTTAAGGAGAATGAAGAGTTGCTGAAAAAGATTAAAAATCTGGAAAATGACTTAGCCAAATTTACTCAAAGTTCTGAAAATTTAAATCAAATACTGGCTAGTCAAAAACCACTCTTTGATAAAGCTGGTTTGGGGTTTTACAAATCTGATGAGAAACATTCTTTTGAAAATGTAGCTTCATCTTCTAAAAACATAAGGTTTCAAGATCCCACCTACTTTAACAAATCAGCAACTCCAAGGTTTTGTAGACTATGCAACCGAAATGGACACTTTCCCATTCAATGTTTTTTTGGTGAAAGAATGATTGGTGATAAAGTTTACAAAGTTGTTTTTGATTACAATGGTTTGGGTCATAGGAGATGGTTTAACGTGAAAGGATCCAAGAAAATTTGGATACCTAAGGTCACTTAAGCTCGTTTTGTAGGTGTGCCTAGCATCCAAACGGAAGGAAAATATGTGGTACAGGACAGCGGGTGCTCTAGGCACATGACCGGAAAGACAACCTTCTTCATAAAGCTTGATGAATATGATGGAGGACTTGTCACTTTCGATGATGATGCAAAAGGAAAAATAGTGGCTGTTGGAAAAGTTGGTAAAAACTTTTCATCTTGTACAAATGATGTCCTTCTTGTAAATGGTTTGAAACATAATTTACTTAGTGTTAGTCAATTGTGTGATTTAGGTTTTGAAGTTATTTTTAGGAAGTTTGTGTGCTTGGTAGTTTGTGTGAAAACTGGGGATATTTTATTTGAAGCTAAAAGGTGCAATAATGTGTATGGATTGACTCTTGAGGACTTGAAAGAACAAAATATGACATGTTTTACATCTCTTGAATCTGAAAAATGGCTATGGCATAGAAAGTTGGGTCATATAAGCATGTACCAAATTTCTAAGCTAGTCAAGAAAAATTTGGTTAGAGGAATTCCAAATATCGAATTTGATAAGGATCTCAGTTGTGATGCTTGCCAATTGGGCAAACAAGTAAAATCTTCTTTTAAACCTAAAGATGGAATCTCAACCAAAAGGCCATTAGAGATGTTACACATTGATCTTTTTGGTCCAACAAGAACTCAAAGTTTAGGAGGTAAACACTATGGTCTTGTGGTGGTAGATGATTACTCTAGATTTGGTTAGGTGCTTTTCCTTGCTCATAAAAATGATACTTTTCATGCTTTCTCAATTCTTTGCAAGAAAATTCAAAATGAAAAGGATTTAAAAATTGCCCATTTGAGAAGTGATCACGGAAGAGAATTTGAAAACCAAGATTTTGAAAAATTCTGTGATGACTTAGGAATTTCTCATAACTTTTCATGCCCTAGAACCCCCCAACAAAATGGGGGTGGTTGAGAGAAGGAATAGAAGCCTTCAAGAAATGACTAGGGCCATGCTTTGTGAGAATGAAATTCCTAAATTTTTATGGGCAGAAGCTGTGAATACAGCTTGTTACATTTTGAATAGGACAATCATTAGAAAAGGGTTGAAGAAAACCCCCTATGAGCTATGGAAAGGAACCCCACCAAATCTTAAGTACTTTCATGTTTTTGGATGCAAATGCTTTGTACTTAACAATAAAGAAAACCTTGGCAAATTTGATCTAAAATCCTATGAAAGAATATTTGTTAGATATTCCACTACAAGCAAGGCCTATAGAATTTATTTCAAAGAACATAGAACCATAGAGGAATCCATACATGTTACTTTTTGTGATTCTAATTTAATTCCCAGTACTGTGATAGAAAGTGTGACGTTAGGATTTTTGCCAGTAAAGAATTTCATAAAAACAGTCGTGTTGTAGATATAGTCTCTAAACCGACAGAAATCCCTTCGTATAAACGTTTTGGTTGTCACAAGTAACAAAACCCCTTTGAAATTGATAACCGAGTATTCAAACCTCGGGTTGTCTTCTCAAGGAATTGTAGGGAAGTATGTTCTTATTATTGGTTATTTAATAAAAAGTGTGTTTGGGGTTTTGGATTAAGGTAAAAGGTTAGTTGGGCAATGGGCACAGGTATATTTTCAAAGCAATAAAAGTAAATAAATAACTGTAAAATAAACTCTTGGCAAGGTATAAAGACTGGAAGTCTTATCTTAGTTATCCTTATCAATTATGAAGAGAATTGAATTCTTCTCCCACCTTGTTAACCTCTAACTATGAAGGTAAGTTAAGTGGATGAATTAATTCGAATCCTCAAGTCCTAGTCTTTCCTTGGGAAAGGCTAGAGTTATTGTAATATGAATTAATGAAATGAAGAAATCCAATTTTCAATCAATAATGAGTTTGATAACTCTAGAGTCACCAATTATTTAACCAAAACCAAAAGGAAAGAAAATTGTATCTACTGGAATAAGAATGTTTTCAGATTGAGAACAACAATAACATAAATAAAAGGAAGCAATATTAAACTGAAATATCTTAAATAACATTAATTTAAAAGAGTAATCTGTAACATGGAACAATTCATAAATTAAATTGGGATGAATAAAAATAAAGAACCTGGGATTGAGAGTCACTCCTAAAACTAAGAGAAGTCCTAAATCCTAATCCTAAGAGAGAGAGGAGAGAACCTCTCTCACTAAAAACTACATCTAAAAATATGAAAAGTGAATTATACGAGAGCCTCCTTATGAATAGATGTATTCTCCCACTTTATAGCCTCTAATCTGTGTTTTCTGGGCCGCAAACTGGGTCAGAAACAGCCCAGAATTCGCTTGTCTCGAATTCAACCACGCTGGATTTCCGTCACTGCGATGTGGCCGCATGGATCACGCGGTCGCGTCGCCTAGCGTCAGGAAAACTATAGCATATTATATATCAAATCGAAGCCCCGGATGTTAGCTTTCTAACGCAACTGGAACCGCGTCATTTGGACCTTTTTAGCTAAAGTTATAGTCATTTGAGTGCAAAGAGGTCAGGCTAGACAGCTTAGCAGTTTCTCCAACTTCTTGTATTCCTTCCACTTTTGCATGCTTCCTTTCCATCCTCTGAGTCATTCCTGCCTTGTAATCTCTGAAATCACTTAGCACATATATCAAGGCATCTAATGGTAATAAGAGAGGATTAAACATAGGAACTTAAGGCCAAAGAAGCATGTTTTCAATCAAAGCACATAATTAGGAAGGCAAATGTAAAACCATGCAAATAGTATGAATAAGTGGGTAAAGAGTTGATAAAAACCACTCAATTGAGCACAAGATAAACCATGAAATATGGGTTTATCAACCTCCCCACACTTAAACATTAGCATGTCCTCATGCTAAGCTCAAGAGAAGCTATAAATGAATGAAGATGAATGATAGAATGTATGAGATGCAACCTATGAATGCAACTAAATGCAAAATGTTTCTACCTACTTGGTTAAAAATAAATAAGTTCTTCAAGACAAATATGATCTGGATTTCACTAATTCAAATCACAAAATACAATACAAATAACTTGCAAGAAGAAGATAACTCATAAAAGCAGGGAACATAGAATTGAGCACTGAACCCTTACTGGTAGTGTATATCATTCTAACTCTCAAGTGTCTAGGGTCAATTCTCTCAATTCTCTACTAATCTTGCTTTCTATAGCTTGCTCTTCATCTAACAATCAACAAAAATTTAATGTACCAATACACAAATCAAGAGGTCTTTTAAGGGTTGTAATGGGGTTAGGGTCAAGGTAGGATTGTATTTGGCCAAGTGGACTAAAATTTGAATCTTTAATTAACATAAACTATTCCACCTAACTTAGGACAATCCATGTAATCATAATATAAAATCTGACTTCCCATTAACTATGTTTTCCACATATTCATGCATTCTAATTTCAAGTACAACTCAGATGCATTGCTTTCACCACTTACTTTGGGGCATTTTGTCCCCTTTCACTTATTTTGCTTTTTTTTTTTATATATTTTCTTTTCTTTTGTTTTTCTCAATGCATATGATTAATTTATTGAATGCATGAACATGTCCTAAACATTTCTTTCACATTTTTAGAAAATTCTAACATACTCAATTCTCAAACCAGATGTTTCTAAACCCACTCTTCCCCACACTTAATTCATAAGCATTGTCACTAGTCTAAGCTAACCAAGGATTCAAATTAAGGACATTATTGTTTTTCGCTTAGAGTTAATGATGTGCTAAATTAAAGAACAAATGGGTAAAATAGGCTCAAAATTGGTTTGCAATAGATAATGAAAAGGTTAAGGCCATATGGGTATGTAAGCTCAGTGAAACAAGGCCTCAATCATATAAGTGTATGCATACATTAAACAATGGAAATATAGAATCAAGCAAGACAAAGATCACAATTTTAGAGAGAAAAGCACACACCAAAATTGAAATATTGGTTGCTAAAATGCAACCAATCAAATAGGCTCAAAATCTCACTGGTTTTTGTGTGTTCAAGCTTTAAACCATGTTCCAAAATAAAATTTCTTCATACAAGTTATTCAAAAAGTTTTTTAATTTAAATTAGTGAAATACTATAAAAAGTTTCTTAAAAAAAAAATATTACTTCAACCAAGTGGTAAAATATGCAAAAATCAAATAAACATGCAAATGCAACAACTAATCTACAAAGAAAATTTAAACATTGGTGTTGAGACAAGAAAGTACTAACCCATGGAGATCGGTATCGACCTCCCCACACTTAAAGATTGCACCGTCCTCGGTGCATGCTGAGATGTGCAGGTGGACGGGTTGTTCCAACTGATGCCTTTCTTCAAGGATTGTGCAGATGGACTTGTTTGTCTTCCGGTTCCCCTCCGGGTGGCCATCCTGAAAGAAAAAGGGAAGAAAAGTAACCCAGAAATAAAGAGAAGAAAATAAATAAAGTATGGGTGTTCTAATGCCAAATGATAAGGGTCTCATTTACATGGAAGCTTCAACATGTACGTGAGAAAACAATAGAAGCCATGGCATGCCAGTGGTACAAAATGTACAACAATGGGGAAGAGAGTGTAAGACAATATAAATTCATGTCAATGCAAAATTAATACAAATAACATAAAAGATTAACATTGACTTAAATAGTATTGCCCAACAGTGTAAAACAAGTTACCAAAATAAATTCAAGAAAAGATGCAACAGTTGAATAAGAAAAGATATTTAACACCAATGGAAAAATAAAAAAATTCAGAAAAGAAAATAAAAATATGCACAAATTTAAAATGCAATGAATGAGATATGCAAATAAATTAAAATAAAATAAAAAGAAAAATAAGAAGAATGAGAAGGGAAAGAAGTGAGTGAGGGAAGAAAAATTAGGATTGGGGAAGAAAAGATAAGATACTTTGGCATATAAGGTTAAGGTGTGCGACGCTGGCGACGCGGTCGCGTCGGTGACGCGGCCTCGTGGTGCGCAATAAGGTCAAGTGATGCGGACGCGTGGGTCATGCGATCGCGTGACTCGATTTGTGCTAGTGGCGCGAGTGCAGCCACGCGCTCGCACAACTCTCTGTTCAAAATCTTATTAGTGCCAAATTTTAAGTGACGTGATCGCATGGGGCATGCTATTGCGTGAGTGGGCTTTAAAGAAATATGACGCGGTCGCGTGGGAAGGATTATGCGTTTAGCACCAATCCAACACCACTCTCGCACAACTTTCGGGTGTGCACCACTTTGACGTTGAAATCTTGGTCACGCGGCCGCGTGGGTCACGCGGTCGCGTGGGAGGCCATTATTCCCATGCGACGCGGACGCGTCAGCGACGCGGTCGCGTGGGTTGAGTTGTACCATTGGCACGCCTCCAGCCACGCTCCAGCGTGACTCTCTGTTTGTTTTTATTTTTTTCTCTTCTCCCCTTGCGACGCGGACGCGTCGTTGATGCGGTCGCGTCGCGTAACAATTTTTTTTTGAAATAAAATGCAGAATGCAGTGTTAATATGAATGTGATGCAAAACTCCAGGTTCAATATAATAAAATAAAACTCGAAAACAAATAAAACTAAATAAAAATGAAAAATGAACGACCATACCATGGTGGGTTGTCTCCCACCTAACACTTTTAGTTAAAGTCCTTAAGTTGGACATTTGGTGAGCTTCCTGTTATGGTGGCTTGTGCTTGAACTCATCTAGGAATCTCCACCGATGTTTGTGATTCCAGTGTCCTCCGGGATCCCAAACTAGGCGCAGAAAGCCTTCAAGTAAGTTAAAGCAAGTGACAAGGCCCCAAGAGTGGTGATTGGTAGAATGGATTCCGGGGTCCCAAATCTTGCTTTTGCACCCGTCTTCTTGTTGAGCAATATTATTCCATCCGGGTGGCAAGCAGTCTGAATTCTCACCAAAGCAGCCAGACAACTTTCTAGACCCATTCAGTTGAGCTCTAAACCAACCTTTGCGTTTGAATGTTGAACACACAACCGAGTTGAACCTTGCAGGATAAATCTTATCTCTGACCATCTTTTTCTTACTCTTAATGCCACAGAGAGCTCTAAGTTGACCATCCGTCTCCAGTAGCCCGTATTCAAGTGGAATTAGAAAGCTAAGGGATATGAATTTCACCCACTTGAATGTTGTGAAGGATGATGGCAACTTAGGGGGAGGTGTTTCTAATGAACGTGCAAGCTCCACTCCCTTGTGCTCTTCTTCGACATCTTCTACCTCTTGGCAATCATCTTCAATATCAACCTCTTCCTCTTGGTGGATTTCTTCCAATTCAATCTCTTCTTCAGTGTTCACCAAGGGCAAGGGAGGTTGTGCTTCTTCTTCTGTAATCTCCATGTCAAGTCCAATGGGAGAGCATTCAAATGTAGATAAGAATTCATTAATGATTGAATCCATCTCTTGATCGTCTCCTTCAAAGTCTTCAACCATGATATGCTTTGGAGGTTGTACACCCTCCTCAACATCAGCTTCAATTGTCTTTGAAGGATGCTCTATAACTTGACTTTCCCATGGAGGTTCAGCATCTCCTAAGTCTTCAACCACTGCCTCCTCTTCTTCTTCAATAATTCCGGCTTCCTCCACTTGTTCCAATACAAAGCCATGTTCCTCGTTGTCCTCTGGATTTTCTAGTATCTCCTTCATACTACGTTCTTCATTAGATTGCCCACATGAAGCCATGGGGGTTCCTTGAGTATCCGAACGTCGGGAAGCTAATTGCTTTAACTTCTCCACTATTGCTTGCTCTAGTTGATGAAGGATTGCAGTACATTGTTTCATTGATTCTTCGAGGCTAACCTGTGATTCTGACTTTGATGGATATGGGTAATGTGTATGGAGGAGTGATGGTTTGTGGGAGTAATTGGATTGGTATTGGGGTGGTTCTATATATGGTTCATATGGCTCATAAGGTGGTTGGTATGGTGGTTGAGGGTTAGGGTCATATGGAGGTGAATGGCGAAAAGGGGCTCGTGAGTATGGCGGTTCAAAGTTATGTTGAGAGGATGGTCTATAGGCACGGGGTGGGACTTGTTCGTAGTTACAAGGTTGTCCACCATATCTTTCAGCTGGGTTTGCATTGTAGAATGGTCGTTGTCCATGATATCTTGGAGGGTGTTGTTGCCTAAAGGGTTGATTAGATCCTCTTGGCTCTATCCATCCTTGATTGGTCTGACCTTGATGCATATTCCTGCTACGGTTTCTATTTCCTTCAACAAAGTTAGAACCAAATTCAAAGCGAGAGGGGTGAGAATTCATAATAGTTATCAGAAATAAGGGGGAAAAAGAGAAAACAAATAAACAAGTAAAAGAAAAATATTTTTTTTGAAAAATATTTACAATAACCAATAATAAGGCACACGTTTGCAATTCCCCGGCAACGGCGCCATTTTGACGTTAGAATTTTTGCTAGTAAAGAATTTCATAAAAACAGTCACGTTGTAGATATAGTCTCTAAACCGACAGAAATCCCTTCGTACAAACGTTTTGGTTGTCACAAGTAACAAACCCCTTTGAAATTGATAACCGAGTATTCAAACCTCGGGTCGTCTTCTCAAGGAATTGCAGGGAAGTATGTTCTTATTATTGGTTATTTAATAAAAAGTGTGTTTGGGGTTTTGGATTAAGGTAAAAGGTTAGTTGGGCAATGGGCACAGGTATATTTTCAAAGCAATAAAAGTAAATAAATAACTATAAAATAAACTCTTGGCAAGGTATAAAGACTGAAAGTCTTATCTTAGTTATCCTTATCAATTATGAAGAGAATTGAATTCTTCTCCCACCTTGTTAACCTCTAACTATGAAGGTAAGTTAAGTGGATGAATTAATTCGAATCCTCAAGTCCTAGTCTTTCCTTGGGAAAGGCTAGAGTTATTGGAATATGAATTAATGAAATGAAGAAATCCAATTTTCAATCAATAATGAGTTTGATAACTCTAGAGTCACCAATTATTTAACCAAAACCAAAAGGAAAGAAAATTGTATCTACTGGAATAAGAATGTCTTCAGATTGAGAACAACAATAACATAAATAAAAGGAAGCAATATTAAACTGAAATATCTTAAATAACATTAATTTAAAAGAGTAATCTGTAACATGGAAAAATTCATAAATTAAATTGGGATGAATAAAAATAAAGAACCTGGGATTGAGAGTCACTCCTAAAACTAAGAGAAGTCCTAAATCCTAATCCTAAGAGAGAGAGGAGAGAACCTCTCTCACTAAAAACTACATCTAAAAATATGAAAAGTGAATTATATTAGAGCCTCCTTATGAATAGATGCATTCCCCCACTTTATAGCCTCTAATCTGTGTTTTCTGGGCCACAAACTATGTCAGAAACAGCCCAGAATTCGCTGGTCTCGAATTCAACCACGCTGGATTTCCGTCACTGCGATGCGTCCGCATGGATCACGCGGTCGCGTTGTCTAGCGTCAGGGAAACTATAGCATATTATATATCAAATCGAAGCCCCGGACGTTAGCTTTCCGACGCAACTGGAACCGCGTCATTTGGACCTTTATAGCTAAAGTTATAGCCGTTTGAGTGCGAAGAGGTCAGGCTAGACAGCTTAGCAGTTTCTCCAACTTCTTGTATTCCTTCCACTTTTGCATGCTTCCTTTCCATCCTCTGAGTCATTCCTGCCTTGTAATCTCTGAAATCACTTAACACATATATCAAGGCATCTAATGGTAATAAGAGAGGATTAAACATAGGGAACTTAAGGCCAAAGAAGCATGTTTTCAATCAAAGCACATAATTAGGAAGGCAAATGTAAAACCATGCAAATAGTATGAATAAGTGGGTAAAGAGTTGATAAAAACCACTCAATTGAGCACAAGATAAACCATGAAATATGGGTTTATCAAAGTGATTCAAATTGTGAAGAAGTTAGAACAAGTAAAGAAAATCCCAAGTCTGTCCAAATTGAAGAATCTGCCAGACCAGTTTTGTCTCGTCAGATTGGAGGAGACATTTCCATTTTGTCTCCTGAGCTAGCATGAGAAACTGAAACAGTGAGACCAACAAAAACTCATCAAAGATCAACGCCACAAAGGAAGCCTAGAGAATGGAAGTCCATGAGGGGTTACCCTCATGACTTCATCATTGGTGATCCCTCTCAAGGAGTAACAACAAGATCCTCAACCAAAAGACAATCCGAACCAAGCGACTTTGGACTCTTGTCACAAATGGAGCCCAACAATGTCAAACAAGCTATTAAAGATCCATCATGGGTCATAGCCATGCAAGAAGAGCTTGCTCAATTCGACAAGAATGAGGTTTGGACACTAGTGCCTTATCCGGATGGTAAGAAGGTAACGGGTACTAAGTGGGTTTTTAAAAATAAACTTGGTGAAGATGGACAAGTTGTTCGTAATAAGGCTAGACTAGTGGCCCAAGGTTACGATTAAGAAGAGGGTATAGATTTTGATGAATCTTTTTCATCGGTAGCTAGAAAGGAAGCAATTAGGTTGCTTCTTGCCTATGCTGCCCATAAGGGTTTCAAAATATTTCAAATGAATGTTAAATGTGCTTTTCTTAATGGCTTTATTGGTAGAGAAGTGTATGTGGCACAACCCCCCAGTTTTGAACATAAAGATTTTCCAAATCATGTTTTCAAACTATCAAAGGCTCTTTATGGCCTTAGACAAGCTCCAAGAGCTTGGTATGAAAGGCTTAGTGACTTCCTATTAGAAAATCACTTTCAAAGAGGAACCACCGACACAACTTTATTCATTAAAGCATCTAATGATGATATTCTCCTAGTTCAAGTTTATGTGAATGACACTGTGTTTGGATCGGCCAATGAGTCCTTGTGTGAAGAGTTTGGAAAACTCATGACTAGTGAGTTTGAGATGAGTTTAATGGGAGAGCTTACTTTCTTCCTTAGCCTTCAAATTAAACAAACTCCTAGTGGTACCTTTATTCACCAAGGAAAGTATGAAAAAGAACTTATCAAAAAATTTGGCCTAGAAAGTTCCAAACCAATGGGTACACCAATGCATCCTAACACAAAACTTGAAAAGGATGATGATGGCAAAGATGTGGATGAAACAAGGTATAGAGGTATGATAGGTTTACTTATGTACCTTACCTCCTCTAGACCGGATATTGTTCAAAGTGTGGGTGTATGCTCAAGGTTTCAATCTCACCCAAAAGAATCCCATCTTTCGGCTGTTAAGCGCATCATTAGATACATTAAGGGAACTAGTGATTATGGCTTGTGGTATCCTAAATCTAATGACTTCTGTGTAGTAGGGTTTTGTGATGCAGATTATGCGGGAGATAGAGTGGATAGACGGAGCACATCCGGCATGTGTTGCTTCCTTGGAAGCTCACTCAACATGTGGTCAAGTAAGAAACAAGCAATAGTAGCTCTATCCACAGCTAAAACTGAATATATTTCCGTATCTACATGTTGTTCACAATTAATTTGGTTAAAAACGCAGTTGGAAGATTACAAATTGAAAATAAATAGTATACCCTTATTTTGTGATAATATGAGTGCTATTAACATTTCAAAAAATCCTGTTTTACACTCAAGAACCAAGCACTTTGAGATAAAATATCATTTCATTAGAGAACATGTGCAAAAGGGTACTATTAATATTCAATTTGTAAAATCTGAAGATCAACTTACTGATATTTTTACAAAACCCCTATGTGAAGACAGATTCTGTACCTTGAGAAAAAGTTTGGGAATGTTTGATTTAAGTTCTATTGATAACCTGTGAAATATTGACTCTGCTCAGTTTTGTCTCGTAGGAATGGACGAGAAAAAAAATAAGAGTGTTGGAAAGGATGTGATCAAGGATGGGACAACGCCAAAAATTAATTCTCATGGGCCCCACCAAATTTTCTTGACCCCACTCTGACCGTTTTGTTAGTTTCTCTCTATGAAAATCACAATTTCTTTTGATGTCCCATCAAATCTTATTGGAAGTGGTTATTGTCAAATCAAATCATTCTCTTCACCTAATCCCTTGATTCTAGGAAACCACCTTTCAATTTATTTCAAATAAAAGAGAAACTCATTGGGTATTAACCGCCACTTAATGGTTATTTAATTCCCTTTAATTCTCTCTCCACTACACATTTATTGCTTCTCTAACCTCCCTCCTCCCTCACCACATTCGGTTTCTACTCACCCCCTCATATTCCATTTCTCCATTTTCACTACCATGAAAAAGAAAACTGCTCCCAGAAAAGCGAACGCATTTTCATCTCTCAAAAACTGTCCACTCTACAATCTCATACCTACATCCATATTCACTCTACATCATCATCTTCTCCCTCACCTCCCTCAAAGCAAACCGACACCATGCGTAGGAAAGTCATAGCTACAAAAACTTCCTCAAGAAAGAAGAAAGAGAAAGTTCCCATGGAGGAAGAAGAAGAAGAGTCTCACACATCACCCATTCTGCCTCCACCACCATCTCCACAGAAGAAAGCAACACCCGGGAAGAGTGGCCAGAAATCAAAAAGATTTGCTTTGCACAACACCAAGGAACCTACAAACCTGGAATCTTTGGATTTCAAGAACAAATTCAGCAAAACACACTCTCACTATGGCCCGGCCCGATTCAACTCCTGTGCTTCATATGAATTCCATAAAGAAGTTCTGGAAAAGCGTCATCTCTGTGCAACTTACCTTGTCAACCTAGACTCTCTCACCAGCAAGGGAATAAATGTGTCTCCTCTTTTTGAACTACTTCAATGGACTCCTCTGCTTCACATCCAGAAGCCAGTTTACCCAGGTTTAGTTCGAGAGTTCTACGCCAACATGAGACTTATTGATGGCACCATCCATTCATATGTGAAGAAAGTTCACATCACTCTTGACACTGTCACTATTGGGACGGCCTTGGGCTACAAAGAGGAAGGGTCGAGAGCTTACATGGCCAAAAAGTGGGACTCACAGGTCGATGTCACTTATAAAGTTGTTCTTCAACACATTTGTAAGAATCTCTCTGGTTTGGATGGTACTACTCTTACCCACAAAGCCCTCGGACCAACCAACTCCTTGCTTCACAGGATTATCACCCATATTCTGACCCCTCAAAGTGGCTCCCATAATAGAGTAACACTCTCTGACTCTCTAATCATCTTTGCACTTGTTACATCTACTCCAATATCTTTTGGTTATCTCATGATCTGACATATGTGGGAATCGGTAAAAAGCACCAAAAAGGCAAATCTGCCCTATTGTATGCTCTTAACCAGCATTTTTGAATTCTTTAAAGTTGATCTTCTGAATGAAGCTGTAGAAAATAAAGTGTCAATGATCAAGGGAGGTGGAGCGGTTAAGGGAACAAAGGGCAAGAAATCTGGGGCTTCAGAGAGTGACTATGAGAGCCGGCCTGAATCTTCCAAGGCGACTGAATCCATTAGGAAAATTTTCACTGAATTTTCAAACATGTCAAAACTCATGATACAATTTCATAAAGCAGGACACAAGCTAGCGTATGAAAATAAGAAGGCTTAGGGAAGATGCAAAGAAAAAGTTAGTTTGATACTAGAAAGTCTTGATGAGGATCCGGGAATGGCGAGTGAAGAAGGGGCTGAAGAATCTGATCTTCAGTTCTTTGATGACTAATCTTCTGTTTAGTATTTGATATTGGCATAATTAGGCTCAATTTGGTACTCTGTTTGGTACTCTGTTCTGCTTTGATACTGTTAGCTCTATAACTCTGTGATACTCTGTAGACACTTTTGGAAATATTTTGGATATTCTGCTATGTTACACTCTTTTTGCAGGTGCCCCTTGATACCAAAAAGGGGAGGAATTGGTTAAAAAAAATTGAAACTAGAAAATAGGGGATGAAATTCTTTTAAGAATTCATGATCACCCCTATTGAAATGATACAGCTGATGCTTGATAATGCATGTTGATAATGCATATGTTTTATCCTGTGATAACTGCTGATTGCTTGCTGTTTATCTTGGTAAAATGCTTGGTTGATAATAATTGTGATGCATTTATCCTACCTTGATATAATGATGGCTATTTTGGTTTTATTTTTAGCAGTTTCTTTAAGTTAAAACATGTACATAGCTGCTATGTTTTGAAATAATCTCGTTTGATTAACTTGCTCTGATGTGATGATTAGAAATTTTGTTGCTATGATCAACCTGCCTTGTTTTAATTAGAAATTTTTCAGAAAACATCAACCTGGTTGTTTTTGTATGTTTGAGAAGAAAATCAATTTATGATAACAAATGAGTTTTGATTATCAATCCAATTCTGCTCATAAATCAAGTCATTCAACATCTTGCATTGAATATGTTGAATAACATTTTTGCCTTAGGCTTGATAAAATTATTACAGGTATAAAGCTTTCCTTGATAAAAATGGCATATATTAAGGGGGAGTCATATGACAATTTGAAAGGGGGAGAAATTCAAATATTCAAAGGGAGTACTCTATACTTTAATCCTTAATTTCTTTCCATTTCAATTTTAATAATGTTTGTCATCAAGGGGGAGATTGATGAGTTTGGAAAACTCTAATTTAATTTTGATGATGAACAAACATTATTGAAATAATAAATTACAAAATTATTAATTTGATTTTCATTTAACATATTTTAATTAATAATTTTGTGATGCAGGTTTATTATTGGGCCGAAAAAATTAAAAGAAAGGCTGCAAGCCCAAGTGTGAATTTATTTCTCATTCAGCTTTGATTCAAAAATGTTCAATGAAGTATGACTGAATTGTTGTGATATTAATTGGGCCAAATTAAACTATTATGGCTACAAGCCCAAATTAATATTGATACTACATGACCCAATACGTGATCCGAAACCAATTAACCAAGAAAGCAAATGTTGTTATTGCTTTATGCCTTCAACAGATCTCACACTTCACCATGTAATGAAATTCAAATTTCATTAAAGTAAAGTTAATAAATGCATGGAAACTATGAGAGAGAAACTGTCATTGATTAGATGGCTTGTCTTAATGAGGCACGCTACCTAAAAGCTAAGGGAAGTAAAAGCAAATTATTTTCTTAATTAATGTGTCAATATCCATTGTTTGCTTTTCTTTTCTTCTCTCTCTCTCACTTTCTTCATCTTGTTTTGGTCATTACCCAGCAACTATGGAAGCTACACCTAGCCACGAAAAAGAAGATAGAGCAAGCAACAAGACCATCTCAATGATGGCAAGAAAAAGAAACATAAAGTATGTTGTGGCTAAGATTCTCATTCACTTGTGGTAAGATCTTGTAAAGAGATCTTGGCTCCTCCATACCAAAAATAGAAGTGAAGATCTCGGCCAACAGAGAAGAAAAATCTTGGAGAAGATGGCTTGTCTCTGATTCTGCTATAACATCACAGGAGGTAGCTACAATGGCTATGTGATGGAAGAGGCAGAGATTGGAGCAGATAAAGCTATCATCATCATGAACCATCAAGGGCCAGAAGTTCATCTTGGAGAGCAAGGCAAGGATGAAGGGCTAGGATTGATGAAGAGTGGTGACCAAGGAAGGACTAGAGGTAATTGCATGTTGAATTTTGCATGAGTTATCTGTTCTCTCTCTCTCTGGCTGAACCGGTTCTGTTTAAAGAAGAAAAAGATTGGCTTGGTTTGTCTGGTTTCAACCTTGGAGGGTTCTTCCTATAAGTAAGGGTGAACAGTTATGGTTGATTCAAGGAAAAGAAAAAGAGAGAGCACAGAGTTTCTATAGCTCCCCAAGCTAATAGTTTTTTTCTTCTCCTTCAATGTATTCTATTTTGTATTTTTCTGTTTAATTTTGTCATGTCTTGAGTCTCATGGAAAAAGGCAAACAATGAGGTTTGTATGAAAAAGCCATAGAGCGGAAAAAGGCAGAGAGTGCAAAATTAAAAGAAAAAGCCATAGATGTCCTTAGAGTTTCTTTGTACATCTGTATTCTTGATGAGCGGATAATTTATACGCTTTTTGGCATTGTTTTTAGGTAGTTTTTAGTAAGTTCAAGCTACTTTTAGGGATGTTTTCATTAGTTTTTATGTTAAATTCACATTTCTGGACTTTACTATGAGTTTGTGTGTTTTTCTATGATTTCAGGTAATTTCTGGCTGAAATTGAGGGATTTGAGCAAAACTCTGAAAAAGGCTGACAAAAGGACTGCTGATGCTGTTGGAATCTGACCTCCCTGCACTCGAAATGGATTTTCTGGAGCTACAGAACTCCAATTGGCGCGCTCTCAACGGCGTTGGAAAGTAGACATCCAGAGATTTCCAGCAATATATAATAGTCCATACTTTATTCGGAAATTGATGACGTAACTTGGCGTTGAATGCCAAGTACATGCTGCTGTCTGGAGTTAAACGCCAGAAAAACGTCATGATCCGGAGTTGAACGCCCAAAACACGTTATAACTTGGAGTTCAACTCCAAGAAAAGCCTCAGCTCGTGGATAGATCAAGCTCAGCCCAAGCATACACCAAGTGGGCTCCGGAAGTGAATTTATGCATCAAATACTTACTCATGTAAACCCTAGTAGCCAATCTAGTATAAATAGGATAAGTTACTATTGTATTAGACATCTTTTGACAGTTTAATCTTTTGACTATTCGGTCACTTGATCATGGAGAGGGCTGGCCATTCGGCCATGCCTGAACCTTTTACTTATGTGTTTTCAACAGTGGAGTTTCTGCACACCATAGATTAAAGGTGTGGAGCTCTGCTGTACCTCAAGTTTCAATACAATTACTATTACTTTCTAGTCAATTTTCTTCTATCCTTATTCCAAGATATACGTTATACTTAACTTTGATGAATGTGATGATCCGTGACACTCATCATCATTCTCACCTATGAACGTACGTGACTGACAACCACTTCCGTTCTACCTTAGGCCGGGCGCATATCTCTTAGATTCCCCAACAGAATCTTCGTGGTATAAGCTAGATAGATGGCGGTATTCATGAGGATCCGGAAAGTCTAAACCTTGTCTATGGTATTCCGAGTAGGATTCTGGGATTGAATGACTGTGACGAGCTTCAAACTCCTGAAGGCTGGGCGTGATGACAAGCGCAAAAGAATCAAGGGATTCTATTCCAACCTGATTGAGAACCGACAGATGATTAGCCGTACTGTGACAGAGCATAGGAACGTTTTCACTAAGAGGATGGGATGTAGCCATTGACAACGGTGATGCCCTACATACAGCTTGCCATGGAAAGGAGTAGGAAGGATTGGATGAATGTAATAAGAAAGTAGAGATTCAAGAGGAGCACAGCATCTCCATACGCTTATCTGAAATTTCCACTATTGATTTACATAAGTATTTCTATCCCTTTTATTTTCTATTTATTTATTAATTTTTGAAAACCATAAACCAATTTAATCTTCCTAACTGAGATTTACAAGGTAACCATAGCTTGCTTCATACCAACAATCTCTGTGGGATCGACCCTTACTCACGTAAGGTATTACTTGGATGACCCAGTACACTTGCTGGTTAAGTTGAACGTAGTTGTGATCACATATGCCAAAGAGCCATTAAATAAATCTCATGCAAATACAAAGAGGGCAATCACAATTTCGTCCACCAAGTTTTTGGCGCCGTTACCGGGGATTGTTCGAGTATGGACAACTGACGGTTCATCTTGTTGCTCAGATTAGGTAATTTTCTTTTCAAAAATTTTTCAAAAATCTTTTTCAAAATTTTTCTTTTCTTTTTCGTTTTTCAAACTTTATTTTCGAAAAAAATTAATAAAAATCTAAAAAAATTAATAAAATCATAAAAACCAAAAAAAAATTTGTGTTTCTTGTTTGAGTCTTGAGTCAATTTTTAAGTTTGGTGTCAATTGCATGCTTTAAAAATCTTTTCTTGCATTTTTCGAAAATTTCATGCATTCATGGTGTTCTTCATGATCTTCAAGTTGTTCTTGACAAGTCTTCTTGTTTGATCTTGATGATTTCTTGTTTTGTGTTGTTTGTTGTTTTTCATGTGCATTTTTTGTTTGTTAGAGTCCATGCATTAAAGATTTCTAAGTTTGGTGTCTTGCATGTTTTCTTTGCATAAAATTTTTTTCAAAATTATGTTCTTGATGTTCATCATGATCTTCAAAGTGTTCTTGGTGTTCATCTTGACATTCATAGTGTTCTTGCTTGCATCTTGTGTTTTGATCCAAAATTTTCACGTTTTGGGCCATTTTTGTGTTTTTCTTTAAAAATTCAAAAATCAAAAAAATATCTTTTCCTTATTTCCCTCCAAATTTTCAAAATTTTGGGTTGACTTGGTCAAAAATTTTTAAAAATTAGTTGTTTCTTACAAGTCAAGTCAAAATTTCAATTTTAAAAATCTTATCTTTTCAAAATCTTTTTCAAAAATCATATCTTTTCCAATTTTTCCTCTTTTTCGAAAATTTCAAAAATCTTTTTCAAACTATTTTCAAAACCTTTTTCTTATCTTTACATCTAATTTTCGAAAATTAGCTAACAATTAATGTGATTGGTTCAAAAATTTGAAGTTTGTTACTCTCTTGTTAAGAAAGGTTCAATCTTTAAGTTCTAGAATCTTATCTTGTAGTTTCTTGTTAGTTACGTCATTTTAAAAATTAGATCTTTTTATCTTTTATCTTATCTTTTTCAAAAATTTTATCTTTTTCAAAATTTAATTTCAAAATATCTTATCTAACTTCTTATCTTCTTATCTTTTTCAAATTTGATTTTAATATCTTTTTCAATCAACTAACTAACTTTTTGTTTGTTTCCTATCTTTTTCAAAACCAACTAACTACTCTTCCCTCTCTAATTTTCGAAAATACTTCTCTCTTTTTTCAAAAATTCTTTTTGTTTTAAATCTTAATTTTAATCTTATCTTATTTCTAATTTTCGAAAATTACTAACCTCTTTTTCAAAATTATTTTCGAAATTTTCCTTCTTTTCTCTTATTCTATTTAATTATTTAATTACTAACACTTCTCTTCACCCCTCTCCACCTAATATCCGAATCCCCTCTTCTACTTTCTTTTCTCTTTTCTTTTTCTACTAACATAAAGGAATCTCTATACTGTGACATAGAGGATTCCTCTTTCTTTTCTTGTTTTCTTCTCTCTTTCATATGAGCAGGAACAAGGATAAAGGCACTCTTGTTGAAATTGATCCAGAACCTGAAAGGACTCTGAAGAGAAAATTGAGAGAAGCTAAATTACAACAAGCCAGAAACAACCTTTCAGAAATTTTCGAACAAGAGAAGGAGATGGCAGCCGAAAATAATAATAATGCAAGGAGAATGCTTGGTGACTTTACAAAGCCAATGTCCAAGTTTGATGGAAGAAGCATCTCAATTCCTGCCATTGGAGCCAATAACTTTGAGCTGAAACCTCAGCTAGTTGCCTTAATGCAACAAAACTGCAAGTTTTATGGACTTCCATCTGAAGATCCCTACCAGTTTTTAACTGAGTTCTTGCAGATCTGTGAGACTGTAAAGACGAATGGAGTTGATCCTGAAGTCTACAAACTCATGCTTTTCCCTTTTGCTGTGAGAGACAGAGCTAGAATATGGTTGGATTCATAACCCAAAGATAGCCTGGACTCCTGGGATAAGCTGGTCACTGCCTTCTTGGATAAATTCTTTCCTCCTCAAAAGCTGAGCAAGCTGAGAGTGGATGTTCAAACCTTCAAATAAAAAGATGGTGAATCCCTCTATGAAGCTTGGGAAAGATACAAGCAGCTGACCAAAAGATGTCCATCTGACATGTTTTCAGAATGGACCATATTAGATATATTCTATTATGGCCTATCTGAATTTTTGAAAATGTCATTGGACCATTCTGCAGATGGATCTATTCACCTAAAGAAAACGCCTAAAGAGGCTCAAGAACTCATTGACATGGTTGCAAACAACCAATTCATGTACACTTCTGAGAGGAATTCCGTGAATAATGGGATACCTCAGAAGAAAGGAGTTCTTGAAATTGATGCTCTGAATGCCATATTGGCTCAGAACAAAATGTTGTCTCAACAGGTCAACATGATCTCTCAAAGTCTGAATGGATGGCAACATGCATCCAACAGTATTAAAGAGGCAGCTTCTGAAGAAGCTTATGATCCTGAGAACCCTGTCATGGCAGAGGTTAATTACATGGGTGAACCTTATGGAAACACCTATAATCCATTATGGAGAAATCATCCAAATTTCTCATGGAAGGATCAACAAAAGCCTCAACAAGGCTTTAACAATGGTGGACGCAATAGGCTGAGCAATAGCAAGCCATATCCATCATCTTCTCAGCAACAGACAGAGAATTCTGAACAAAACACTTCTAATTTAGCCAATCTAGTCTCTGATCTGTCAAAGGCCACTTTCAGTTTCATGAATGAAACAAGATCCTCCATCAGAAATCTGGAGGCACAAGTGGGCCAGCTGAGTAAGAAAGTTATTGAAACTCCTCCCAGTATTCTCCCAAGCAATACAGAAGAGAATCCAAAAGGAGAGTGCAAGGCCATTGATGTGATCAATGTGGCCGAATGCACAAGGGAGGAGGAGGACGAAAATCCTAGTGAGGAAGACCTCCTGGGATGTCCTTCAAGCAAGAAGGAGTTTCCTGTTAAGGACCCAAAGGAATCTGGGGCTCATACAGAGACTATAGAGATTCCATAAAATCTTCTTCTGCCATTCATGAGCTCTGAAGACTATTCTTCCTCTGAAGAGGATGAAGATGTGACTGGAGAGCAAGTTGCTCAATACTTAGGAGCTATCATGAAGCTGAATGCCAAGTTGTTTGGTAATGAGACTTGGGAAAGTGAACCTCCCTTGCTCATTAATGAACTAGATTCTTGGATTCAGAAAACTCTACCTCAAAAGAAACAAGATCCTGGCAAGTTCTTAATACCTTGTACCATAGGCACCATGACCTATGAAAAGGCTCTATGTGATCTAGGGTCAGGGATAAATCTTATGCCACTCTCTGTAATGGAGAAGCTGGGGATCATTGAGGTACATCCTGCCTTGTTCTCATTACAATTGGCAGACAAGTCATTAAGACAAGCTTATGGAATAGTAGAGGACGTGTTAGTAAAGGTTGAAGGCCTTTACATCCCTGCTGATTTCATAATCTTAGACACTAGGAAGGAAGAGGATGAATGCATCATCCTTGGAAGACCTTTCTTAGCCACAGCAGAAGCTGTGATAGATGTCAACAGAGGTGAATTAGTCCTTCAATTGAATGGGGACTACCTTATTTTTAAGGCACATGGCCATCCCTCTGTGACAAAAGAGAGTAAGCATGAAGAGCTTCTTTCAATTCAGAGTCAAGAAGAGCCTCCACAGTCAAACTCTAAGTTTGGTGTTATGAGACCACAACCAAACTCTAAGTTTGGTGTTAAGATCCCATATCCAAACTCTAAGTTTGGTGTTGGGATTATACAACATTGACCTGATCACCTTTGTGGCTCCATGAGAGCCACTGTCAAGCTATTGACATTAAAGAAGCGCTTGTTGGGAGGCAACCCAATTTTATTTATCTAATTTTTATTTTATTGTTATTTTGTGTTTTATTAGGTACATGATCATGAGGAGTCACGAAAAAATCATAAAAATTAAAAACAGAATCAAAAACAGCAGAAGAAAAAATTCACACCCTGGAGGACGCACAGGCTGGCGTTCAACGCCAGTAAGATACATCTGGCCGGCGTTCAACGCCAGAACAGAGCATCATTCTGGCGCTGAACGGCAGAAACAAGCAACATTCTGGCGCTGAACGGCAGGAATGTGCCCAGAGAAGAAAAGCTGGCGTTGAACGCCAGTAACAAGCATGAAACTGGCGTTCAACGCTAGAAACATGCTTTACATGGGCGTTGAACGCCCAGAACGTGCACCAATGGGCGTTTAAACGCCAGAATTGTGTGCAAAGGAATTTTACATGCCTATTTGGTGCAGGGATGGAATTCCTTGACACCTCAGGATCTGTAGACCCCACAGGATCACCTCAGGATTTGTGGACCCCACAGGATCCCCACCTACTATATTCCCTCCTTACCTCCTAATCCTATTTTTGTGATTTGTATTCCCCATGTCACACTTCCCAACACTCTTCACCAATCACCTCAATTCCTCTTCCCAATCACCCCCTTCACCACTCACATCCATCCACTCTTCCCCATAAACCCCACCTACCTTCAAAATTCAAAACCAATTTTCCCACCCTAAATGGCCGAACATACACTACCCCCTCTCCCTATATATACCCTTCCATTCTACTTCATTTTCACACAACACAACCCCTTCTTCTTCACCTAGGCCGAACCTACATCTCTTCCCCTCTACCATATTCTCCTCTTCTTCTTCTTCTTCTTCTTCTTCTTCTTCTCTTCTTTCTTCTATTGCTCGAGGACGAGCAATATTTTAAGTTTGGTGTGTGGTCAAAGCACAATCTTTTTTGTTTTCCACTACCATCAATGGCACCTAAGGCCGGAAAAGGAAAAGGGAAGACAAAAGCTTCCACTTCCGAGTCATGGGAGATGGAAAGATTCATCTCCAAAAGCCATCAAGACCACTTCTATGATGTTGTGGCAAAGAAGAAGGTGATCCCTGAGGTCCCTTTCAAGCTCAAGAAGAATGAGTATCCGGAGATCCGACATGAGATCCGAAGAAGAGGTTGGAAAGTCTTAACCAACCCCATGCAACAAGTCAGAATCTTAATGGTTCAAGAGTTCTATGCCAATGCATGGATCACTAGGAACCATGATCAAAGTATGAACCCAAATCCAAAGAATTATCTCACAATGGTTCGGGGGAAATACTTAGATTTTAGTCCGGAAAATGTGAGGTTGGCGTTTCACTTGCCCATGATGCAAGGAGATGAACGCCCCTACACTAGAAGGGTCAACTTTAATCAAAGGTTGGACCAAGTCCAAATGGACATATGTGTGGAAGGAGCCCAATGGAGAATAGACTCCAAAGGCAAGCCAGTTCAACTAAGAAGACTGGACCTCAAGCCTGTGGCTAGAGGATGGTTGCAGTTCATTCAACGCTCTATCATTCCTACTAGCAACCGATCTGAAGTTACTGTGGATCGGGCCATCATGATTCATAGCATCATGATTGGAAAGGAAGTAGAAGTTCATGAGGTCATCTCCAATGAACTCTACAAAATAGCCGACAAGTCTTCCACCATGGCAAGGCTAGCTTTTCCTCACCTTATTTGCCATCTGTGTTACTCAGCTGGAGTTATCATAGAAGGAGATATCCCCATTGAAGAGGATAAGCCCATCACCAAGAAGAGGATGGAGCAAGCAAGAGAGACCATTCACGGTTCTCAAGAGATGCATGAGGAAGCTCATCATCAACAAATCCCTGAGATGCCTCAAGGGATGCACTTTCCTCCTAACAACTATTGGGAGCAACTCAACACCTCCTTAGAAGATTTGAGCCACAATGTGGAACAATTAAGGGTGGAACATCATGAGCACTCCATCATTCTCCATGAAATAAGAGAAGATCAAAGAGCAATGAGGGAGGAGCAACAAAAGCAAGGAAGGGACATAGAAGAGCTTAAGGACATTGTTGGTCCTTCAAGAAGAAGACGCCACTAAAGGTGGATTCATTCCTTGTTCTTTATTTTTTTCTGTTTTTCGATTTTTATGTTACATGTTTATCTATGTTTTGTGTCTCTACCTCATGATCATTAGTATGTAATAACCATGTCTTAAAGCTATGAATAAAATCCATTAATCCTTCACCTCTCTTAATTGAAAAATGTTCTAATTCAAAAGAACAAGAAGTACATGAATTTCGAATTTATCCTTGTAATTTAATTATATTGATGTGGTGACAATACTTTTTGTTTTCTGAATGAATGATTGAACAGTGCATATTTTTGATCTTGTTGTTTATGAATGTTAAAATTGTTGGCTCTTGAAAGAATGATGAACAAAGAGAAATGTTATTGATGATCTGAAAAATCATGAAATTGATTCTTGAAGCAAGAAAAAGCAGTGAAAAAAGAAAAAAAATTGGCGAAAAAAATAGAAAGAAAAAGAAAAAGCAAGCAGAAAAAGCCAATAGCCCTTAAAACCAAAAGGCAAGGGTAAAAAGGATCCAAGGCTTTGAGCATCAATGGATAGGAGGGCCCAAGGAAATAAAATCCAGGCCTAAGCGGCTAAATCAAGCTGTCCCTAACCATGTGCTTGTGTCATGAAGGCCCAAGTGAAAAGTTTGAGACTGAGTGGTTAAAGTCATGATCCAAAGCAAAAAGAGTGTGCTTAAGAGATCTGGACACCTCTAACTGGGGACTCTAGCAAAGCTGAGTCACAATCTGAAGAGGTTCACCCAGTCATGTGTCTGTGGCATTTATGTATCCGGTGGTAATACTGGAAAACAAAATGCTTAGGGCCACGGCCAAGACTCATAAAAGTAGCTGTGTTCAAGAATCAACATGCTTAACTAGGAAAGTCAATAACACTATCCGAAATTCTAAGTTCCTAGAGAAGCCAATCATTCTAAACTTCAAAGGAAAAAGTGAGGTGCCAAAACTGTTCAGAAGCAAAAAGCTACAAGTCCCGCTCATCTAATTATAATTAATATTCATTGATATTCTGAAATTCATAGTATATTCTCTTCTTTTTATCCTAATTGATTTTCAGTTGCTTGGGGACAAGCAACAATTTAAGTTTGGTGTTGTGATGAGCGGATAATTTATACGCTTTTTGGCATTGTTTTTAGGTAGTTTTTAGTAAGTTCAAGCTACTTTTAGGGATGTTTTCATTAGTTTTTATGTTAAATTCACATTTCTGGACTTTACTATGAGTTTGTGTGTTTTTCTGTGATTTCAGGTAATTTCTGGCTGAAATTGAGGGATTTGAGCAAAACTCTGAAAAAGGCTGACAAAAGGACTGCTGATGCTGTTGGAATCTGACCTCCCTGCACTCGAAATGGATTTTCTGGAGCTACAGAACTCCAATTGGTGCGCTCTCAACGGCGTTGGAAAGTAGACATCCAGAGATTTCCAGCAATATATAATAGTCCATACTTTATTCGGAAATTGATGATGTAACTTGGCGTTGAACGCCAAGTACATGCTGCTGTCTGGAGTTAAACGCCAGAAAAACGTCATGATCCGGAGTTGAACGCCCAAAACACGTTATAACTTGGAGTTCAACTCCAAGAAAAGCCTCAGCTCGTGGATAGATCAAGCTCAGCCCAAGCATACACCAAGTGGGCTCCGGAAGTGAATTTATGCATCAAATACTTACTCATGTAAACCCTAGTAGCCAATCTAGTATAAATAGGATAAGTTACTATTGTATTAGACATCTTTTGACAGTTTAATCTTTTGACTATTCGGTCACTTGATCATGGAGAGGGCTGGCCATTCGGCCATGCCTGAACCTTTTACTTATGTGTTTTCAACAGTGGAGTTTCTGCACACCATAGATTAAAGGTGTGGAGCTCTGCTGTACCTCAAGTTTCAATACAATTACTATTACTTTCTAGTCAATTTTCTTCTATCCTTATTCCAAGATATACGTTATACTTAACTTTGATAAATGTGATGATCCGTGACACTCATCATCATTCTCACCTATGAACGTACGTGACTGACAACCACTTCCGTTCTACCTTAGGCCGGGCGCATATCTCTTAGATTCCCCAACAGAATCTTCGTGGTATAAGCTAGATAGATGGCGGTATTCATGAGGATCCGGAAAGTCTAAACCTTGTCTATGGTATTCCGAGTAGGATTCTGGGATTGAATGACTGTGACGAGCTTCAAACTCTTGAAGGCTGGGCGTGATGACAAGCGCAAAAGAATCAAGGGATTCTATTCCAACCTGATTGAGAACCGACAGATGATTAGCCGTGCTGTGACAGAGCATAGGAACGTTTTCACTGAGAGGATGGGATGTAGCCATTGACAACGGTGATGCCCTACACACAGCTTGCCATGGAAAGGAGTAGGAAGGATTGGATGAATGTAATAAGAAAGTAGAGATTCAAGAGGAGCACAACATCTCCATACGCTTATCTAAAATTTCCACTATTGATTTACATAAGTATTTCTATCCCTTTTATTTTCTATTTATTTATTAATTTTCGAAAACCATAAACCAATTTAATCTGCCTAACTGAGATTTACAAGGTAACCATAGCTTGCTTCATACCAACAATCTCTGTGGGATCGACCCTTACTCACGTAAGGTATTACTTGGATGACCCAGTACACTTGCTGGTTAAGTTGAACGTAGTTGTGATCACATATGCCAAAGAGCCATTAAATAAATCTCATGCAAATACAAAGAGGGCAATCACAATTTCATCCACCAATTGTGTTTCATGATTCTGTGGGAATCCCCTTGTAAGTTGGGTTAGCACTTTACAATCTGTAATCAGAATGATTATAGTGAAATTCCATCATAATTGTGATGGAGACTGGATGTAGGCTTCATTGCACTTAGCAGCTGAACCAGGATATATCTTGGTGTAATTCTCTCCTTCTTCTACTCCATTTCTATTTCTGCTGACCAGGAGATAAAACTGAAAAATATCTCGTGCTGACTGACGAGACAAAAAGAAAAGTCTCGTGGTTGGGGACGAGACAAAAGAAAAAGTCTCGTGGCGAGTTACGAGATAAAAAGATAAAAAGTTTCCAGAAGTAGTCTCAAAGGCCAACAAGGGTAACTAAGCGAAAAAGGGACTAAAATTCAACCCTTTTTTCTTAGCCACTGATATCCATCAATTATTATTATTATTATTATTATTATTATTATTATTATTATTATTATTATTATTATTATTATTATTGGCGATAATGAATAACAATTAGAATTATATCAATATTTTTAAAATTAATATAATTAAAATGGCTAAAAATATTTAAAATTAATGTGCGTTATTAATATCATAAGATTTGATCATTTTATGATTAGAATAAAATATTCTTATCATGATTATCACGATCGGTGCCATTATCATATATTATTATTATTATTATTATTATTATTATTATTATTATTATTATTATTATTATTATTATTATTATTAAAATGATTAAAAGTATTTTTTTGATAATTGATAAGTAGTTTAATAATGCATTAAATATTGATTTGATATAATTATAATGAAGATATGTTTCTAAATTACTATAATTATGTATTATTCATTAAATATTAATTATAATATAATTATAATAAGAATATTTTTATAAAATAATTTAGAATAAAAAAAAATGTATTTATTTTGGAGGAAAAACAGAGTCACGAGAGATCGACACCTCACTTTTATTAGTTAGAGAAAACCCAATTTTAATACATTAAATTAAGTAAATAAGTAGATAGATAATAGAAAGGCAACTATATTGTAAAAAGCCAGTGAAAATGGCGAGATTATGTATGTCTAAGAGAATTGCTTTCAGTGTCTTGTCCAAGAGGATATGTCTTCCCTTGTTCAGTATTTGATTTGTATATATATACTTTTAAGTGATGATTCTTAAAATATTGATTCTAGCTAGAGACTATCAATTTATTGTATTTATTTCTCTCATCCAAAATCAAGCGTATTTTAAATATCTAACAAATAAATTTGGGCATTTAGAATAAGTTTAAGTTGACTTACTCACTCCAAAAAGATATAACATTTATAACAAAAGTTTCGTAGCAAAATTTAAATGATTACAAATTATAGTATTTTTTAAACAAAAATTAAATATTAATACAAAATAATCATATATTGTAATAATAGATATATTTTGGTTACAAAAATTTACAATTTTTTGCAGCAAAATATATATTGTTTCAAAAATTCAATATCTTTTTTAACCAGCACGTGTTTGTTAAAAAAATCGTAATTTTTTGCAACCAAAACATTTTTGTCACAAAATTATATTGACTTTTGTATCAAAATTTTGTTTTGTTTCAAAATGATATTTCTTTTAACAAAAAATTATTTGTTCAATTTTCAAAATCTTAAAACCTTTTGTATCAATACCTTTTATTGTTTCAAAATCTTAAAATATTTTGTATCAACATTCTAGTTCTTTAGATATTAACTTTTGAAAAAATTATACGTACGTTCAATTATTCAAGAAATTGAGTCGCATTATTCATTTACTTAATAATCTTTGATACGCTAAAACAATTCTAATAATTATATCCAAAGAAAAAGTACTACTTAAATATAATTATTAAAAAAATATTAAGAGGTCAACACTTTCTAATAATTACTATTTTTTACTTGTTTGAAGATTGTTAATTTTGAAAATTTTGTTTAATAAATATAATAAAATTTGACTTAAAAATATATGAAGCTTAATTGTTAAAGAATTTTGTATAACTTTCCCAGATAATTAATGACGGCATGTAATTAGAGTTTAAAATTTAAATGATTTGAAGAATAAAAAAATTGGAGATTTTAATTTAAACAATTAGAATTTGAGAAAAGGATAAATAAGTCCTTGATCTTTTGTCTTACGGATAATTTTTGTCTCTGATCGTTAAAAAATATTTTTAAGTCCCTGACCTTCACAAAATTTGGACAGATCAGTCTCTCTGTCCAAATGTCTCCGTCAGGGATTGATCTATCCAAATATCTCCGTCAAGGATTGATCCATCCAAGTTTTGTGAAGGTCAGGGACTTAAAAGTATTTTTTAATGGTCAAAGACGAAAATATCTGCGAAGCAAAAGGTCAAGAACCTATTTATTCTTTTTTCTTAGAATTTAAAACCCAATCTTGTGAATCAATATAAATTAAATAGATAATTTAGAATTCTATATTTGAGTAATTACTCGAACTCATTTGCACATTAATAAATTAAATGAGCGCTCATTTTGCATTCTTATCCATATATATAGATGTATATCTAGCACATGAACATGCAATTGTCTTTAGAATCTCCAATTAAGAATTTGATTCTATATACCAATCCCTAACCGAATTTAGAAAAAAAAAGGGTTAATTGAGTGGCACGTGTCGTATATCTAGTGTAAAAACGTTGTAAGAGATCTATTACATTCACATGAAGAATAAGTCAAGATTGCAATTGGTAGTTTCTTTTCATAAATACATCGAGTCATGATAATTTTTATAAGAATTTGGAACATTTTAGAAGTATTCAAGATATCCCACTATCCCTCATTGAATACGAGGGATGTAATATATTAAAGTCGATTGTTTTGGTACCTAAAAATAGTGCCTAATTTTTACAATATTTTTAAATTATTTTCGTTACTCATGTTATCAGAATTTGCTGATATAATATGATCAAGTAACACCACAATATATATTAAACAGTTGAATTAGTTATTAATACGATAAATTCATAAAATTAAATTAAATTAATTTTAAATTAAAAAATTTTAATATCTTATTAAGTAAGATTTTTTTATTTTAAAGTTAATTTAATATAATTGTATAAATTTATCATGTTAATAATCAATTAAAATCGTTAGATATGTATTGTATTTAGTGTGGTATTACTTATTAATATGTCATACTAAAAAATTTTGACATCGTTAACAATGAAAGTAATGAAAAGACTAACCTCATTAACTTAAAATTTTTATAAGATAAATTTGACTAAATTTTTTTTTTCGAACACCACTTTAAAAAATGAGTGATATTTTTTAAATAAATTTGAGCATTTAGTCGTTTATAAATAACTAGCATGTTAATTATTGGAACCAAAATGTCCATTACTTACCAAAACCAGAGTCAAAACAGTTAACTACTTAACTTCATTCTAGAAAGAACTCCTTACGCTGTCTAAGTTAACCGGTATGAGTGGGTTGGATGGTAAATAAGGAAAAGAAGCAGCAACAAAGAGAAATGCTTATTCTAAACTTTTACCAATTACTATTTTTTAAAAAGTCTTTTATTAGTTTCAATATTTTGATATTTTTTTAGTCGGTATTAAAGTTTTTCGAAATAAATTAGGTGGTTTGCCTATAAAAAATATAAAAAATATTATTTATATAGTAAAATTAATTATTATATATTTATATATGAATATATATGTTATTTAATTTATTTTTAATATATATTTTATATTAATATTTAATAATTTTAATAACTGATTTTAAGGTATACCTAATACGATTGAAAAAATATATATGCGTATAGAACAATTAAATTGTTGGTGACTCTTTGAAAGTCTTAAAAGAGAGGAAAGAGAACAAACATGAACCAAGGCTAGCTGGCCGCAAAGTGGGAGATGTCGGCGGCAAGCCATCCTTGGCTCAGATCTACTCACTATCCCTTCATGCAAGGCTGTTGAGCAAACACCATTAACAATGAGCTTCAATTCCATTCCATCATTCATGTTTTCTTAATAAGTTCTCACACTTCACTGCATGCACTTGATCAATATCTGTTTTAGTATTTATAGCCACAAAATGAAGGTCAATCGGGGTGGAATGGAATCCGACACTTCACAACCCACAAATGTGGCCAATGACCCCACATATATTCTTTAAATTAAATTTGCCAACTTTCTTAAGTTCTTCTTATCAGAGACTAATTTAATTTTGTTCTGTTGGAATCAATTTTAATTTTAGTTGATTAGCGGGTAAATCAACCCCCCCCCCCCCCCCCAAAAAAAAAAAAAGAAGTCGACAAAATATAGCCTCTAAATTGAAGGAACAAATTTGTGACTCATGAAATACGAAAAAATATTGTATATATTGACTAGTTTTTAATCTCTTTGTCGTTTCCATTAATATCGTTGACAACGTGACATTTTAGGTTTCTACTTAGTATTATAACTCAATATTCATATTTCATAAACTATAAACCAATTATTGGAACCTATACTAACCTTCTAAAATTTGCAAAACTTTAATCTCCAGTATATATATATAGGTTAGATTAGAATTTTGTAAATTAAATATTTAAGGTCAATATAATATACGTTTCGTTGTCAACAAAAATTGTATCAGTGTCAAATAGACGCCTAACGTGTCACGATAGCAGCAATGTTAAGGACAACTGCCAAAAATGATAATTTTTTATCCATTCCGTCATTTGAAAATCATAAATTCATTCTTTTAATTCAAGAGCTATTTGTCAAATAAAAAATTATTTGGGTGTAAAAATAATTATTTATGTTAAATTAGCTAAGTTGCTAAATTTTATTTTGTTTGGTACAAAAAATGGATTTTTTTCGATAAGAGGGTATTTTATCTGTTAATGGTTTTTAAGGTTGTCAAACTCGCAAGTCTAAGTAAACTCGTGGAGCTGACTTATACTCGATTCGCGAGTTAACTCGTAAACTCGTACGAGTTCATCTGTTATGAAATTTATATATATCATATATAATATATATTTACTCAATTCTAACCTTTCAAAATTAATAATATCAATCTCAAAGCACATAATAAATTGAAATAATAGCATACATTATAACAAATACTTTAAAATACACATTCAAATCCTCTATAATTATTCTTATACAAATACAACATAGAACACACAAAATTCAAAATTCAAAATCTGTAATACTAAATCTTTAATTGAACATTATTGAACAATATCAAATAATCAAATTTAACTGTAATCAAAATAATTAATTACTAATCAGCTATGAATGGATGAACCATTTCGCCATCTAACATAAACGATAAACAATGGACTAAAATTAGAAGTAATAAAATTTAAAAAGCAAAAAAAATCAAGAAGCAAAGGCTCAAAGAAAGGGCAAAAGGCATACAAAAAATAGAGGATACAGAAGAAAAAAAAGGACAAAGTCTCAGTAACAGCAGATCAAAGACAAGGGTGCAGCAGACAATGGTAGTGAGGGTGCAGCAGCAACACGAAACGATGGCGACAAATAGTTATAAATTTCACGACGGTGCAAACCAAGTAGAGATAGGACTGTAGGAGAAGTAGTTGAACTCATGAATGGTGATAGCACGATGGAGTTGTGGATAGTGGAAATGTGAAGAAATACAAAGTAGCGGGCAACATAGATAAAATTCACAAAGACAATGGCGCAAATCAGAGCAGAGGTAGCAGACGTAGGCGAACAACGACAGCTCGGCGGGGAACAATGACTGCGGCAGAACATGGAGAAAGTAAGACTTGACAGAAATGACACAGATGAGTGAGTTTTCTTTTAATCTTTGGGAGTGTTATCGTAAACCTAATAAAAAAAAAGAGTTTTTATGGTTTTAAAATGACGCTTTTTAAAGCAAAAATGAAGAAAAATACAAACTCGCTAACTCGGTCCTAGACTCACGAATTTGTCTGAGTTTGACCGAGTCTAGCCGAGTCTAGCCGAGTTTACTCAGGATATTTTCTATGCCCGATTCAACTCGATTCCATATCTAAACTCGTAAACTCGTACGAGTTTACGAGTTAACTCGAGAGTTTGACAGCAATGATGGTTTCGATTATAAAAATAATGTTTCAACTATAGAAGTAAAAACAGATAAGCTAAAGTCGAAGAAAGATGGTACAAAGAGTATCAAAGTCGAAAGGTAGTTATTGTCTTTTCTTGAACATCAAGACTTGCTACTCGACTTTCAAGGTGAGTGAAGAACATGGGTGCGAAATTTGAGGAATAAACTGAAGAAAACGTGGGATTTGAAGACCAAAAAAGACTGGGTGGCTGGTGCGCGAAATTGTGAACAATACTTTTTCACAACTCTCATAATCCCCGGTCATGAACCCCAAAAACTTGGTGGCTCAATACCATGGCATTACACAACTTCGCACAACTAACCAGCAAGTGCACTGGGTCGTCCAAGTAATAAACCTTACGCGAGTAAGGGTCGATCCCACGGAGATTGTTAGTATTGAAGCAAGCTATGGTCATCTTGTAAATCTTAGTCAGGCAAACTCAAATGGTAATGGTGATGAACGAAAATAACACAAAGGTAAAGATAGAGATACTTATGTAATTCATTGGTAGGAACTTCAGATAAGCGCATGAAGATGCCTTCCTTTCCGTCTCTCTGCTTTCCTACTGTCTTCATCCAATCCTTCTCATTCCTTTCCATGGCAAGCTTGTGTAGGGTTTCACCGTTGTCAATGGCTACCTCCCATCCTCTCAGTGAAAGCGATTGCATATGCTCTGTCACAGCATAGCGGAATTCAGCTGTCGGTTCTCGGTCAGGCCGGAATAGAATCCATTGATTCTTTTGCGTCTGTCACTAACGCCCCGCCTGCTAGGAGTTTGAAGCACGTCACAGTCATTCAGTCATTGAATCCTACTCAGAATACCACAGACAAGGTTAGACCTTCCGGATTCTCTTGAATGCTGCCATCAGTTCTCGCCTATACCACGAAGACTCTGATCTCACGGAATGGTTGGCTCGTTTGTCAGACGAGCACTCGGTTGTCAGGCGATCAACCATGCATCGTGCAATCAGGAATCCAAGAGATATTCACTAGAGCCTTGATCGCTTGTAGAACAAGAATGGTTGTCAGTCACCTTGTTCATGGGTGAGAATGATGATGAGTGTCACGGATCATCACATTCATCAAGTTGAAGAACAAGTGATATCTTAGAACAAGAACAAGCGGAATTGAATGGAAGAACAATAGTAATTGCATTAATACTCGAGGTACAGCAGAGCTCCACACCTTAATCTATGGTGTGTAGAAACTCCACCGTTGAAAATACATAAGCATAAGGTCTAGGCATGGCCGAATGGCCAGCCTCCCAAAGAGGGCTCAATCATAAAAACATGATCAAAAGATCCAAAGATCGAAAGACTCCTAATACAATAGCCAAAGGTCCTACTTATAGAAAACTAGTAGCCTAAGGTGTACAGAAATGAGTAAATGACATAAAAATCCACTTCCGGGCCCACTTGGTGTGTGCTTGGGCTGAGCAATGAAGCATTTTCGTGCAGAGACTCTTCTTGGAGTTAAACGCCAGCTTTAGTGCCAGTTTGGGCGTTTAACTCCCATTTGGGTGCCAGTTCCAGCGTTTAACGCTGGGATTCCTGAGGGTGACTTTGAACGCCGGTTTGGGCCATCAAATCTTGGGCAAAGTATGGACTATCATATATTGCTGGAAAGCCCAGGATGTCTACTTTCCAACGCCGTTGAGAGCGCGCCAATTGGGCTTCTGTAGCTCCAGAAAATCCACTTCGAATGCAGGGAGGTCAGAATCCAACAGCATCTGCAGTCCTTTTCAGTCTCTGAATCAGATTTTTGCTCAGGTCCCTCAATTTCAGCCAGAAAATACCTGAAATCATAGAAAAACATACAAACTCATAGTAAAGTCCAGAAAAGTGAATTTTAACTAAAAACTAATAAAAATATACTAAAAACTAACTATATCATACCAAAAACATACTAAAAACAATGCCAAAAAGCATACAAATTATCCGCTCATCAGTGGCAAAACTTGGGAGTCAAGATTCTTCATGGTCAAGGCAAGGTCATGGTTGAAAAAAAAGAGGAAGTAAGATCGTGGGTTAAGATTCTCCATAGCAAGTCTATCTCTATGGTCTATAAATAGGAGAAACTTAGAAGAGTTCTGAGACTTCTTCAAAAATACTAGATCATCACAGGTAAGTTTTCACCAAAATTTTCACTAACAACGACGCAACGCAAGACCATAAAGCACAAATACATGTGAGTGTTGGAAGTCTACTTTTATTTGATTTTCTTTTATTTGTTTTTTTCGTTTCTTTTCATTATTTAATAATGCATTTTATTTTACTTATGTTCTTCAAGCATTTTGATTTCTTTCAATTTAAATTTTAAAGCTCCATCTGTTTTATTGTAATTCTTTATTATTTGCCACAATTCAAGCATTTCATACATTTCGATATGAATGCTAAGTAATTTTTGGATCGAGTCCACTCTTTTTCAAAGGAATCGTATCTGCTCCCTGATACTTGAGTTCTTGATATAAGTTTGATTCGACACCCTGTTGAGAAACCCTATTGAGGTTACCAAAAATCAAGTGAAACAAATTGGCATGCCCGGTGAGACACTGGGTTAAGTAAAGTATCAAATAGATAGAGCCTCTACTTCGACGGATACGTCGAATAATGACACTAATAAAAATATAGGAGGCTCAGAGGCATAAGCTGGCCCATCAAGTCAAATGACGAACCCTGTTATCATAGAGAAAATTCCGTCAATTGTGCTCACTAAGTGTCCCCTATATGGGTTGCCTCCAAATTACTCTGCATCATTGGAGAACCCCAACATGGAATATATAAGAGGTACAACCACGACAAGGAACAACCCTAATATGGTGAATTATAATGCTTATCAGTGTTTGATGAATAATCCCCCATATTTAGGGTCGATACCCATATCCTTGTAACCTAACGTAATAATGCAAAATGTCATTTCGACACAAGACATAGGGGCAACCTTACTGGAGGATGTGCTTCTATATTTTCAGAGATGTCGAGACAAGTTCTTGTCGAAATATCTCCTAACACAGTCGAATCTTTAGCTGTGTTTAGACAACAAATTGAGAATAGCCAACATGATTTAGTCAATATGCTTACACAGAAGATGGCTACAGTTTTAAATCCTATAATGAAAAATAATAATGCAAGGATAAAGCAGTAGATAGCTCGACGTGTCGATGATATTGCAGGTACAGTCAATAGACCGCTTATACCATCAATAGGTGGAATGTAGGTTAATGATCCTCCTCTAATGTTAAATACAAGAGATGATCCAAATAGAATTTTGAATGAAGTAAGAGCAAATAATGCTGCTCAAACTTATGGTCAGAATATAACCTATGCTGTTGAACAGATTTTGGATTGAGTAGGGTTAAATATAGGGGTGATAAATCAACCCTATTTTATTTCTCCCTTTCTAGATTATGTCTTGCAAGTCAAAATTCCTAGGAGAGTCAAAACTCCCAAATCCCTCACTAAGTTTGTAGGTGAGAGTGGAGAATCGTCGAGCATATAGCTCGCTATATAGTAGAAAACGGTGAGTTAGCTGATAATAAATATTTGAAAATGAGATATTTTTCTTCTTTTTTGACAAAAAATACATTCACATGGTTTTTAAATTTGCAACCTAACTCAATCCATAGCTAGGTTTAGTTAGAAAGAAGTTTTCATTATCAATTCTTTAGAGGTGAGATGAAAGTAACTTTGTCTGATTTATTCACAGTAAGAAGAAAAATCCTGAGTTGATCGACGACTATCTGATTCGATTCAAGAATATGAGAAACAAATATTTCACTCCTATTCCTGAACCTGAAATGGTCAAAATGGCCATCAATGGTCTCGACTTCAATATTCAAAAGAAATTAGTAAACCAGCAATTTTTTGGTTTGGTTCAGTTAGCTGATAAAGTTCAACAAATTGAAAAGTTGAATAAATAAAAAGAAGAACTTGAGTCGAGCAAAAGAAAAGCTTTCTTTAATAAAAAGGTAAATTATGTCAACTGTATTAGTGAAGAAGAGTCGAATAATGAGTCTGCCTTTGCTGTAGAATTAAAAAATGGACCTCATATGTGTGTCGATCTCTTAATCCAGCAAAACACAAAACTCCTTTGTCAGGAGGAAGAAGTTATTCTTTCGACCTGACAAAAGCTAAACAAATTTTTGACATGTTATTAAAAGATATACAACTTGTACTCACTGAAGGGAAAAGACTGCCATCTATTTTTGAAATTAGAAATAAAATTTTTTGAAAAAGTGGTCAGTTCGAACTCGACATGTTCGAAATAGAAAGGCCCATCTATCCAAAGGCAGGAGAGGACCTGTTGGATTTTTTGCTAAGGCAAAGAGAAGAGAAAAAAGATGTTGCTATTTGTCCTCGATACAGTGCTTTGTTCGATACCTCAGCTACTAAGACTTTCGATTCCTACAAGAAGAGTAGAGAGCGGGTTTACCAAAAAAATTGATACAAGCCCAACTAAAGTAGCAAGGTAAAAGTCGAGATTTCTCAAATGCTTCTGTCAAACAATAGATGCGCAATATCCTCACAATTGATCAGAAATCCCAAGGAGTGTCAAATCTAACTAGAGTTCCTCCATCTAATGTGTCGAATAATAAGTGGGTACAGAGCAATGTTCCGAACTACTTAAGAAATTATAATTTTAATGTTGCTAGAGAAGGTTTTGGAAATTGGACTTGAAACCAGAAAAGAGGTTCTTCTCAATGAGGGACAAGCAGAAGAGGAGGTGGTTGAGTTAAATCTTGACGCAACTTTCAGGATAGAGCTCCCTTCATTTCAAAAGCTGCAACTTAGGCACAAAGGGCATATGTCGACACAGAAGGTCCATATCCCAAGTTGGGTAAAGACAGTAAGTTGCCCGATAAGGAAGAACAAAAGGAGGATAAAACATCCTCGACCAAGATCCATGAACAAAATAATGTCTCAAAAGAAGATGAAGAAGCGTTAACAGAGACTTTTGACTCTGGATTTGAAGATGACTTGGATGTCATGTTTGGTGAAACTAATTTTAGTTATGTAGTCACAGTTTCGGTACTCCCTTTCGACTTTTAGGGTGACTCTAAATGCTCTTGGAGTTGTCTCGAAGGGGATTATGATGATGCCATCCCAGAGAACAAATGTAGGTTTGTCGAAAATGGATTGATTAATGAAGGGCTGTTTGAAAGACCTGATGAAATAACCAAAGGTCATCTTCGACCTCTGAATATTAAAGCTAAGGTCGAAGGATTGATGATCAATCACACCTTAGTCAATGGAGGATTAGCAATTGGTGTACGGAATTGTGATCACACTTTTCACAACTCCGTTACAACTAACCAGCAAGTGCATTGGGTCGTCCAAGTAATAAAACCTTACGCGAGTAAGGGTCGATCCCACGGAGATTGCCGGCTTGAAGCAAGCTATGGTCATCCTATAAATCTTAGTCAGGCGAATTCAATTGGTTATGAGTTTTGATAATTAAAAGATAAATAAAACACAAATTAAAATAAAGATACTTATGTAATTCATTGGTGGGAATTTCAGATAAGCATTTGGAGATGCTTTGTTACTTCTGAACCTCTGCTTTCCTATTGTCTTCATCCAATTATGCGTGCTCCCTTCCATGGCAAGCTGTATGTTGGTGGATCATCATTGTCAATGGCTACCATTTGTCCTCTCAGTGAAAATGGTCCAGCTACGGTTTCTATACGGCTAATCAACTGTCGGATTTCTCGTCTCGGATGAAAAATACCAGGCACAGCTACCGCACGACTAACATCAGTCGGTTCTCACTTGTGTCGGAATAGGATCTTTCTATCCTTTTGCATACTGTCACTGCGCCCAACATTCATGAGTTTGAAGCTCGTCATAGTCATCCCATCCCAGATCCTACTCGGAATACCACAGACAAGGTTTAGACTTTTTGGATCTCAGAAATGCTGCCAATTGGTTCTAGCCTATACCACGAAGGTTCTAATCTGACAGACTCAGTCCGTGGATCATAGACCTAAGAGACTATACTCCGGCTGTCGTCCAATGACTACGTTGAACATCATGTAGACCGCTTGTGGTTGTCAGGCACGTGGATCTTGGCTAAGCGAGTAAAGAAGATAGTGGGTGATTATCACGGGTCACCCCTTCATTCTGACTTAACTAAATTAAGTACGAGAGTATATATTGGAGAAGAAGTATGTGTGAATTGAAAGAGAAATAATAGTACTTACATTAATTCATGAAGAACAGCAGAGCTCCGCACCTTAATCTATGAGGTGTAGAAACTCCACTATTGAAAAATACATAAGAGAAGAAGGTCTAGGCATGGCCGAATGGCCAGCCAAGCATGAAGTTCATCAAAAGGGTCCTAATACACTAGTAAAGAGTGCTATTTATACTAAACTAGTTACTAGGGATTACAGAAAATAAGTAACTAAGTGCAGATAGTGCAGAAATCCACTTCCGGTGCCCACTTGGTGTGTGCTTGGGCTGAGAATTGAGCTTTACACGTGCATAGGCATTTTCTAGAGTTAAACGCCAGCTTGGATGCCAGTTTGGGCGTTTAACTCCAGTTCTGGTGCCAGTTCCGGTATTTTACGCCAGAAAAGGGTCTCTGGTTGGCGTTTGAACGCTAGTTTGGGCCATCAAATCTCGGACAAAGTATGGACTATTATACATTTTTGGAATGCCCAAGATGTCTAATTTTAAACGCAATTGAGAACGCACCAATTGGGCTTCTGTAACTCCAGAAAATCCACTTTGAGTGTAGGAGGGTCAGAATCCAACAGCATATGCAGTCATTTCTCAGCCTCTGAATCATACTTTTGCTCAGGTCCCTCAATTTTAGCAAAAAAATACCTGAAATTACAAAAAAATACACAAACTCATAGTAAAGTCTAGAAATATGATTTTTGCATAAAAACTAATAAAAAGTAACTAAAATATACTAAAAACTATCTAAAAACAATGCCAAAAAGCGTATAAATTATCCGCTCATTAGCAATTAACTTGCTTCCTGAGAGCGTGCTCCCATTATTCTAGAAAACAGTCAAAGATTTGGTTAAGACAAATTTGGGTAAGTTAACAACAGCTCTGAAAATGATCCCACTCAAGGTTAAAGTAGGAAGTATCAAATGACCCATGGTATTTATAGTGGTGCCCACTAAGGCAACGTTTAATATGCTATTGGGGAGAGATTGGATCCACAGAATATGGACAATTCTCTCGACCCTTCATCAAAAGTTGGTGCTCTGAGACGAGAATAGAATGATCGAAGAAATTGAAGCTGACGACAGCCCTTGCTATGTCAAACAGATGAATGTCAGCTTTAAGGAATATCATATTAGTGTTCGACCACTAGATATTGATATGAGCACCTTTGACCAACTCTTATCAAAGGCGGTTATGTCGAGGCCCATGGTACGAAGTTGGTCCCTAAGACCAAGGAAAGCTTGGAAACACAATCCACTTAATGGATATATTAAGCCATTGGGCTCGACTCTCAGTGTATATGGCTGAGAAGAAGGAGTGCACATGAGAATATGCACTAGATTGTATATCTGATCTCAATCCCTTAGGGTTTGAGAAGTCCAATTTATTTTCAGAAGAGTTGCACAATAAAGAAGTCAAAGTACAAGACCTTCTTAAGAAAGTCGAGATTGGTGGAAAGGTCGAGTTATATATGTCAGCAAATGCTTGGTTCTTGTTTTTAAGAAAAAGCTAATAGAGGTGCTGAAGAGATATCAGGATTATTTTGCTTGGCAATATGAGAAAATGCCTAGGTTGGACTGGTCTTTGGTCGAACATAAGCTTCCCCTTATTGATAATGATCGACCTATAAAGCAAGCTCTTAGACATTTTCACCTAAAATCATGGTTAAAATCATAGAGGAGGTCGAACGTTTGTTGAGAGCTGGTTTCATTCGAATAGCTAGGTATGTCGAATGGATTTCTAATATTGTTCCTGCCATTATGAAAAATAGAAACCTGAAGGTGTGTATTGATTTCAAAAATTTGAATAAAGCGACATCAAAGGATGAGTATCACATGCCAATTGCAGAGATGCTGATCGACTCTGCAGTAGGGAGCAAAATTCTGAGTTTTATAGATGGATACTCACGATCTAATCAAATATTCATATCTTAAAATGATGTCTCAAAAATAACTTTTCAATACCCTGGAGCCATTGGTACCTATGAAATAATTAGTCATGCCATTTGGGCTAAAAATGCTAGGCCAACTTACCAAAAAGCTATGAATTTAATTTTTCATAATTTTATTGGTAAGTTTATGGAAATTTACATTGATAATGTATTGGTGAAGTTAAAGTCAAAACAATCTCATTTGGATGACTTAGAAACTACTTTTAAATGATTGAGATATCATCGACTCAAAATGAACCTATTGAAATGTGCTTTTAGTGTATCTGCAGGAAATTTTTTGGGATTTATTGTGCAGAAAAAAAAGAACAGTTATTGACACTAACAAGTGCAACGCTATCTTCGACTCATCACCTCCCAAAATCAAGAAAGAACTTTAATCTTTTTTAGGTAAATTGAATTTTCTTTGATGTTTCATTTCAAACCTATTTGGAAAAACAAGGACATTTATTCCTTTGTTGAAATTAAAACAGGGAGAAGAATTCAAATAGGAAGATGAAAACCAACAAGCAATCGACCAAATCAAGCAGTATTTGACTTCATCACTGATTTTGGCACCTGTTAAGCAAGGTCAACCACTACGGTTATACATAGCTATGTCAGAAACATCTCTAGGGGACATGCTGACCTAAGAAGACGAAGATGGTACTTAAAGAGTGGTTTACTATCTAAGTCAAATGTTGACTGATGTAGAAACTTGATATAGTATAGCCGAGAAACTTTCTTTAACCCTATATTTCTCTTGTACTGAGCTGAAAAGCTATTTAATTGGAAAGAATGTTCATGTTGGTACAAAATTCGATGTTATTAAACACATGCTTTCTTATCCAATTTTGAGAGGTCAAATTGGCAAGTGGATGTTAGTTTTAATTGAATATTCTTTATTTTATATCCCTGCTAAGGCTGTCAAAGGGCAAGTGATTACCGACTTTCTAGCAGAACAACCTTGTGTCGATATTGATGAACGACCCGTACTGGGATATCTAGAGCTCAAACCCTGGAGGTTATTTTTCGATTGGTTGAAACATCAAAATAGAGTAGGAGTGAGTATCTTAATATTCACCCCTGATGACATTTTGACCAAGTTCATGTTTCGACTAAAGCCATGAATGTCAAATAATGAAGCAGATTATGAGGCTTTAATCATTGACCTACAATTCTTAATTGAAAAAGGAGCTCGAAAATTCAAAATTCTGAAAAATTTACAATTGGTAATTCAACAGTTGGATAGAAACTATCGAGTTATTAGTCAAAATTATCCAAATATCTTGTAGTAGCTGTTCGACTCTAAGTTGAGTTTGACTCAGTTTCAATAAAACACATATTCAGAGAGTCGAATCAGGAAGCTAACGAGCTAGCTCAAATGGCTTATGGTTATAAAAGATCTCCCAGGATGATAAAGCAATTTAGTGAAAATTGAAACTAACTTAACTCATTTAAAAGTAAGAGGGGTTTGCTGTGCAAACGCTCTCGATCCAAATGATTGGAGATAGAAGATCATCGACTTCCTTAAAAATTCCAATCAAAGAACAGATCGAAAAATTAAATATTTAGCATTGAGGTTTGTATTGGTTGGAGGGAATCTATTCAAGAAAAGTGTCGATGGTTCTTTGCTCTAGTGTGTAGGTATACAAGATGCATATTTAGCTATAGCAAGGTACATGAATGTATTTGGGAAGCTCATCAAGCTGTCGAAAAATGCATTGGACCCTATGTCGACAAAGATTATATTGGCCTTCAATAATGATGGATTGTATCAATTTTGCTCGACACTGTGATTAATGCCAAAGACATGCACTAATTCAGAGAGTCCCTACTTTCGATTTACACGGTATAATTAGGCCTTAGCCATTTAGAGGTTGGGCTCTCGACTTAATAGGAATGATCCATCCTTCTTCGACTAAATTAGTGTACAACCATAAAAATGATTTAGTGTACGACCATAAAAATGTATTGCCACTTGAAATAAATTTAAAAAACATAAGGGTGGCAAGGCAGAATGATTTTCCAGTCAAACAATATTAGTCAAGTATGATTCATAAATTAGATGAGTTAGACCAAGTTCAACTCACGACACTAGACAGAATGATAAAACAAAACAAAATGATATCTAATTCATACAATCAAAAAATAAAAGACAAAAAATTTGCAATTGGTGACTTAGTATTGAAATTAGTACTTCAAACTGAGCAGGTCAAAGGCAAACGGTCTCCTTTGTGAGAAGGACCCTTTGGAATAGAAAAAGTTTTCGATCGAATGCGTATGGAATACGAGATACAAATAGTAGTCGAACCATGCATGTAAATGCTAGGTATCTTGAAAAATACCATTGTCACTAAAACAAAGTAAGTCGAGAATACTAAACAAAATAAATGCAAAAGAGAGCTAGAGTAAGCTCCTAAACATGAGTTTCAGATCCTCTTGTCGTTGGTCCAAGCTTGAGGATTCTTGCGTTATTTCTTGGGCATTGGTGGCTCGAGTGATTGCTTTGACTAAAGTACCTCGACTTGAAAATTTGGGAGCATGAGCCTTTTCAATTATTTGGAATCGAAGAGAGAGAACAACATTGGTAAATGCGACTTTGTTTTTTTCTGATTTTAGATCAGCCAATTCTCTCTCTAAGGCTGCAATCTTCAACACCATTTGTCGTTCCTTAGCCAAACCCATTGACAAAACCTCAATGACCTGAGACTTAACCGTGTCATATTTTTTCAGCTGACTATCATAGTCGGCTAAAGTCTCAAGTGACTTGTTTAATTCTTGGTTAGCATCGTGAATTTTGGAAAGGTGGGAGAAGACATCCTCAATAAATGAGCTAAGAGCTGAATGCATGTCAGAAGAAATACGTTGATTGAGAAAAACAAGCGCATAAATAAGTCGAGCCTTTAGGATAGTATTGTCATTGATATCCTTAATGGAGTAGTTCAGACAATCAAGAACAATGTTAATTTTACCTTTCTTTTTTATCCATTATTCACAATTATTATTGTTCCTTATACTTTCTCATTAACTAAATTAACTAATACAAAAGGAACTAGATTGAATAAATTGAGATGATAATAACATACGCGTGAATAAACATCCATAATAACATCATATATATCCACAACCACAAGTCTCTGTTCACATCCAAGCCTTTTTTCTTTTTCCCCTTCTCCTGCTATATATTGATGTGTCTTTTTTCCTTTAACTAACTTTGTCAAACTTGAAGTTCGAGTGGCAGTGATGGTGACAACAGATATTTTGGTGGCGTTTATGTTGTTTTATTTTAATGATGACAATAATAATGATTAGATACAGTGACAAATTTAAAAAATTTTGATAGTGGGACAATATATATATAATATAATAATAATTTTTATAATAAAAATTAATTATCAAATTATCTATTAATTATTATGTATTTATGTATTTATATGTATTGTTTAACTTATTTTTAATATGTATTTTATATTTTAATATGTATTTTATACAAGTAGTTATTTTTTATGTACATATGGCATGATTATTGTTATAATTATATTTTGTTATTGTGAAATATGATTAGTATTTAAAATATCTAATTTATAAATTAAAATACTAAAATACTAATTTAAATAATAATATATAATTTAAAATTTTATTATTTAGGTTTAATATTTAAAAAAAATTAGTAATTTTTTTCTTAACAATACAATTGAAATATATATATATATATATCAATCAGTGAATAATTATTTAAAAATTTACTTCTCATACAATTAAAACCAATTTTTATTGATATTCATAGTTGAGAAAACTCTTTTAATTAATGCAGTTGCAATGAAAAAAATTAAAGCTAATATTAAAAATAAATAAATAATATTCTTTCGAGTCGATTTTTAAGAAAAAATACAAATTTTATTTAAATTAAGAAATAATCATTCTAATAGATATCTAATATGATATTCTTAAATCAACTATTAAATACCAAATGTTGAATAAAATTATTATGGGGTCAAATTTAATAATTTAATAGAGACAAATAAATATTATTATCATATACTACTCAAAAAATTTTAAATTGTAGTTGAACGCTTGCTCCCACAATCATATACATACATCTGATCCGGATTAGGTGTATGGGGCTGCTTGTAGTTAGGGCTTGACGTTAGTGTGGACATGGTTTCAGTTTGGCTGGTAAGATAGTGGCAGTTTTGATGGATTTAAGATTTAGGTTTTAGAGTTTAAGATAATAGTTTGTATAAAAAATTTTTGTTCAATTGATAATATCATATTTTTTGAGTTTAGAAAACTTGAAATATGATGATGATCAAACATTGTTAAAAATAATTAATTACAAAATTATTATGTTATTTTCATTTGGTTGATTAATAATTTTGCTAATGTGCAGATTTTATTATTGGGCTAAAATAACATAGTCCCATATGTTGAAGAAATATTCAGCCTTTGTAGAAAAAGAATTCTAAGCATTGTGGCTGAATTATTTTGCAAATGGTATTTAGGCCAAGTATCATGAGAATAACCCAAATTAATTTTTTGTTATCAGACCAACAAGCCTAGGTCCGAAATTGAAGGAAGAAAGAAAGCGGAGCATGTTTTCCACAGTTACCTTTCTCCATGGGTTATGAAATTTAAAATTTAATTAACTTGGTTTAATTGCATGCATTAGTAACAGGAAAGAGAAAATTCAAAATTGATTTGATGGCAATTAAGTCTCCACACGTTACTATGCATAGGGAATGAAATTGGAAATTAACTCATTTTAATTTTATTCATTGCATCCAACAGCTTTTTTTCTCTTCTCTCTCCTCTCTCTCTTCTTCGGTCATGTCAACAGGAAAGAAGAAGGTGAAAGTTATCAGAAAAATTATCAGAGGATCTAGGAAGAAGCAAAAGGCTAGGCTGATGGCCTTTGAGAAAAGAAGATCTAAGGCATGGCATGGCTGAGATTTTTGCCACTAAAGAAAAGATGTAAAGAAGAAGCTTCAAGATCTCCATGCCAAGAGTAGAAACAATCGGTCTCGGTCAGAGAAGAAGATCTCTGAGGTGAAACTCGTTTCTACTTTTGTTCATCTATCACAAAAGGTAGCTACTGTAGCTACGTGGAGGAAGAAGCAAAAATGGAATAGATGGAGCTGTCAAAGATCAAGAGTTCATCAAGGATCAGAATTCTTCCTTGGGGACAAAGTCAAGATGAAAAGCTCAGATTGATGAAGCTTGATGAAAAAGGATGAGAGAGAGGTATATGCATGTTGATTTGCTTTTGGTTTTTCCTCTCTCTTCTCTCTGTCCGAACTGGCCTTTGTATTGAAGAAGAAGAAGGTGGCTTGGTTGAACTGGTTTCAACCTTGGAAGCTTTCCCTTCTATAATAAGGGTGAACGGCCAAGGTTTGAGACAAGGAGAGTAAGCACAGAGTTCTCATAGCTACCCAAGCTAACAGAAGTTCTTCTCCTTCAATGTGTTACATTTTATTTTCTTTTCTTTAGTTTTGCCTGGCTGAGTCTCATGGTGAAAAAGACAAATAGAGTGAGGTTCGTAATAAAAATCCAGTGAGAGAAAAAAGGCAGAGAATGCAAAATTAAAGAAAAAGTCATAGATGTCTGAGAGATCCTTTGTACATCTGTGTTGTGTTTCATGATTCTGTGGGGATTCTCTTGCAAGTTGGGTTAGCTCTTTGCGGTTGAAAGCTTGACAGTTGTCCAAGTCAAGTTTAGTTTTAGGGATAGATTCTGGACTTGTCCCAGATAGGAATGGATAGTTCCCAGGGAAGAATTGGTGTATGTAATCTGTTGATTATAGTGAAATTTTGTCACTGTTGTGATGGAGACTGGACGTAGACTGCATTGCACTTACCAGCTGAACCAGGATACTTCTTGGTGTGATTCTCTCTTTCTCTTCTACTCCATTTCTGTTTCTGTTGCGTAGGAGACAAAATTGAAAAATATATCTTAATCGGTTACGAGAAAAAAAAAAAAAAGAAAATGTCTCTTGACTAGTTTTAAGACAAAAAGTAGAAATATCTCCTAAAGTAATCTTAAAAGACAGAAAGTGATACTCAGAAAAAAGGGACTAAGATTCAACTCCCTTCTCATAGCCACTGATTACCATCAATATTAGCTAGCTAAACTTTTAAAATAATTATTATAAGAAGATATGATAAGATAAATCATCACCTAACGAGTTAATTAATGGATCACTAATGTCATAATAAAAAAACTAGATCATAGACTAATGTGATTTGTATTAGTTAATTTACATACTAATTTGATTAATACATAACATTTAATGTAATATTTTAATCATTTACTCATTATAAACACATAAGGTCAATTGGAAGTTCTTCTACTGTATGTTTGAACTTAAAGGAGCAGAGAAAGGAACAGAGCATTTGGGAAAAAAGAGATTAGCATTTAATTGAGAAAATCATAATCATCATATAAAAACAGGCTACTATGCATATATAGAAGAATATAATGATTAACTCTACTTGCTTGTTACTAATTTTGACTAACAGTAACTAACTTAGGTTAACTTCGTTAAACACTCTAAAGGACCTACTTATATTAGATTGTTCAATATTTGATTTGTACGTATTAATATAGTAACTAAGAATCTGTCAAGAACAAAATTCTTAAGTTAGTTATAATAGTGCAGTTTATAACAATTCATATATAGCCATTAGGTTCTGTTTATATACATTTGCTATATATCAATATCATTGAGCATTGTATAAATATAAACATTGTAGAATATCAAAATACTATTCTGTTTTCCTTAGTTTTCTTACGTCTCAACCTTCCTTTCCTACGTAACACTTAAAGTATCTATACTTTTTAGATGACCGTTTTTAATATTGATTCTACGAACTTATTGTATTTATTATTTCTCTCATCCAAAGTGAAGGAAATTTTAAGTTGACTTATCTCATTCTATTTCCAAATCCAGAAGGTGGTACTTTTGTATTATACATATCTATCTATATATCCAGCACTTGAACATGTAAATGTCTTTAGAATCTCTAATTAAGAATTTGATTCTGTATACCAATTCCTTCTGGCAGTGACCGAATTTAGAAAAAAAAAAGAGAAAGTTAATGAATGGCACGTGTCGCGTGCAATAACTTTCTGAGAGATCTATCGTCACATGAAGGGGCATATACTTTTGTTATCTACATATAGTCATGATAATTTTCATAAGAATTTGGAAAATCTCATCCGTTAACCCAATATGTGAGTATAATATAATATTTCTTCATTTAATATTGTATTGGCTGGTAGTTGAACATTTTACAACAAGTATTTAATTATGTAAATTCTGTGTGTTAGATGTCCCAGTAGTCTCCAACACTGAATATACGAGGGGTGTAGTAATATATTAAAAGTCCCACGGCATGAGTTTAAGAGGTAAATACCAAATTAGTATTCGAAAAATTTTGGCGCTGATAAAATAGTATTTGACTTTTGTTATTAACAAAATAGTTCTAAAAGATTTTAAAATTTGACAAGCGTATCCACGAATTCACCGAAACATATTTTTGACAAGCACAATACTGACATAGCCACCGTATTTTGGTGACCTAGCAAACCACCCCGAAGTTCCCTCCCCAATGCACACTTCCTTCTCTTCCATCTCCCTCCCCATCGCAATCCCCATCCCCAACGCACACTTATCCCTCCATCGCAGCCCCTGTCCCATCACAACCCCCCCTCCCCAACGTATACTCCACCCTTCGTCCCTTAATACCACCATTCGTAGTAACAACAACCTTAACGTCAACAGCATGCAACAATAACCTCCACCACTCTCCCTCTCAACGCACACTATTCCTCCCTCTCTCAACCCCACCACTTGCAGTAACAACAATCTCAACATCAAGAGCAATAGCAATCTCTACCACTCTTCCTTCCCCAACACACATTCCCCTCTCATTCCCTCAATACCACCACTTGCAGTAACAATAATCTCAACATTAACAGAATTAGTCCCAAATCATGAATTGACCCAAATTTTTAGATTAATTTATAATTCAAAAATATTAATAACAATAAGATTCAGAGAAAACAAACAAAAAATTTAATACAGACACCCCCAAAGTAAGAAGCAAATTTAGACGAAGTTAGAAGAAGAATATCAGAGACAGAGAAGGTACAGTACGACAGAGCCAAGATGAAATACAGACAGAGGAGGCATGGTAGCGATTGAAAGTGAACAGCAAGCATATACAAGCGACAATTGGTGGTGAGCAGTGAGTAGAGGTGACAGAGACGAGGCCGACGAAGGAGACGGATGACGCTGGCAGACGCAGAAGATCCAACGACGATATGTCGACAGTGCAGTGTCGGTGACACTAGCTCTGTAAGACTGAGAAGGTTGAGCTCCGTTACTGTTTTGGAAGAGAGTGAGTTGAGAGTATGAGATAGTGCATTGGCAATGGGAGATTAGAGTTCAAAGGGGCAAGAGAAGGGGATTAGAGTTCAGAAAGTGAGATTTTGAATTGGAGAGGACAGAAGTGCATTGGAGAGGGAAGGGGGGATTAGGGTTACGGAGGGGAGGGAAGGATTAGGATTAGGGAGAGGGGAGAGTGCATTTAGGAAGGGGAAGGGGGAGTGTCTTGGAGAGGGGGAAGGGGAATTGCGTTGGAGGAGAAAGATTAGGATTGGGGAGAGTTTTTGCCATGTCATCAAAACTTAGTGGGTATGTCAGCATTGTGCTTGCTAGAAATGTGCTCCGGCGAACTCGTGAATACGTTTGTCAAATTTTAAATTTTTTTAAAGACTATTTTGTGAGTAACAAAAGTCAGATACCATTTTGTCAGCAACAGAATCTTTCGGACATCGATTTGATATTTACCTCGAAGTTTACCTATATGTACAAACATATTTAGTTTAAATAACTAACATTTTAATCATTGGAACCAAAATGTGCATTATTTCTTAGCAACCAGAGCCAGAATGGTTATTCCAGGAAGAACTCCTTAGGTTTTCCAAGTTAAACTGGTTATTAGTGAGTTGGTAAAAAAAAAAAAAGGTAGCAGCAAGAAAATGGCTTGCTATAAACGTTTATCATACGACAGTTTTCTATAGGACATGTTGAATCTATTTGTTTCAATGTTTAAGTTATTTTTGTTGGTGTTAAAATTTTTTGAAATAAATTTTGGCGATTTACACTTATTATTAAAAAGTACATTCGTACACAGAATATAGAATAAAAAAATATTAAAAAAATATTATAATTTATTATTTTTAATTATTATTTTAATTTTTTTAATTTAATAAATTTAATAATATATTTTACCTTAGAATTTTAAATATTAATAATTAAAAATAATAAATTCTAATAGTACTTTATAAACACCATTAATAATGAGCTCCCATTCGATCATTCATGTTTTCTTATTAGGATCTCACTTGATCAATATCAATTTATGTATTTAATTGCGGAAAATGGAGGTCAATGCGTGGAATCCGGCTCTTCACAACTTATAAACGTGGCCGATGGCCCCACATATTCTTTAAACTAAAATTTCCAACATACTTCTTATCCAAGACCATTTTTTTTTTCTCCTGGAATCAATTTTAATGTTTCTATCAGTGCGAATGGAAGTCAAAGGGACGAATTTGTGACTCTTGAAAATATGTTTTTTTTTATATAAACTATATTGACCACCAGGTTAACACAATATCTTGACTATCGTTTCTGTGTCGGATGGTTTGTATTATCACTCATTCAAAAATTATTTTGTTAAATTCATAATTTTTCAGGTGTCAAAATAATAAATAATATTACATAATTAATAAATATTATTATTTTTTATTAATATTTAATTAATAATAATTTATAACTATTTTTATAAAAATTTTACACATAAAAATATATAATTTATATTTATATTTATTAGTATACACATAAATCATTAATATAATTTGTATTTATATTTTTTTAAAGTTTATACATATATATAAATTAGTAAAATTTATTTATTAAAAATAATTTAATATTTGTATTAATCAAACGTGATATCAAGCAAAAAATTTCTCCAAAATAATTATTTCTCTTTAATTATTAGCTCAATTTTTATACTTTTATTGTGTAATACGTATCTATCTTTATATAGAACTTATTGAGCATGCAATCAGATCTCTGTATATGTTTTCCAGTTAAAGGAATTTGATTCTTTGAGCAATAACTTTAGCCAATGCCCGAATTTGAAAAAAGTTATTATAGGGCACATGCATGCATGTTAATATATAGTTTGTTCAGAAAAGATAATTATCAGAAATCTATAATATGAATTAATTAAGATTGCAATTTTTTTGTGGCTTTATCATCAAAAAAGAATTCTCATGAATAGTTAACTTGGTTCTCTCGAAAAGGGAAGGAATAATGAAACCGAAGTTCAATAGAAACTTAGATAGAGAGAGTGTTTTTAGAATATTATTTTTAATATTTTTTAAAAGTAAATTAATTTAAAATTAAAATTTATATTAAAGTTGATTTATAAAATAAAATAAAATTAGTATTATTTTAGAAAAATTAAAAAATTAATAAAATTTTATTATTTATATAATTATGTTGATAAAATAATTAAAAATAATATAAAATTTTAAATAAACTAAAATTAACTATTAGAAGAACAAGTTTTATTTTTAATTTTAAATTATTATTTATAATATTTCATCCCACAAATATCCTTATACGATCTAAAATAAAATTAAAATCAAAACTATCATTAGAGATGTTATATATTTGAGTCATTTTAGTTTGATTGCCATGTAATAATACAACTATATATTGAAAGCAATAACATATTAACAATTCAGATCAACTTAACATTATCAGTAATACTAGGAGCGAGTATAATAATCTAAAATTATTTTATTTAATTTCATATATAAAATATTTAAAATTATATATTTATTTTAAATATGATTTAATGGATATAAAATAACATAATTTTGAGTTAATTTTTATTATATTTCAAATATTTTCATAATATTAGGTAGTATACAGGTAATAATATGACTGAATTTTTAAATATCTGTTTACTATTTGTCTCTATAATTTTTAACATTAAAACTTTTTTGATAAAATTAAAGTCCTCAACGACAACTATATCAGTCTTAATGTCGAATCCCTGACTAGATATTAATATTTAAGAAACCTATATAATAAAGGGTAAATATTTATTTTTATCTTTGTCTATTTTTACGAAGAATAATAACAAAATTTTTATTTTTTATTTTTTATTTTAATACAATACAATTTTTTTGTTCAAAAAATCATTCAATAATTATAAAAATTAGTTTTGTAAAATTTTATTTGTAATTTGTCAAAATTTTAAACTCTCATAAACTATTAATAATAATTTGTTTTGGAAAAATTTTTTTACTAGTGGTGATTAAGTGAAAAAAGACCACTCATAAAAATAATATCACAAAAAATAGTAATTGTAATACGAAATTTTTTAAAAAAATATCGAATAAGAAATGAAAAAAAAACATTAATATTAATATTGGTATTAATGACGATGATGGTAAAAGAGATAACGATGATGATAAAATATGGTAATACAATAGAAATAATAGAAGTAGAAGTGATAATGATATAGATAAAGTAGGTAATAATAGTAGTAGTTATAGTTGGTCATATTGTTAAAAAGAATTTTATAAGTGTTTAAAATGTTTACAAAATATAAATAAACCTCCATACAAGTAATTGCGGTTATTATTTAACGAATTTTATAACAGAGAAATTATATATATTATTCCAAAATAAAAATTTGAGAGTCAAAATATCTCTTTTGTTTGGAATTCAACAGGTTAAGGACTAATCTGTCACGGATTGGAACTCTATTTAAAGTGTGTGTGGTTGGAGGAATTATAAATAATTCCTAGAAATTCTAAGATGGAAATATCATATTCTCATATTTGGTTCAAAGTTTGAAAAGCTATTCCTAAGTAAGTTTGATTTCCGGAAATCAAAATACCATCATTTCAATTTCCACCTTCTCCTTGGGTATTTTTAATTCTCATGGGAATGGAATCTTTGTAACAAAGTAATACTTGAACCACACATACCCTTAAGGATCTGTCGCTAACTAATAAGTTATTGTATGTATAAGGTGGAATTCGAACTCTTAATACTTACTTAAACAAACGAATAATAAATTGATCACTCGACAAACTCAAATAGGTTAGTTAATCGGTCACCAAAAAAAAAAAGGTTAGTTAATCTAGTATTTGATTTGGCCTTCTCACGTGTTAGAAGTTTCTCATTACGTTTAGATACAGTTCTAATAACTTTTGAAACTGTGAGATTATAACAAAACTCATGATCAGGCTTAGCTTTTGATGAGGTTAGGTAATCTAATTACGCATAGTTAAGTGTAATGTCATTTTTTCAAGAAATCAGGGTGGTTCTTGAACTAACAAAAGTTAAAAATTTAAATATTTAAAAATTCAACTGAAGTGAAATAGAATATAATAAAAAAGTATTTAAAAAATATTATTTTAAAAATAATTTTATAACTAATTTTTTAATAAATAATTAGATCAATTCAATCCTTTATTAACTTTTGACTAATTTTTTATAATTTAATAAAATTTTAAAAGAAAAAAAACATAAATGAAAAAAGATATTTTCTATATATTTTTCCATTGATTTTTTGAATACAATTATATATATCTCATTGCCTGTGAATGCTAGAGGATAATAACAATAAAATCTTTGTACAATCTTTACATGATTTTATTATCAGCATAACTAACTTGTTTTTAAAAAGAAAGAGAGAATGCTAAAGAAAAGTGACAGGAGAAAATGATTGTTACTACTATGAGCTAATGTGAAAAGATTATTTGATATTCCTACAAGTTGGAGGATGATAAATGTCGATGACACCAAATTTGTTGAGATTGAGATAAAAAGGATGAAGAGATAATAGTTTGATAAAGATGTCAGTTAATTGTCCAGAAAAATAAATGAGTAAAAATTTCATCAATTCAATTTAAATTTTTTATCGGACTAAATAATAATTAACTTTCAGAGGCTTAGTTCATTTATGAATATAAAAAATACTTTGATTATCACAATACAAAATAAGCGGCCAAACCAAAGATGTGAATAAATTGCAACATATTGATAAGCTCACAAATTGTATTTGCAAGAGTGCGATACTCTGCCTCGGTAGAGGATTAGATAATGGTAGTTTGTTTCTTGGTTCTCCAAGAAATTAAATAACTACCTAAAAAAAATAATACATGATTAAGGATCGGTGAGTGTCAGAACACCTTGCCTAATCGGAGTCACTAAAAGCAAGAATCTGAAATTCAAAATATTGGGGGAGAAAAGTTTCTTTTCTAGGACTACTTTTCAAATATCTTAATACTCGTTTTGCAGCCTAAAAATGAGAATGAGTTGGAGATGACATAAATTGACTCAATTGTTGTATTGCATATATAATATCTAGCCTTGTAATGGTAAGATAGATAAATCGTCCAACCAAACGACGATAAAGAAAGAGATCCGAAAGGAGAGTGTTGCTGTCCTGATATAGTCTTGTGGCACTATCCATGGGAATCGAAGCCAGTTTGACACCTATCAAGTCTAAATCTTTCAAAAGATTAAGACAATATTTTCTTTGAACAAGAAAAATTTTTTTCTCTGATTGAGTAACCTCAATACCTAAAAATATATTTCAAAGGTCCCAAATCTTAAATCTTAAAATGCTGGTACAAAATAGTTTTTACGGTAGCAAGTTCAGAAATTAAATTTCCAGTGAGCACAATATTATCAACTTAAATTAGGTGAATAGAAATTTCAGCACCAACAAATTTGATAAATAAACTATAATCAGAGATAATTTGCTGGTATCCATGAGAGAGCAAGATTTTGGAGAGTTTTTATACCACATACGAGTAGATTGGCATTAGCCATAAAGGAACTTTAGCAATTCGCAACATTGATTTGACATCCAATTGGTGAATGAGTCACTGCCTGATAGATGCTAAAGCCAAAACTAATTTGATAGTCGCTGGTTTGACAACCAGAGAAAAAGTTTTTAAAAAAATGAACACCTTCAGTTTGAGTGAATCCCTTAGCCACAAGACGTTCTTTGTATCGATCAACAGAATTATTGGGTTTACGTTTAATCTGGCATATCCATTGATAGCCAATCGACTTCACATTTGCAAGACAATTAACAAGACACCATATTTTGTTCAACTCAAGAGCTGACAGTTTATCTCTTATGACACTATGCCAATTAAAAAATTTATTGGCGTCCCTAAAAGACTTGGGATCAAACTCAGATTACAGAGATAAAAGATATGATTTATGGTTGTCTACAATAGAAAAAAAGACATAATAGAAAAAATTGGATAAAGGCACCTAGAAAAAGAAGGATTTGCATAGGTAAGAGAGGAATTATAGACATAGTAGGTAAGATAGGACGGTGGCCGACAAACACGCTGTGACGGTGGTGAATAGGCAGGACTTATGGTGAGGAAGGTTAGGATAATGAATCGGACAAGGTGAAGGAATAAGGAAGAAGATTGTGATGAGGGAAGTGTGTTTTGAGAAGGAGGAGATCTTTCTTTGTTTGATATACTTTCGATGGTTATGGAAGGAGGCATGAGTGTTGTGGTTGAAAGAGATGAAGGAATTGTAAATTGAAAGGAGAAGGGGTTGATACATGCTGTGAGAGAGAAAGGTATGCTGATTAGGATGTGGGTTTGGTCAAAGGTATAATAAGTTGAGTATAAAAAATCACATTTCTAGAGACCTCAATTCTTTTATTTTCTAAAAGATAGGCAATATATCCTTTAAATTTATTTTGAAATCCAATGACAAAAGTCTTTTTAGTTTTTGGGTCAAATTTTGATTTATTTTTCATTAAGGTAGAAATAAAGCATAGACATCCAAAAATTTTAATATCATGATATTTAGGTGGATGGTTGAATAAAATCTCAAAGGAAATTCTAAAATTAATAGCAGGAGATGAAATTCTGTTAAGTAAATAAATCGCATGATTAACAGCATAAGACCAAAATGATTATGGCAAATTAGATTGAAACATGAGAGCACGTACTATGTTTAAAATATGTTGATGCTTATGTTCTACCCTTATATTTTGTTGAGGAGTTTCAAAATAATTTGTTGATGAATAATTTTTTTTGAAGCGTAAAAATCATATAAAATAAATTCGAGTTGGAATAGACATATTTGACCTCAGAATTAAATTGGTTTCAACTAAAGTAATAAAACTTTTTATATGATTTAGGACATCACCTTTAGATTTTCATAAAAAATCCATGTGAACCAACTAAAATAATCAACAATAATTAAAAAGTATTTATGATTGTAAATAGAGTTTTGTTGAAATAGTCCTAAATATCAAGATTTAATAAATCAAAACATGTATTGGCTTTATTTAAACTTTGAGTAAATGAGAGGTTTTTTTTTTACTTGAAAATATGACAAATATCACAAATTTCATCATGATGCAAGGAAATAAAAGAAAATTGTCTACATAAAAAGCTGAGTCTTTACCTATGACTTAATCAAAAGTGCCATAAATTTGTGGGGGGTAATTGGTGATGAATATGTAGTGTTTATAGAGTATAGGATGCGTGGATGATTTGTTAGTGAAGTTGCTTTTAAGAACATATAATTTTCTCTCACTTTATCCAAATCAATCATTCTCAAATTATTTGTCTGTAAAGTGCAAAAAAAAAAAAAAAGAAGAAAAAGTGAGTTCACATTGAAGATTAAAAGTAATTTTAGAGATTGAAATGATATTAAAATTAAAATCAGGCAAATAAAGAAAATATCAAAAATTAAAGATGGTAAAAATTGCACAACACCCTTATAATAGGCAACAGTATGAAAACCATTTGGTAAATAAACAAATAATAAGTGAAATTTCTGTATAAGAAATGAACTAAAATAAATTTGATGCAATATGATGTGCCACCAAAATTAATGATCTAAGTGTCCAAAAACTGATTTATTTTTTAAAAAGTATTGACAATGTTAAAAGTGCTTAAAGAACAAAAATAGTGAATACTTGGACTTAAACAAAAGTCCAAATTGGTTTGAAGAAGTGGTTTAGTGGCAGGTGGACTACTCCTATTTTTGCAATTTAAAGGGTGGGTTTCGACGTTTTTGAGAAATGCCATGAAAGAATGATGCTGGGATGGTGAGAGACCTAATAGTGGCTCTTGTTGATGCTACAGAAGTGTCCTATCTCCGTGACAAAAAAAAAAGATATGCCCTACCTCCTTGACCTAGGGCTACAGAATTTTGAGGTAAAGAACCCACGCTTAAAGGCCAGCGGTGGTGTTGATGGATGAGGAGCTGTGGTCATGAAACCTCGGCCTCCTTGGTGGCGTGAATGACCCGGCGGGTAGCCATGTTTGACGTAACACCTCCATGATGTGACTGCCACGACCACAATAGGAACAAATCTTGGAGAAAGTGATACCGCTATATCCTGCAGTAGAAGAGGAGAAGCCGCATCCTTGTCCCGCTGGTGGTCGACGAGTCTCGACGGTAGCAGCAAGAGTGCGATGATCATCGAAGAAACCAATGGTGGCTTGCAACTGTCGTTCGTGTTGGATTACCAACGCAAAGACGCCAGTCACCGGCAGCAACGGGTCGAGGAGAAAAAGTTAGGAGTGGACAAATGAGAACCTTTCATCCAAACCTTTTAAAAATCAAATAACAAAATCTTGGTTTTGTTGCAACTTGGTAAGGTAATTACAGACAGGGAGTGAATGTGAATTATGAAGTTCTTCCTAAAGAGTCTTTAAGGAGGTAGAGAATCCAATGACAGAGAAATTCTCTTGTTTGAGATCATATATTTCTTCTTGCAATTATGCAATTATGATAAGATCATTTTATGAAAAATACTTTTTTAGGTCAATGGCTAAATAAATGACACTTTGAGTAATGGAGGAGAATAAAGAATGAAAAAGCCAAGATAAAATTAAGTTGTTGCAATATTTTCAGGCAGAAAACAGAGGCCTATTAGGAAGAGGACAGGGTATTGAATTAGTAAAAAAACTTTGTTTGTTTCTGAAAATTATAGATATTGTAAAGAATGACTCTATGCTTACAGGTGTGACTAGGATAGAAATTAGATTTTCACTAAAATGAATATAAAATGGACTAGTGGAATCTTGAGCCAAATTTAAAAAAGGATCATCCATGAGAGAATGAAAAGAAGAAAGAGACTAGTGGTTAGAATTTGTCGTTTTAACCATAAATATTAGTAGATCTAAAAAATAAAGTTTTGATAGATAACAATAAAATTTTCGTACAGTCTTTACATGATTCTATTAGTTGTTAATAGGTGGCTCAGCATAACTAACTTGTTTTTAGAAAGAAAAAGAAAATGCTAAAAAAAAAGTAACAAAAGAAAATAAGAAATTCATTTATTTTGTTGGGTTAATAGTGTGGATTGTGAGAAATTATTATTACTATTATGAACTAATGTAGAAAGATTATTTGGTATAATTGATTTTTTTTATTTGAACGGAATTGATTAAGCGATTAATTTCTAATTAAACTAGTCGATTGGTCTAAATTTTGAAATCATGTATTTTGTGTATCACTTTTTTTCTCCTAAATATGAGGTATTAAGGAATTATAATCCTATATGTTACATAGGTATAACAATTTTGCTGGCGTACCGGAAATGAGTACACGTTAGGTATATTTAGCTACGAATATGTGTTAAACTAAATTTTTTTTGTTTTACTTAAAAATACATTTTAGGTGCGTATTAAATATGAATGTGGATACCTTTTTTTTTCAAATTAGTTCAAAACTATGACGTTTGGAGAAAAGTTTATTTATTTTTAAAATTTTCATATTCCAAAACTATTTATATGTATAATTTAAAGAGTTAATAGTCAAAATCGTCTCTGAAAAATATTTCAATTTTCATTTTGGTCCCTGAAAGATAAAATTAATTAAAAGAGTCTCTAAAAAATACTGACGTTGATGGCATTTGTCCTTCCGTCATCTTAGTTGATGAAGTTGCTAACGTTGGCTGAGCTGAAACATTAAGTTACAGCGTAGCACACCCCAGCGTGGTTAACGTTAATGCTCAGCAGATAAATTTGTTTATTTTACTCAAATTAGTCCTAACGTTAGCCTAATCCCAATCTGAAGCATAAATATGTGTGATTCTCTTGATAGATGACCTTGTATGT